>NC_139967.1:35960474-36560474 GCF_963993115.1 Abramis brama | reverse complement strand
GGAGTCTATGAGTATGTATAGAAAACGCAAGATCGAGGACTCTTTGGCCAGAAATATGTTCAGTAGGTCAGAAAGGGCCCTCTGTATAGCTGATTTATCATCAAAAGGAGTCTATAACTTTCTATAGTTTGAAAAAATGTTAGGACACTTTGACCACACATAAGTTCAAAAGGTCAGATATGGACATCTATATGGCTTATGAAGCATCAGAAGGAGTCTATGAGTATGTATAGAAAGCCCAAGATCGAGGACTCTTTGGCCAGAAATATGTTCAGGAAGTCAAAAGGGGACCTCTGTATAGCTGATTTATCATCAAAAGGAGTCTATAACTTTCTATAGTTTGAATTTTTTTTTTAGGACACTTTGACCACAAATAAGTTCAAAAGGTCAGATATGGACATCTATATGGCTTATGAAGCATCAGAAGGAGTCTATGAGTATGTATAGAAAGCCCAAGATCGAGGACTCTTTGGCCAGAAATATGTTCAGGAGGTCAAAAGGGGACCTCTGTATAGCTGATTTATCATCAAAAGGAGTCTATAACTTTCTATAGTTTGAAAAATTTTGTGGACACTTTGAGCACAAATAAGTTCAAAAGGTCAGATATGGACATCTATATGGCTTATGAAGCATCAGAAGGAGTCTATGAGTATGCATATAAAGCCCAAGATCGAGTACTCTTTGTCCAGAAATATGTTCAGGAGGTCAAAAGGGGACCTCTGTATAGCTGACTTAACATCAAAAAGAGTCTATAACTGTATATAGCTTGAATTTTTTTTAGGACACTTTGACCACAAATAAGTTCAAAATGTCAGATATGGAAATCTATATGGCTTATGAAGCACCAGAAGGAGTCTATGAGTATGTATAGAAAGCCCAAGATCGAGGACTCTTTGGCCAGAAATATGTTCAGGAGGTCAAAAGGGGACCTCTGTATAGCTGATTTATCATCAAAAGGAGTCTATAACTTTATATAGCTTGAATTTTTTTTTGAGGACACTTTGACCACATATAAGTTCTAAAGGTCAGATATGGACATCTATATGGCTTATGAAGCATCAGAAGGAGTCTATGAGTATGTATAGAAAGCCCAAGATCGAGGACTCTTTGGCCAGAAATATGTTCAGGAGGTCAAAAGGGGACCTCTGTATAGTTGATTTATCATCAAAAGGAGTCTATAACTTTCTATAGTTTGAAAAATTTTGAGGACACTTTGACCACAAATAAGTTCAAAAGGTCAGATATGGACATCTATATGGCTTATGAAGCATCAGAAGGAGTCTATGAGTATGTATAGAAAGCCCAAGATCAAGGACTCTTTGGCCAGAAATATGTTCAGGAGGTCTAAAGGGGACCTCTGTATAGCTGATTTATCATCAAAAGGAGTCTATAACTTTCTATAGTTTGAAAAATTTTGAGGACACTTTGAGCACAAATAAGTTCAAAAGGTCAGATATGGACATCTATATGGCTTATGAAGCATCAGAAGGAGTCTATGAGTATGTATAGAAAACGCAAGATCGAGGACTCTTTGGCCAGAAATATGTTCAGTAGGTCAGAAAGGGCCCTCTGTATAGCTAATTTATCATCAAAAGGAGTCTATAACTTTCTATAGTTTGAAAAAATGTTAGGACACTTTGACCACACATAAGTTCAAAAGGTCAGATTTGGACATCTATATGGCTTATGAAGCATCAAAAGGAGTCTATGAGTATGTATAGAAAGCCCAAGATCGAGGACTCTTTGGACAGAAATATGTTCAGGAGGTCAAAAGGGGACCTCTGTATAGCTGATTTATCATCAAAAGGAGTCTATAACTTTCTATAGTTTGAATTTTTTTTTAGGACACTTTGACCACAAATAAGTTCAAAAGGTCAGATATGGACATCTATATGGCTTATGAAGCATCAGAAGGAGTCTATGAGTATGCATAGAAAGCCCAAGATCGAGGACTCTTTGACCAGAAATATGTTCAGGAGGTCAAAAGGGGACCTCTGTATAGCTGACTTAACATCAAAAAGAGTCTATAACTGTATATAGTTTGAATTGGTTTTTAAGACACTTTGACCACAAATAAGTTCAAAATGTCAGATTTGGAAATCTATAAGGATTATGAAGCACCAGAAGAAGTCTATGAGTATGTATAGAAAGCCCAAGATCGAGGACTCTTTGGCCAGAAATATGTTCAGGAGGTCAAAAGGGGACCTCTGTATAGCTGATTTATCATCAAAAGGAGTCTATAACTTTATATAGTTTGAATTTTTTTTTGAGGACACTTTGACCACAAATAAGTTCAAAAGGTCAGATATGGACATCTATATGGCTTATGAAGCATCAGAAGGAGTCTATGAGTATGTATAGAAAGCCCAAGATCGAGGACTCTTTGACCAGAAATATGTTCAGGAGGTCAAAAGGGGACCTCTGTATAGCTGACTTAACATCAAAAAGAGTCTATAACTGTATATAGTTTGAATTGTTTTTTAAGACACTTTGACCACAAATAAGTTCAAAATGTCAGATTTGGAAATCTATAAGGATTATGAAGCACCAGAAGAAGTCTATGAGTATGTATAGAAAGCCCAAGATCGAGGACTCTTTGGCCAGAAATATGTTCAGGAGGTCAAAAGGGGACCTCTGTATAGCTGATTTATCATCAAAAGGAGTCTATAACTTTATATAGTTTGAATTTTTTTTTGAGGACACTTTGACCACAAATAAGTTCAAAAGGTCAGATATGGACATCTATATGGCTTATGAAGCATCAGAAGGAGTCTATGAGTATGTATAGAAAGCCCAAGATCGAGGACTCTTTGGCCAGAAATATGTTCAGGAGGTCAAAAGGGGACCTCTGTATAGCTGATTTATCATCAAAAGGAGTCTATAACTTTCTATAGTTTGAAAAATTTTGAGGACACTTTGACCACAAATAAGTTCAAAAGGTCAGATATGGACATCTATATGGCTTATGAAGCATCAGAAGGAGTCTATGAGTATGTATAGAAAGCCCAAGATCGAGGACTCTTTGGCCAGAAATATGTTCAGGAGGTCAAAAGGGGACCTCTGTATAGCTGATTTATCATCAAAAGGAGTCTATAACTTTATATAGTTTGAATTTTTTTTTTAGGACACTTTGACCACAAATAAGTTCAAAAGGTCAGATATGGACATCTATATGGCTTATGAAGCATCAGAAGGAGTCTATGAGTATGTATAGAAAGCCCAAGATCGAGGACTCTTTGGCCAGAAATATGTTCAGGAGGTCAAAAGGGGACCTCTGTATAGCTGATTTATCATCAAAAGGAGTCTATAACTTTCTATAGTTTGAAAAATTTTGAGGACACTTTGACCACAAATAAGTTCAAAAGGTCAGATATGGACATCTATATGGCTTATGAAGCATCAGAAGGAGTCTATGAGTATGTATAGAAAGCCCAAGATCGAGGACTCTTTGGCCAGAAATATGTTCAGGAGGTCAAAAGGGGACCTCTGTATAGCTGATTTATCATCAAAAGGAGTCTATAACTTTCTATAGTTTGAAAAATTTTGAGGACACTTTGACCACAAATAAGTTCAAAAGGTCAGATATGGACATCTATATGGCTTATGAAGCATCAGAAGGAGTCTATGAGTATGTATAGAAAACGCAAGATCGAGGACTCTTTGGCCAGAAATATGTTCAGTAGGTCAGAAAGGGCCCTCTGTATAGCTGATTTATCATCAAAAGGAGTCTATAACTTTCTATAGTTTTAATTTTTTTTTTAGGACACTTTGACCACACATAAGTTCAAAAGGTCAGATTTGGACATATGGCTTATGAAGCATCAGAAGGAGTCTATGAGTATGTATAGAAAGCCCAAGATCGAGGACTCTTTGGACAGAAATATGTTCAGGAGGTCAAAAGGGGACCTCTGTATAGCTGATTTATCATCAAAAGGAGTCTATAACTTTATATAGTTTGAATTTTTTTTTTAGGACACTTTGACCACACATAAGTTCAAAAGGTCAGATATGGACATCTATATGGCTTATGAAGCATCAGAAGGAGTCTATGAGTATGTATAGAAAGCCAAAGATCGAGGACTCTTTGGCCAGAAATATGTTCAGGAAGTCAAAAGGGGACCTCTGTATAGCTGACTTAACATCAAAAAGAGTCTATAACTGTATATAGTTTGAATTGTTTTTTAAGACACTTTGACCACAAATAAGTTCAAAATGTCAGATTTGGAAATCTATAAGGATTATGAAGCACCAGAAGAAGTCTATGAGTATGTATAGAAAGCCCAAGATCGAGGACTCTTTGGCCAGAAATATGTTCAGGAGGTCAAAAGGGGACCTCTGTATAGCTGATTTATCATCAAAAGGAGTCTATAACTTTATATAGTTTGAATTTTTTTTTTAGGACACTTTGACCACAAATAAGTTCAAAAGGTCAGATATGGACATCTATATGGCTTATGAAGCATCAGAAGGAGTCTATGAGTATGTATAGAAAGCCCAAGATCGAGGACTCTTTGGCCAGAAATATGTTCAGGAGGTCAAAAGGGGACCTCTGTATAGCTGATTTATCATCAAAAGGAGTCTATAACTTTCTATAGTTTGAAAAATTTTGAGGACACTTTGACCACAAATAAGTTCAAAAGGTCAGATATGGACATCTATATGGCTTATGAAGCATCAGAAGGAGTCTATGAGTATGTATAGAAAGCCCAAGATCGAGGACTCTTTGGCCAGAAATATGTTCAGGAAGTCAAAAGGGGACCTCTGTATAGCTGATTTATCATCAAAAGGAGGCTATAACTTTCTATAGTTTGAAAAATTTTGAGGACACTTTGACCTCAAATAAGTTCAAAAGGTCAGATATGGACATCTATATGGCTTATGAAGCATCAGAAGGAGTCTATGAGTATGTATAGAAAACGCAAGATCGAGGACTCTTTGGCCAGAAATATGTTCAGTAGGTCAGAAAGGGCCCTCTGTATAGCTGATTTATCATCAAAAGGAGTCTATAACTTTCTATAGTTTGAAAAAATGTTAGGACACTTTGACCACACATAAGTTCAAAAGGTCAGATATGGACATCTATATGGCTTATGAAGCATCAGAAGGAGTCTATGAGTATGTATAGAAAGCCCAAGATCGAGGACTCTTTGGACAGAAATATGTTCAGGAGGTCAAAAGGGGACCTCTGTATAGTTGATTTATCATCAAAAGGAGTCTATAACTTTCTATAGTTTGAATTTTTTTTTTAGGACACTTTGACCACACATAAGTTCAAAAGGTCAGATATGGACATCTATATGGCTTATGAAGCATCAGAAGGAGTCTAAGAGTATGCATAGAAAGCCCAAGATCGAGGACTCTTTGGCCAGAAATATGTTCAGGAGGTCAAAAGGGGACCTCTGTATAGCTGATTTATCATCAAAAGGAGTCTATAACTTTATATAGTTTGAATTTTTTTTTGAGGACACTTTGACCACACATAAGTTCAAAAGGTCAGATATGGACATCTATATGGCTTATGAAGCATCAGAAGGAGTCTATGAGTATGTATAGAAAGCCCAAGATCGAGAACTCTTTGGCCAGAAATATGTTCAGGAAGTCAAAAGGGGACCTCTGTATAGCTGATTTATCATCAAAAGGAGTCTATAACTTTCTATAGTTTGAAAAATTTTGAGGACACTTTGAGCACAAATAAGTTCAAAAGGTCAGATATGGACATCTATATGGCTTATGAAGCATCAGAAGGAGTCTATGAGTATGCATAGAAAGCCCAAGATCGAGGACTCTTTGGCCAGAAATATGTTCAGGAAGTCAAAAGGGGACCTCTGTATAGCTGATTTATCATCAAAAGGAGTCTATAACTTTCTATAGTTTGAAAAATTTTGAGGACACTTTGACCACAAATAAGTTCAAAAGGTCAGATATGGACATCTATATGGCTTATGAAGCATCATAAGGAGTCTATGAGTATGCATAGAAAGCCCAAGATCGAGGACTCTTTGGCCAGAAATATGTTCAGGAGGTCAAAAGGGGACCTCTGTATAGCTGATTTATCATCAAAAGGAGTCTATAACTTTATATAGTTTGAATTTTTTTTTTAGGACACTTTGACCACACATAAGTTCAAAAGGTCAGATATGGACATCTATATGGCTTATGAAGCATCAGAAGGAGTCTATGAGTATGTATAGAAAGCCCAAGATCGAGGACTCTTTGGCCAGAAATATGTTCAGGAAGTCAAAAGGGGACCTCTGTATAGCTGATTTATCATCAAAAGGAGTCTATAACTTTCTATAGTTTGAATTTTTTTTTTAGGACACTTTGACCACA
Organism: Abramis brama; assembly: GCF_963993115.1. Lineage (NCBI taxonomy): Eukaryota > Metazoa > Chordata > Actinopteri > Cypriniformes > Leuciscidae > Abramis > Abramis brama. The sequence goes on along the minus strand of NC_139967.1, from coordinate 36,554,144 downwards.
AATAAGTTCAAAAGGTCAGATATGGACATCTATATGGCTTATGAAGCATCAGAAGGAGTCTATGAGTATGTATAGAAAGCCCAAGATCGAGGACTCTTTGGACAGAAATATGTTCAGGAGGTCAAAAGGGGACCTCTGTATAGCTGATTTATCATCAAAAGGAGTCTATAACTTTATATAGTTTGAAAAATTTTGAGGACACTTTGACCACAAATAAGTTCAAAAGGTCAGATATGGACATCTATATGGCTTATGAAGCATCAGAAGGAGTCTATGAGTATGTATAGAAAGCCCAAGATCGAGGACTCTTTGGCCAGAAATATGTTCAGGAGGTCAAAAGGGGACCTCTGTATAGCTGATTTATCATCAAAAGGAGTCTATAACTTTCTATAGTTTGAAAAATTTTGAGGACACTTTGACCACAAATAAGTTCAAAAGGTCAGATATGGACATCTATATGGCTTATGAAGCATCAGAAGGAGTCTATGAGTATGTATAGAAAACGCAAGATCGAGGACTCTTTGGCCAGAAATATGTTCAGTAGGTCAGAAAGGGCCCTCTGTATAGCTGATTTATCATCAAAAGGAGTCTATAACTTTCTATAGTTTTAATTTTTTTTTTAGGACACTTTGACCACACATAAGTTCAAAAGGTCAGATTTGGACATATGGCTTATGAAGCATCAGAAGGAGTCTATGAGTATGTATAGAAAGCCCAAGATCGAGGACTCTTTGGCCAGAAATATGTTCAGGAAGTCAAAAGGGGACCTCTGTATAGCTGATTTATCATCAAAAGGAGTCTATAACTTTATATAGTTTGAATTTTTTTTTTAGGACACTTTGACCACACATAAGTTCAAAAGGTCAGATATGGACATCTATATGGCTTATGAAGCATCAGAAGGAGTCTATGAGTATGTATAGAAAGCCCAAGATCGAGGACTCTTTGGCCAGAAATATGTTCAGGAAGTCAAAAGGGGACCTCTGTATAGCTGATTTATCATCAAAAGGAGTCTATAACTTTCTATAGTTTGAATTTTTTTTTGAGGACACTTTGACCACAAATAAGTTCAAAAGGTCAGATATGGACATCTATATGGCTTATGAAGCATCAGAAGGAGTCTATGAGTATGTATAGAAAGCCCAAGATCGAGGACTCTTTGGCCAGAAATATGTTCAGGAGGTCAAAAGGGGACCTCTGTATAGCTGATTTATCATCAAAAGGAGTCTATAACTTTATATAGTTTGAAAAATTTTGAGGACACTTTGACCACAAATAAGTTCAAAAGGTCAGATATGGACATCTATATGGCTTATGAAGCATCAGAAGGAGTCTATGAGTATGTATAGAAAGCCCAAGATCGAGGACTCTTTGGCCAGAAATATGTTCAGGAAGTCAAAAGGGGACCTCTGTATAGCTGATTTATCATCAAAAGGAGTCTATAACTTTCTATAGTTTGAAAAATTTTGAGGACACTTTGACCACAAATAAGTTCAAAAGGTCAGATATGGACATCTATATGGCTTATGAAGCATCAGAAGGAGTCTATGAGTATGTATAGAAAGCCCAAGATCGAGGACTCTTTGGCCAGAAATATATTCAGGAGGTCAAAAGGGGACCTCTGTATAGCTGATTTATCATCAAAAGGAGTCTATAACTTTATATAGTTTGAAAAATTTTGAGGACACTTTGACCACAAATAAGTTCAAAAGGTCAGATATGGACATCTATATGGCTTATGAAGCATCAGAAGGAGTCTATGAGTATGCATAGAAAGCCCAAGATCGAGGACTCTTTGGCCAGAAATATGTTCAGGAAGTCAAAAGGGGACCTCTGTATAGCTGATTTATCATCAAAAGGAGTCTATAACTTTCTATAGTTTGAAAAATTTTGAGGACACTTTGACCACAAATAAGTTCAAAAGGTCAGATATGGACATCTATATGGCTTATGAAGCATCATAAGGAGTCTATGAGTATGCATAGAAAGCCCAAGATCGAGGACTCTTTGGCCAGAAATATGTTCAGGAGGTCAAAAGGGGACCTCTGTATAGCTGATTTATCATCAAAAGGAGTCTATAACTTTCTATAGTTTGAAAAATTTTGAGGACACTTTGACCACAAATAAGTTCAAAAGGTCAGATATTGACATCTATATGGCTTACAGTATGAAGCATCAGAAGGAGTCTATGAGTATGTATAGAAAACGCAAGATCGAGGACTCTTTGGCCAGAAATATGTTCAGTAGGTCAGAAAGGGCCCTCTGTATAGCTGATTTATCATCAAAAGGAGTCTATAACTTTCTATAGTTTGAAAAAATGTTAGGACACTTTGACCACAAATAAGTTCAAAAGGTCAGATATGGAAATCTATATGGCTTATGAAGCATCAGAAGGAGTCTATGAGTATGTATAGAAAGCATTAAGATCGAGGACTCTTTGGCCAGAAATATGTTCAGGAGGTCAAAAGGGGACCTCTGTATAGCTGATTTATCATCAAAAGGAGTCTATAACTTTATATAGTTTGAATTTTTTTTTGAGGACACTTTGACCACAAATAAGTTCAAAAGGTCAGATATGGACATCTATATGGCTTATGAAGCATCAGAAGGAGTCTATGAGTATGTATAGAAAGCCCAAGATCGAGGACTCTTTGGCCAGAAATATGTTCAGGAGGTCAAAAGGGGACCTCTGTATAGCTGATTTATCATCAAAAGGAGTCTATAACTTTCTATAGTTTGAAAAATTTTGAGGACACTTTGACCACAAATAAGTTCAAAAGGTCAGATATGGACATCTATATGGCTTATGAAGCATCAGAAGGAGTCTATGAGTATGTATAGAAAGCCCAAGATCGAGGACTCTTTGGCCAGAAATATGTTCAGGAAGTCAAAAGGGGACCTCTGTATAGCTGATTTATCATCAAAAGGAGTCTATAACTTTCTATAGTTTGAAAAATTTTGAGGACACTTTGACCTCAAATAAGTTCAAAAGGTCAGATATGGACATCTATATGGCTTAAGAAGCATCAGAAGGAGTCTATGAGTATGTATAGAAAGCCCAAGATCGAGGACTCTTTGGCCAGAAATATATTCAGGAGGTCAAAAGGGGACCTCTGTATAGCTGATTTATCATCAAAAGGAGTCTATAACTTTCTATAGTTTGAATTTTTTTTTTAGGACACTTTGACCACAAATAAGTTCAAAAGGTCAGATATGGACATCTATATGGCTTATGAAGCATCAGAAGGAGTCTATGAGTATGCATAGAAAGCCCAAGATCGAGGACTCTTTGACCAGAAATATGTTCAGGAGGTCAAAAGGGGACCTCTGTATAGCTGACTTAACATCAAAAAGAGTCTATAACTGTATATAGTTTGAATTGTTTTTTAAGACACTTTGACCATAAATGAGTTCAAAATGTCAGATTTGGAAATCTATAAGGATTATGAAGCACCAGAAGAAGTCTATGAGTATGTATAGAAAGCCCAAGATCGAGGACTCTTTGGCCAGAAATATGTTCAGGAGGTCAAAAGGGGACCTCTGTATAGCTGATTTATCATCAAAAGGAGTCTATAACTTTATATAGTTTGAATTTTTTTTTTAGGACACTTTGACCACAAATAAGTTCAAAAGGTCAGATATGGACATCTATATGGCTTATGAAGCATCAGAAGTAGTCTATGAGTATGCATAGAAAGCCCAAGATCGAGGACTTTTTGGCCAGAAATATGTTCAGGAAGTCAAAAGGGGACCTCTGTATAGCTGACTTAACATCAAAAAGAGTCTATAACTGTATATAGTTTGAATTGTTTTTTAGGACACTTTGACCACAAATAAGTTCAAAATGTCAGATTTGGAAATCTATAAGGATTATGAAGCACCAGAAGTAGTCTATGAGTATGTATAGAAAGCCCAAGATCCAGGACTCTTTGGCCAGAAATATGCTCAGGAGGTCAAAAGGGGACCTCTGTATAGCTGACTTATCATCAAAAGGAGTCTATAACTTTCTATAGTTTGAATTTTTTTTAGGACACTTTGACCACAAATAAGTTCAAAAGGTCAGATATGGACATCTATATGGCTTATGAGGCATCAGAAGTAGTCTATGAGTATGTATAGAAAGCCCAAGATCGATGACTCTTTGGCCAGAAATATGTTCAGGAAGTCAAAAGGGGCCCTCTGTATAGCTGATTTATCATCAAAAGGAGTCTATAACTTTCTATAGTTTGAAAAATTTTGAGGACACTTTGACCACAAATAAGTTCAAAACGTCAGATATGGACATCTATATGGCTTATGAAGCATCATAAGGAGTCTATGAGTATGCATAGAAAGCCCAAGATCGAGGACTCTTTGGCCAGAAATATGTTCAGGAGGTCAAAAGGGGACCTCTGTATAGCTGATTTATCATCAAAAGGAGTCTATAACTTTCTATAGTTTGAAAAATTTTGAGGACACTTTGAGCACAAATAAGTTCAAAAGGTCAGATATGGACATCTATATGGCTTATGAAGCATCAGAAGGAGTCTATGAGTATGCATAGAAAGCCCAAGATCGAGGACTCTTTGGCCAGAAATATGTTCAGGAAGTCAAAAGGGGACCTCTGTATAGCTGATTTATCATCAAAAAGAGTCTATAACTTTCTATAGTTTGAAAAATTTTGAGGACACTTTGACCACAAATAAGTTCAAAAGGTCAGATATGGACATCTATATGGCTTATGAAGCATCATAAGGAGTCTACGAGTATGCATAGAAAGCCCAAGATCGAGGACTCTTTGGCTAGAAATATGTTCAGGAGGTCAAAGGGGACCTCTGTATAGCTGATTTATCATCAAAAGGAGTCTATAACTTTCTATAGTTTGAAAAATTTTGAGGACACTTTGACCACAAATAAGTTCAAAAGGTCAGATATGGACATCTATATGGCTTATGAAGCATCAGAAGGAGTCTATGAGTATGTATAGAAAGCCCAAGATCAAGGACTCTTTGGCCAGAAATATGTTCAGGAGGTCAAAAGGGGACCTCTGTATAGCTGATTTATCATCAAAAGGAGTCTTTAACTTTCTATAGTTTAAAAGATTTTGAGGACACTTTGACCACAAATAAGTTCAAAAGGTCAGATATGGACATCTATATGGCTTATGAAGCATCAGAAGGAGTCTATGAGTATGTATAGAAAGCCCAAGATCGAGGACTCTTTGGCCAGAAATATGTTCAGGAGGTCAAAAGGGGACCTCTGTATAGCTGATTTATCATCAAAAGGAGTCTATAACTTTCTATAGTTTGAAAAATTTTGAGGACACTTTGACCACAAATAAGTTCAAAAGGTCAGATATGGACATCTATATGGCTTATGAAGCATCAGAAGGAGTCTATGAGTATGTATAGAAAGCCCAAGATCGAGGACTCTTTGGCCATAAATATGTTCAGGAAGTCAAAAGGGGACCTCTGTATAGCTGATTTATCATCAAAAGGAGTCTATAACTTTCTATAGTTTGAAAAATTTTGAGGACACTTTGACCACAAATAAGTTCAAAAGGTCAGATATGGACATCTATATGGCTTATGAAGCATCAGGAGGAGTCTATGAGTATGTATAGAAAACGCAAGATCAAGGACTCTTTGGCCAGAAATATGTTCAGTAGGTCAGAAAGGGCCCTCTGTATAGCTGATTTATCATCAAAAGGAGTCTATAACTTTCTATAGTTTGAAAAAATGTTAGGACACTTTGACCACACATAAGTTCAAAAGGTCAGATATGGACATCTATATGGCTTATGAAGCATCAGAAGGAGTCTATGAGTATGCATAGAAAGCCCAAGATCGAGGACTCTTTGACCAGAAATATGTTCAGGAGGTCAAAAGGGGACCTCTGTATAGCTGACTTCACATCAAAAAGAGTCTATAACTGTATATAGTTTGAATTGTTTTTTAAGACACTTTGACCACAAATAAGTTCAAAATGTCAGATTTGGAAATCTATAAGGATTATGAAGCACCAGAAGAAGTCTATGAGTATGTAAAGAAAGCCCAAGATCGAGGACTCTTTGGCCAGAAATATGTTCAGGAGGTCAAAAGGGGACCTCTGTATAGCTGATTTATCATCAAAAGGAGTCTATAACTTTATATAGTTTGAATTTTTTTTTTAGGACACTTTGACCACAAATAAGTTCAAAAGGTCAGATATGGACATCTATATGGCTTATGAAGCATCAGAAGGAGTCTATGAGTATGTATAGAAAGCCCAAGATCGAGGACTCTTTGGCCAGAAATATGTTCAGGAGGTCAAAAGGGGACCTCTGTATAGCTGATTTATCATCAAAAGGAGTCTATAACTTTCTATAGTTTGAAAAATTTTGAGGACACTTTGACCACAAATAAGTTCAAAAGGTCAGATATGGACATCTATATGGCTTATGAAGCATCAGAAGGAGTCTATGAGTATGTATAGAAAGCCCAAGATCGAGGACTCTTTGGCCAGAAATATGTTCAGGAGGTCAAAAGGGGACCTCTGTATAGCTGATTTATCATCAAAAGGAGTCAATAAGTTTATATAGTTTGAAAAATTTTGAGGACACTTTGACCACAAATAAGTTCAAAAGGTCAGATATGGAAATCTATATGGCTTATGAAGCATCAGAAGGAATCTATGAGTATGTATAGAAAGCCCAAGATCGAGGACTCTTTGGCCAGATTTATGTCCATGAGATCGAAAGGGGACCTCTGTATAGCTGATTTATCATCAAAAAGAGTCAACAAGTATATATGGAAAGGTCAAGTCTCGAGTATTCAATCCTTGGCCAGAAAAAAATTCGGTAGGTCAAATATGGACTTTTGTCAGGATGATATAACATCCGAAGATATCAGTCTGAATGTATAGTGTTAATCTTTTAGGACTCTTTGACCAGAAATATGTTCAGTAGGTCAAAAGGGGACCTCTGTAGCTGATTTATCATCAGAAGTTGTCTATAACTTTATATAGTTTGAAAAATTTTCAGGACACTTTGACCAGAAATAAGTTCAAAAGGTCAGATATGGACATCTATATGGCTTATGAAGCATCAGAAGGAGTCTATGAGTATGTATAGAAAGCCCAATATCCAGGACTCTTTGGCCAAAAATATGTTCAGTAGGTCAAAAGGAGACCTCTGTATAGCTGATTTATCATCAGAAGGAGTCTATAACTTTATATAGTTTGAAAAATTTTGAGGAATGAGAAATATGTTCCTTGGGTCACATATGGACTACTTCATGGCTGACGTAACATCAGAAGGAGTCAACAAGTATGTATAGAAAGTTCAAGTTTTTGAGTACTCTTTGGCCCGAATTATGTTTAATAGGTAAAAAAGGGACCTCTGTATGGCTGATTTAACATCAGAATTAGTCTATAAGATTATATAGCTTAAGTATTATATAAGATTATATAAATTTAAAACCTTTTAAGGACCCATTGACCATTGAAATAAGTTTAACAGGTCAGATATGGACTTCTAAATGGCTTATGAAGCATCAGAAGATGTCTAGAGTATGTATAGAAAGTTCAAGATCGAGTACTCTTTTTCCCAGTAGTTGAAATATGGACTTCTATATGGCTGATTTAACCAGAAGGAGTCTATAAATTTATAAGATTAAAAAAAAAACATTTCGAGGACTCTTTGGCCCAAAATGTGTTCAATCGGTCAAATATCGACTAGTTTACATCACGAGAGGTCAGTATGTACGTATAGTAAGTTGTTTCATGGTCTCTTGGCAGAAATATGTATAGTAGGTCAAACATGTACTTTTTTTATGGGTGATGTAACATCAGAAGGAGTCTATAAGTTTGTTTAAAAACCTTTGAGGACCCTTTGACCAGAAATAAGTTCAATAGGTCAAATATGCACCTCTATATGGCTGATTTAACATCAGAAGGAGTCTATAAGTTTATAATATACACAAAATACCTTTTGAGGACTCTTTTGCCAAAAATATGTTCAATCAGTCAAATATGGACTACTTACATGGCTTATATAACATCACGAGAAGTCAGTCTTGTTGTTTAGTAAGTTAATGTTCAAGGACTCTTTATCCAGAAATGTGTTCAGTAGGTCAAAAATGGACTTCTGTATGGCTGATGTAACATCAGAAAGATTAAGTTCAACAAGAATGTATAGAAAGTTTAAGATCGATTACTCTTGGGTCAGATATATGTGCAGCAGGTCAAACATGGACTACTGTCTTGCTTATACTCTTTGGACAGAAAATATGTTCTGTAGGTCAAAGAGGGACCTCTGTAGGCCTGATTTGACACATGACATGTGCATTGGCATTGCACAATAACTAACTTATTCATTTTTTCTTTTAAGGGAAATTATTGCATTTACCTCTTGCCTTACAATGCATAGAATAAACTACTTCATACCTCATGTGCAATGAAAACATAACATGAGTGTTGCATTGCACAAACGATCTAAGAATTAGCATTGAATAATAATGTATTATTATTATATCTAACTATATCAGTTAGATCTTTTATGCAGTGGAATGTAACTCCAATGGTAATCTTCAATGCACATCGGAATGAGATAGTTATTGTATGTTTGTGATGCACTTATAGCTTATATGTTATTTTTCAATGCACAACGTTAGATCGTTAGTGCAATGCAATGCAACAGCACACATGTTATCTCTTTAATGAACATGGGATTGAGTTAGTGCTGGTGTGCAATGCAATGCTATGCAATGCGAAAAGTGCATAACCCATATGTTATTCTTCAGTACACAACGTTAGATCGTTAGTGCAATGCAATGCAACAACACACATACCATCTCTTTAATGAACATGGGAATGGTTAAGTTCTAGTGTGCAATGCAATGCAATGCAAAAAATGCATAACCTATATGTTATTCTTCAGTGCACAACGTTACATCGCTAGTGCAATGCAATGCAATGCAATGGAACAACACACATATCATCTCTTTAAAGAACATGGGAATGATTTAGTTCTGGTGTGCAATGCAATGCGAAAAGTGCATAACCTATATGTTATTCTTCAGTGCACAACGTTAGATCGTTAGTGCAATGCAATGCAACAACACACATACCATCTCTTTAATGAACATGAGAATGGTTAAGTTCTAGTGTGACAACAACACACATATCAACTCTTTAAAGAACATGGCAATGATTTAGTTCTTGTGTGCAATGCAAATGCAATGCAAAAAGTGCATAACCTATATGTTATTCTTCAGTGCACAACGTTAGATCGTTAGTGCAATGCAATGCAACAACACACATACCATCTCTTTAATGAACATGAGAATGATGTAGTTCTGGTGTGCAATGCAATGCACAAAGGTCATAACCTATATGTTATTTTTCAGTGCACAACGTTGGATCGTTAGTGCAATGCAATTCAATGCAATGCAATGCAATGCAATGCAATGCAATGCAATGCAATGCAACAACACATATATCATCTCTATAATGAACTTGGGAATGATTTTGTTCTGGTGTGCAATGCAATGCAAAAAGTGCATAACCTATATGTTTTTCATAAGTGCACAACGTTAGAGCGTTTGTGCAGTGCAATGCAATGCAACAACACACGTTATCTCTTTAATGAACATGGGAATGATTTAGTTCTGGTGTGTAATGCAATGCAATGCAAAAAGTGCATAACCTATATGTTTTTCATAAGTGCACAACGTTAGAGCGTTTGTGCAGTGCAATGCAATGCAACAACACACGTTATCTCTTTAAAGAACATGGGAATGATTTAGTTCTGGTGTGCAATGCAATGCGAAAAGTGCATAACCTATATGTTATTCTTCAGTGCACAACGTTAGATCGTTAGTGCAATGCAATGCAACAACACACATATCATCTCTTTAATGAACATGAGAATGGTTACGTTCTAGTGTGCAATGCAATGCAATGCAAAAAGTGCATAACCTATATGTTATTCTTCAGTGCACAACGTTACATCGCTAGTGCAATGCAATGCAACAACACACATATCATCTCTTTAAAGAACATGGCAATGATTTAGTTCTTGTGTGCAATGCAATGCAATGCAAAAAGTGCATAACCTATATGTTTTTCTTCAGTGCACAACGTTAGATCGTTTGTGCAATGCAAAGCAAATGCAATTGCAACAACACACGGTATCTCTTTAATGAACATGGGAATGATTTAGTTCTGGTATGCAATGCAATGCAATGCGAAAAGTGCATAACCTATATGTTATTCTTCAGTGCACAACGTTAGATCGTTAGTGCAATGCAATGCAACAACACACATACCATCTCTTTAATGAACATGGGAATGGTTAAGATCTAGTGTGCAATGCAATGCAAAAAGTGCATAACCTATATGTTATTCTTCAGTGCACAACGTTACATCGCTAGTGCAATGCAATGTAATGCAATGCAATGCAACAACACACATATCATCTCTTTAAAGAACATGGGAATGATTTAGTTCTGGTGTGCAATGAACTTTTTGCATTGCATTGCATTGCACACCAGAACTAAATCATTCCCATGTTCATTAAAGAGATAATGTGTGTTGTTGCATTGCATTGCATTGCATTGCATTGCATTGTTATTGCATTGCATTGCATTGCATTGATTTGCATTGCTTTGCACTGCTTTGCACTGCTTTGCACTGCTTTGCACTGCATTGCATTGCATTGCACTAACGATCTAACGTTGTGCACTGAAGAATAACATATAGGTTATGCATTTTTCGCATTGCATTGCATACCAGAACTAAATCATTCCCATGTTCATTAAAGAGATAACGTGTGTTGTTGCATTGCATTGCATTGATTTACAATGCTTTGCACTGCATTGCATTGCATTGCACTAACGATCTAACTTTGTGCACTGAAGAATAACATATAGGTTATGCACTTTTTGCATTTCATTGCATTGCACACCAGAACAAAATCATTCCCAAGTTCATTATAGAGATGATATGTCTGATGTTTTGCTTGCATTGCATTGCATTGCAATGAATTGCATTGCACTAACAATCTAACGTTGTGCACTGAAGAATAACATATAAGTTATGCACTTTTCGCATTGCATTGCACACTAGAACTTAACCATTCCCATGTTCATTAAAGAGATGGTATGTGTGTTGTTGCATTGCATTGCACTAGCGATGTAACGTTGTGCACTGAAGAATAACATATAGGTTATGCACTTTTCGCATTGCATTGCATTGCACACTAGAACTTAACCATTCCCATGTTCATTAAAGAGATGGTATGTGTGTTGTTGCATTGCATTGCACTAGCGATGTAACGTTGTGCACTGAAGAATAACTAACTAACTAACTAACTAACTATAACAAAAGGTTATGCACTTTTTGCATTGCATTGCATTGCACACCAGAACTAAATCATTCCCATGTTCATTAAAGACACAACGTGTGTTGTTGCATTGCATTGTATTGCATTGCATTGTATTGTATTGCATTGCATTGCATTGTATTGCATTGCATTGCATTGCATTGCATTGCATTGCATTGCATTGCATTGCATTGCATTGCTTTGCACTGCATTGCTTTGCACTGCTTTGCACTGCTTTGCACTGCTTTGCACTGCGTTGCACTGCGTTGCACTGCTTTGCACTGCTCTGCACTGCTCTGCACTGCTTTGCACTGCTTTGCACTGCTTTGCATTGCATTGCATTGCATTGCACTAACGATCTAACGTTGTGCACTGAAGAATAACATATAGGTATGCACTTTTTAGACTGCATTGCATTGCACACCAGAACTAACTCATTCTCATGTTCATTAAAGACATATCGTGTGTTGTTGCATTGCATTGCATTGCATTGATTTGCAATGCTTTGCACTGCATTGCATTGCATTGCACAAACGATCTAACGTTGTGCACTGAAGAATAACATATAGGTTATGCTCTTTTCGCATTGCATTGCACACCAGAACTACCTCATTCCCATGTTCATTAAAGAGAAAATGTTTGTTGTTGTATTGTATTGTATTTCATTGCATTGCATTGCATTGATTTGCATTGCTTTGCACTGCATTGCATAGCACTAACGATCTAACGGTGTGCACTGAAGTATAACATATAGGTTATGCACTTTTCATATTGCTTTGCATTGCACACCAGAACTAAATCATTCCCATGTTCTTTAAAGAGATGATATGTGTGTTGTTGCATTGCATTGCACTAGCGATGTAACGTTGTGCACTGAAGAATATCATATAGGTTATGCACTTATTGCATTGCATTGCACACCAGAACTACCTCATTCCCATGTTGATTAAAGACATAACGAGTGTTTTTGCATTGCATTGTATTGCATTATATTGATTTGCATTGATTTGCATTGCTTTGCACTGCATTGCATAGCACTAACGATCTAACGTTGTGCACTGAAGAATAACATATAGGTTATGCACTTTTCGCATTGCATTGCACACCAGAACTACCTCATTCCCATGTTCATTGAAGAGATAATGTGTGTTGTTGCATTGCATTGCATTGCATTGTATTGCATTGCATTGCATTGCATTGCATTGCATTGCATTGATTTGCATTGCTTTGCATTGCTTTGCATTGCTTTGCATTGCTTTGCACTGCATTGCATAGCACTAACGATCTAACGTTGTGCACTGAAGAATAACATATAGGTTTTGCACTTTTCGCATTGCATTGCACACCAGAACTACCTCATTCCCATGTTGATTAAAGACATAACGTGTGGTGTTACATTGCATTGCATTGCATTGATTTGCAATGCTTTGCACTGCATTGCATTGCATTGCATTTCACTTTTCGCATTGCATTGCACACCAGAACTACCTCATTCCCATGTTGATTAAAGACATAACGAGTGTTTTTGCATTGCATTGTATTGCATTATATTGATTTGCATTGCTTTGCACTGCATTGCATAGCACTAACGATCTAACGTTGTGCACTGAAGAATACCATATAGGTTATGCACTTTTCGCATTGCATTGCACACCAGAACTACCTCATTCCCATCTTGATTAAAGACAAAACGAGTGTTTTTGTATTGCATTGCATTGATTTGCAATGCTTTGCACTGCATTGCATTGCATTGCATTGCACAAACGATCTAACGTTGTGCACTGAAGAATAATATATAGGTATGCACTTTTTAGACTGCATTGCATTGCACACCAGAACTAACTCATTCTCATGTTCATTAAAGACATAATGTGTGGTGTTACATTGCATTGCATTGATTTGCAATGCTTTGCACTGCATTGCATTGCATTGCATTGCACAAACGATCTAACGTTGTGCACTGAAGAATAACATATAGGTTATGCTCTTTTCGCATTGCATTGCACCCCAGAACAAAATCATTCCCAAGTTCATTATAGAGATGATATGTGTGTCGTTGCATTGCATTGCATTGCTTTGCATTGCATTGCATTGCTTTGCATTGCTTTGCATTGCTTTGCATTGCTTTGCATTGCTTTGCATTGCTTTGCATTGCTTTGCATTGCTTTGCATTGCTTTGCATTGCTTTGCACAGCTTTGCATTCCATTGCATTGCACTAACGATCTAACGTTGTGCGCTGAAGAATAACATATAGGTATGCACTTTTTGCACTGCATTGCATTGCACACCAGAACTACCTCATTCCCATGTTCATTAAAGACATAACGTCTGTTGTTGCATCGCATTGCATTGCATTGCAATTGCATTGCATTGCACACCAGAACTAAATCATTCCCATGTTCATTAAAGCGTTGTTACATTGCATTGTATTGCATTGCATTGCATTGCATTGATTTGCATTGCTTTGCACTGCTTTGCACTGCTTTGCACTGCATTGCATTGCTTTGCACTGCATTGCATAGCACTAACGATCTAACGTTGTGCAACTGAAGAATAACATATAGGTTATGCACTTTTCGCATTGTATTGCACACCAGAACTACCTCATTCCCATGTTGATTAAAGACATAACGAGTGTTTTTGCATTGCATTGTATTGTATTATATTGATTTGCATTGCTTTGCACTGCATTGCATTGCACTAACGATCTAACGTTGTGCACTGAAGAATAACATATAGGTTTTGCACTTTTCGCATTGCATTGCACACCAGAACTAAATCATTCCCATGTTATTAAAGATATAATGTGTGTTGTTGCATTGCATTGTATTGCATTGCATTGCATTGCTTTGCACTACATTGCTTTGCACTGCATTGCTTTGCAACTGCATTGCTTTGCACTGCATTGCTTTTCACTGCATTGCTTTGCACTGCTTTGCACTGCTTTGCATTGCATTGCATTGCACTAACGATCTAACTTTGTGCACTGAAGAATAACATATAGGTTATGCACTTTTCGCATTGCATTGCACACCAGAACTAACTGATTCCCATGTTCTTTAAAGAGATGATATGTGTGTTGTTGCATTGCATTGCACTAGCGATTTAACGTTGTGCACTGAAGAATAATATATACTTTATGCACTTTTTGCATTGCATTGCATTGCACACCAGAACTAATTCATTCCCATGTTCATTAAAGAGATAACGTTTGTTGGTGCATTGCATTGCATTGCATTGAATTGAATTGCATTGCACTAACGATCTAACGTTGTGCACTGAAGAATAACATATAGGTTATGCACTTTTTGCATTGCATTGCATTGCACACAAGAACTTAACCATTCCCATGTTCATTAAAGTGATGGTATGTGTGTTGTTGCATTGCATTGCACAAACGATCTAACGTTGTGCACTGAAGAATAACATATGGGTTATGCACTTCTTGCATTGCATTACACACCAGAAGTAACTCATTCCCAAACTCCATTGCGTTTTGCTTTGAGGAAATACAATATGTGTTATTGCATTGCATTTCACACAAGTTCAAACTTTGTGCATTGAAGAATAACATATAAGCTATGAGTGCATCACACACATACAATAACTATCTCATTCCGATGTGCATTGAAGAGATACCATTTTTGGAGTTACATTCCACTGCATAAAAGATCTAACTGATATAGTTAGATATAATAATAATACATTATTATTCAACGCTAATTGTTAGATCGTTTGTGCAATACAACACTCATGTTATGTTTTCATTGCACATGAGGTATGAAGTAGTTTATTCTATGCATTGTAACGCAAGAGGTAAATGCAATAATTTCCCTTAAAAGAAAAAATGAATAAGTTAGTTATTGTGCAATGCCATGCACATATGTCATGTGTCAAATCAGGCCTACAGAAGTCCCTCTTTGACCTACAGAACATATTTTCTGTCCAAAGAGTTCTTACTGATTTCTTGTGATGTTGTATTAGCAAGACAGTAGTCCATGTTTGAGCTGCTGCACATATTTCTGACCCAAGAGTAATCGATCTTAAACTTTCTATACATTCTCGTAGAATCTTTCTGATGTTACATCAGCCATACAGAAGTCCATTTTTGACCTACTGAACTCATTTCTGGATAAAGAGTAAACATTAATTTACTTAACATACAAGACTGACTTCTTGTGATGTTATATAAGCCAGACAGTAGTCCATACTTGATTGATTGGGCATATTTTTGGCAAAAGAGTCCTCAAAAGGTATTTTGTGTATATTATAAACTTATAGACTCCTTCTGATGTTAAATCAGCCATATAGAGGTGCATATTAGACCTATTGAACTTATTTCTGGTCAAAGGGTCCTCAAAGTTTTTTAAACAAACTTATAGACTCCTTCTGATGTTACATCACCCATAAAAAAGTAAAGTTTTGACCTACTAAACACTTTACGTACATACTGACTTCTCTTGATGTTAACTCAGGTAAGGAGTAGTCGATATTTGACCGATTGAACACATTTTTGGCCAAAGAGTCCTCGAAATGTTTTTTTTTTACTCTTATAAATTTATAGACTCCTTCTGAAGTATCAGCCATATAAAAGTCCATATTTCAACTACTGGGAAAAAGAGTACTCGATCTTGAACTTTCTATACATACTCTAGACATCTTCTGATGCTTCATAAGCCATTTAGAAGTCCATATCTGACCTGTTAAACTTATTTCTGGTCAATGGGTCCTTAAAAGGTTTTAAATATATATAATCTTATATAATATATAATACTTAAACTATATAATCTTATAAACTAATTCTGATGTTAAATCAGCCATACAGAGGTCCCTTTTTTACCTACTAAACATAATTCGGCCAAAGAGTACTCAAACTTGAACTTTCTATACATACTTGTTGACTCCTTCTGATGTTACGTCAGCCATGAAGTAGTCCATATGTGATCCAAGGAACATATTTCTCATTATATAAAGTTATAGACTCCTTCTGATAATAAATCAGCTATACAAAGGTCACCTTTTGACCTTCTGAACATATTTCTGGCCAAAGAGTTCTTGAACATTATCTTGCTATACTACAGATTGACTTCTTGTGATGTTATATTAACCAGCCAGTAGTCTATTTTTGACCTACTGAACATATTTCTGGCCAGAGTCTGTGAACATCAACATATAGAACATATAGAACATACATATAGACTGACTTCTCGTAATGTAAAACCAGGCAGACAGTAGTCCATATTTGACTGATTGAAAAAAAACTTTGACCTAAGAGTTCTCAAAAGGATTTTGTCTAATGTATAGACTCCTTCTGATGTTAAATCAGCCATACAGAAGTCTATATTTGACCTTCTGAATATATTTCTGGCCAGAGACCTTGAACATTTACCTTACTATTTATATTGCTTCTACCATAAAGACTTCTAGTGATGTTATATCAGCCAGACTGTAGCTATATTTGACTGATTTAACATGTTTTTGGCCAAAGAATCCTCAAAATGTTTTTTACTCTTAGAAACTCATAGACTCCTTCTGATGTTAAATCAGCCATACAGAAATCCATATTTGACCGAAGGAATATATTTATGGCCATAGAGTTCTCGATCTTGACCTTTCTATACATACTCATAGACTTCTTTTAATGTTACATAAGCCATATAGATATCCATATCTGACCTTTTGAACAATTCTGGTCATCAAAAGTTTTTAAACTATATAAAGTTATAGACTTTCTGATGATAAATCAGCTATACAGAGGTCCCCTTTTGACCTACTGAACATATTTCTGGCCAAAGAGTCCTAAATGATTAACACTATACATTCAGATTGATATCTTCGGATGTTATATCATCCTGACAAAAGTCCATATTTGACATACTGAATTTTTTTTCTGGCCAAGGAGTACTCGAAACTTGACCTTTCCATATATACTCGTTGACTTTTTCTGATGTTACGTCAGCCATACAGAAGTCCATATTTGACCCAAGGAAAATATTTTTGGCCAAAGAGTCCTCGATCTTGGGATTTCTATACATACTCATAGTCCAGCTCCTTCTGATGCTTCATAAGCCATATAGATGTCCATATCTGACCTTTTGAACTTATTTCTGGTCAAAGTGTCCTCAAAATTTTTCAAACTATTTAAAGACTGATATCCTCGGATGTTATATCATCCTGACAGAAGTCCATATTTGACCTACCGAATTTTTTTCTGGCCAAGGATTGAGTACTCGAAACTTGACCTTTCCATATATACTTGTTGACTTTTTCTGATGTTACATCAGCAATACAGAAGTCCATATTTGACCTAAAGAACATATTTTTGGCCAAAGAGTCCTCGATCTTGGGCTTTCTATACATACTCATAGTCCAACTCCTTCTGATGCTTCATAAGCCATATAGATGTCCATATCTGACCTTTTGAACTTATTTCTGGTCAAAGTGTCCTCAAAATATATAAACTATATAAAGTTATAGTCTCCTTCTGATGATAAATCAGCTATACAGAGGTCCCCTTTTGACCTACTGAACATATTTCTGGCCAAAGAGTCCTAAAAGATTAACACTATACATTCAGACTGATATCTTCGGATGTTA
Organism: Abramis brama; assembly: GCF_963993115.1. Lineage (NCBI taxonomy): Eukaryota > Metazoa > Chordata > Actinopteri > Cypriniformes > Leuciscidae > Abramis > Abramis brama. Next base: position 36,536,205 of record NC_139967.1, on the reverse strand, counting down.
TATCATCCTGACAAAAGTCCATATTTGACCTACCGAATTTTTTTCTGGCCAAGGAGTGAGTACTCGAAACTTGACCTTTCCATATATACTTGTTGACTCTTTCTGATGTTACATCAGACATACAGAATTCCATATTTGACCCAAGGAACATATTTCTTGCCAAAGAGTCCTCGATCTTGGGCTTTCTATACATACTCATAGACTCCTTCTGATGCTTCATAAGCCATATAGATGTCCATATCTGACCTTTTGAACTTATTTCTGGTCAAAGTGTCCTCAAAAATGTTCAAACTATATAAAGTTATAGACTCCTTCTGATAATAAATCAGCTATACAAAGGTCACTTTTTGACCTTCTGAACATATTTCTGGCCAAAGAGTTCTTGAACATTATCTTGCTATACTACAGATTGACTTCTTGTGATGTTATATTAACCAGCCAGTAGTCTATTTCTGACCTACTGAACATATTTCTGGCCAGAATCCGTGAACATCAACTCACTATACATATAGACTGACTTCTCGTAATGTAAAATCAGGCAGACAGTAGTCCATATTTGACTGATTGAAAAAAAAATTGACCAAAGAGTTCTCAAAAGGATTTTGTCTATCATAAATGTATAGACTCCTTCTGATGTTAAATCAGCCATACAGAAGTCCATATTTGACCTTCTGAATATATTTCTGGCCAGAGACCTTGAACATTTACCTTACTATTTATATTTCTCCTACCATAACGACTTCTCGTGATGTTATATCAGCCAGACTGTAGCCATATTTGACTTATTTAACATGTTTTTGGCCAAAGAATCCTCAAAATGTTTTTTACTCTTAGAAACTCATAGACTCCTTCTGATGTTACATAAGCCTTATAGATATCCATATCTGACCTTTTGAACTTATTTCTGGTCATCAAAAGTTTTTAAACTATATAAAGTTATAGATTCCTTCTGATGATAAATCAGCTATTCAGCGGTCCCCTTTTGACCTACTGAACATATTTCTGGCCAAAGAGTCCTAAATGATTAACACTATACATTCAGATTGATATCTTCGGATGTTATATCATCCTGACAAAAGTCCATATTTGACATACTGAATTTTTTTCTGGCCAAGGAGTACTCGAAACTTGACCTTTCTGTATATACTCGTTGACTTTTTCTGATGTAACGTCAGCCATACAGAAGTCCATATTTGACCCAAGGAACATATTTTTGGCCAAAGAGTCCTCGATCTTGGGCTTTCTATAAATACTCATAGTCCAACTCCTTATGATGCTTCATAAGCCATATAGATATCCATATCTGACCTTTTGAACTTATTTCTGGTCAAAGTGTCCTCAAAATTTTTCAAACTATATAAAGTTATAGTCTCCTTCTGATGATAAATCAGCTATACCGAGGTCCCCTTTTGACCTACTGAACATATTTCTGGCCAAAGAGTCCTAAAAGATTAACACTATACTTTCAGACTGATATCTTCGCATGTTATATCATCCTGACAAAAGTCCATATTTGACCTACCGAATTTTTTTCTGGCCAAGGAGTTAGTACTCGAAACTTGACCTTTCCATATATACTTGTTGACTCTTTCTGATGTTACGTCAGACATACAGAATTCCATATTTGACCCAAGGAACATATTTCTTGCCAAAGAGTCCTCGACCTTGGGCTTTCTATACATACTCATAGACTCCTTCTGATGCTTCATAAGCCATATAGATGTCCATATCTATCCTTTTGAACTTATTTCTGGTCAAAGTGTCCTCAACATTTTTCAAACTATATAAAGTTATAGACTCCTTCTGATAAAAAAGAGTCCTCAATCTTGAACTTTTCATTCTCACTCCTAGACTCCTTCTGATGGTTCATAAGCCACATATAGAATTCCATATTTGACATATTGAACTTATTTCTGGTCAAATGGTCCTCAAATGTTCTGGAGGTCAAAAGGGGACCTCTGTATAGCTGATTTATCATCAAAAGGAGTCTATAACTTTCCATAGTTTGAAAAATTTTGAGGACACTTTGACCACAAATAAGTTCAAAAGGTCAGATATGGACATCTATATGGCTTATGAAGCATCAGAAGGAGTCTATGAGTATGTATAGAAAGCACAAGATCGAGGACTCTTTGGCCAGAAATATGTTCAGGAGGTCAAAAGGGGACCTCTGTATAGCTGATTTATCATCAAAAGTAGTCTATAACTTTCTATAGTTTGAATTTTTTTTTTAGGACACTTTGACCACAAATAAGTTCAAAAGGTCAGATATGGACATCTATATGGCTTATGAAGCATCAGAAGGAGTCTATGAGTATGTATAGAAAGCCCAAGATCGAGGACTCTTTGGCCAGAAATATGTTCAGGAGGTCAAAAGGGGACCTCTGTATAGCTGATTTATCATCAAAAGGAGTCTATAACTTTCTATAGTTTGAAAAATGTTAGGACACTTTGAGCACAAATAAGTTCAAAAGGTCAGATATGGACATCTATATGGCTTATGAAGCATCAGAAGGAGTCTATGAGTATGCATAGAAAGCCCAAGATCGAGTACTCTTTGTCCAGAAATATGTTCAGGAGGTCAAAAGGGGACCTCTGTATAGCTGACTTAACATCAAAAATAGTCTATAACTGTATATAGCTTGAATTTTTTTTAGGACACTTTGACCACAAATAAGTTCAAAATGTCAGATATGGAAATCTATATGGCTTATGAAGCACCAGAAGGAGTCTATGAGTATGTATAGAAAGCCCAAGATCGAGGACTCTTTGGCCAGAAATATGTTCAGGAGGTCAAAAGGGGACCTCTGTATAGCTGATTTATCATCAAAAGGAGTCTATAACTTTATATAGCTTGAATTTTTTTTTTAGGACACTTTGACCACATATAAGTTCTAAAGGTCAGATATGGACATCTATATGGCTTATGAAGCATCAGAAGGAGTCTATGAGTATGTATAGAAAGCCCAAGATCGAGGACTCTTTGGCCAGAAATATGTTCAGGAGGTCAAAAGGAGACCTCTGTATAGCTGATTTATCATCAAAAGGAGTCTATAAATTTCTATAGTTTAAAAAATTTTGAGGACACTTTGACCACAAATAAGTTCAAAAGGTCAGATATGGACATCTATATGGCTTATGAAGCATCAGAAGGAGTCTATGAGTATGTATAGAAAGCCCAAGATCGAGGACTCTTTGGCCAGAAATATGTTCAGGAGGTCAAAAGGGGACCTCTGTATAGTTGATTTATCATCAAAAGGAGTCTATAACTTTCTATAGTTTGAAAAATTTTGAGGACACTTTGACCACAAATAAGTTCAAAAGGTCAGATATGGACATCTATATGGCTTATGAAGCATCAGAAGGAGTCTATGAGTATGTATAGAAAGCCCAAGATCGAGGACTCTTTGGCCAGAAATATGTTCAGGAGGTCTAAAGGGGACCTCTGTATAGCTGATTTATCATCAAAAGGAGTCTATAACTTTCTATAGTTTGAAAAATTTTGAGGACACTTTGAGCACAAATAAGTTCAAAAGGTCAGATATGGACATCTATATGGCTTATGAAGCATCAGAAGGAGTCTATGAGTATGTATAGAAAACGCAAGATCGAGGACTCTTTGGCCAGAAATATGTTCAGTAGGTCAGAAAGGGCCCTCTGTATAGCTAATTTATCATCAAAAGGAGTCTATAACTTTCTATAGTTTGAAAAAATGTTAGGACACTTTGACCACACATAAGTTCAAAAGGTCAGATTTGGACATCTATATGGCTTATGAAGCATCAAAAGGAGTCTATGAGTATGTATAGAAAGCCCAAGATCGAGGACTCTTTGGACAGAAATATGTTCAGGAGGTCAAAAGGGGACCTCTGTATAGCTGATTTATCATCAAAAGGAGTCTATAACTTTCTATAGTTTGAATTTTTTTTTAGGACACTTTGACCACAAATAAGTTCAAAAGGTCAGATATGGACATCTATATGGCTTATGAAGCATCAGAAGGAGTCTATGAGTATGCATAGAAAGCCCAAGATCGAGGACTCTTTGACCAGAAATATGTTCAGGAGGTCAAAAGGGGACCTCTGTATAGCTGACTTAACATCAAAAAGAGTCTATAACTGTATATAGTTTGAATTGGTTTTTAAGACACTTTGACCACAAATAAGTTCAAAATGTCAGATTTGGAAATCTATAAGGATTATGAAGCACCAGAAGAAGTCTATGAGTATGTATAGAAAGCCCAAGATCGAGGACTCTTTGGCCAGAAATATGTTCAGGAGGTCAAAAGGGGACCTCTGTATAGCTGATTTATCATCAAAAGGAGTCTATAACTTTATATAGTTTGAATTTTTTTTTGAGGACACTTTGACCACAAATAAGTTCAAAAGGTCAGATATGGACATCTATATGGCTTATGAAGCATCAGAAGGAGTCTATGAGTATGTATAGAAAGCCCAAGATCGAGGACTCTTTGACCAGAAATATGTTCAGGAGGTCAAAAGGGGACCTCTGTATAGCTGATTTATCATCAAAAGGAGTCTATAACTTTATATAGTTTGAATTTTTTTTTGAGGACACTTTGACCACAAATAAGTTCAAAAGGTCAGATATGGACATCTATATGGCTTATGAAGCATCAGAAGGAGTCTATGAGTATGTATAGAAAGCCCAAGATCGAGGACTCTTTGGCCAGAAATATGTTCAGGAGGTCAAAAGGGGACCTCTGTATAGCTGATTTATCATCAAAAGGAGTCTATAACTTTATATAGTTTGAATTTTTTTTTGAGGACACTTTGACCACAAATAAGTACAAAAGGTCAGATATGGACATCTATATGGCTTATGAAGCATCAGAAGGAGTCTATGAGTATGTATAGAAAGCCCAAGATCGAGGACTCTTTGGCCAGAAATATGTTCAGGAGGTCAAAAGGGGACCTCTGTATAGCTGATTTATCATCAAAAGGAGTCTATAACTTTCTATAGTTTGAAAAATTTTGAGGACACTTTGACCACAAATAAGTTCAAAAGGTCAGATATGGACATCTATATGGCTTATGAAGCATCAGAAGGAGTCTATGAGTATGTATAGAAAGCCCAAGATCGAGGACTCTTTGGCCAGAAATATGTTCAGGAGGTCAAAAGGGGACCTCTGTATAGCTGATTTATCATCAAAAGGAGTCTATAACTTTATATAGTTTGAATTTTTTTTTTAGGACACTTTGACCACAAATAAGTTCAAAAGGTCAGATATGGACATCTATATGGCTTATGAAGCATCAGAAGGAGTCTATGAGTATGTATAGAAAGCCCAAGATCGAGGACTCTTTGGCCAGAAATATGTTCAGGAGGTCAAAAGGGGACCTCTGTATAGCTGATTTATCATCAAAAGGAGTCTATAACTTTCTATAGTTTGAAAAATTTTGAGGACACTTTGACCACAAATAAGTTCAAAAGGTCAGATATGGACATCTATATGGCTTATGAAGCATCAGAAGGAGTCTATGAGTATGTATAGAAAGCCCAAGATCGAGGACTCTTTGGCCAGAAATATGTTCAGGAGGTCAAAAGGGGACCTCTGTATAGCTGATTTATCATCAAAAGGAGTCTATAACTTTCTATAGTTTGAAAAATTTTGAGGACACTTTGACCACAAATAAGTTCAAAAGGTCAGATATGGACATCTATATGGCTTATGAAGCATCAGAAGGAGTCTATGAGTATGTATAGAAAACGCAAGATCGAGGACTCTTTGGCCAGAAATATGTTCAGTAGGTCAGAAAGGGCCCTCTGTATACCTGATTTATCATCAAAAGGAGTCTATAACTTTCTATAGTTTTAATTTTTTTTTTAGGACACTTTGACCACACATAAGTTCAAAAGGTCAGATTTGGACATCTATATGGCTTATGAAGCATCAGAAGGAGTCTATGAGTATGTATAGAAAGCCCAAGATCGAGGACTCTTTGGACAGAAATATGTTCAGGAGGTCAAAAGGGGACCTCTGTATAGCTGATTTATCATCAAAAGGAGTCTATAACTTTATATAGTTTGAATTTTTTTTTTAGGACACTTTGACCACACATAAGTTCAAAAGGTCAGATATGGACATCTATATGGCTTATGAAGCATCAGAAGGAGTCTATGAGTATGTATAGAAAGCCAAAGATCGAGGACTCTTTGGCCAGAAATATGTTCAGGAAGTCAAAAGGGGACCTCTGTATAGCTGACTTAACATCAAAAAGAGTCTATAACTGTATATAGTTTGAATTGTTTTTTAAGACACTTTGACCACAAATAAGTTCAAAATGTCAGATTTGGAAATCTATAAGGATTATGAAGCACCAGAAGAAGTCTATGAGTATGTATAGAAAGCCCAAGATCGAGGACTCTTTGGCCAGAAATATGTTCAGGAGGTCAAAAGGGGACCTCTGTATAGCTGATTTATCATCAAAAGGAGTCTATAACTTTATATAGTTTGAATTTTTTTTTTAGGACACTTTGACCACAAATAAGTTCAAAAGGTCAGATATGGACATCTATATGGCTTATGAAGCATCAGAAGGAGTCTATGAGTATGTATAGAAAGCCCAAGATCGAGGACTCTTTGGCCAGAAATATGTTCAGGAGGTCAAAAGGGGACCTCTGTATAGCTGATTTATCATCAAAAGGAGTCTATAACTTTCTATAGTTTGAAAAATTTTGAGGACACTTTGACCACAAATAAGTTCAAAAGGTCAGATATGGACATCTATATGGCTTATGAAGCATCAGAAGGAGTCTATGAGTATGTATAGAAAGCCCAAGATCGAGGACTCTTTGGCCAGAAATATGTTCAGGAAGTCAAAAGGGGACCTCTGTATAGCTGATTTATCATCAAAAGGAGGCTATAACTTTCTATAGTTTGAAAAATTTTGAGGACACTTTGACCTCAAATAAGTTCAAAAGGTCAGATATGGACATCTATATGGCTTATGAAGCATCAGAAGGAGTCTATGAGTATGTATAGAAAACGCAAGATCGAGGACTCTTTGGCCAGAAATATGTTCAGTAGGTCAGAAAGGGCCCTCTGTATAGCTGATTTATCATCAAAAGGAGTCTATAACTTTCTATAGTTTGAAAAAATGTTAGGACACTTTGACCACACATAAGTTCAAAAGGTCAGATATGGACATCTATATGGCTTATGAAGCATCAGAAGGAGTCTATGAGTATGTATAGAAAGCCCAAGATCGAGGACTCTTTGGACAGAAATATGTTCAGGAGGTCAAAAGGGGACCTCTGTATAGCTGATTTATCATCAAAAGGAGTCTATAACTTTCTATAGTTTGAATTTTTTTTTTAGGACACTTTGACCACACATAAGTTCAAAAGGTCAGATATGGACATCTATATGGCTTATGAAGCATCAGAAGGAGTCTAAGAGTATGCATAGAAAGCCCAAGATCGAGGACTCTTTGGCCAGAAATATGTTCAGGAGGTCAAAAGGGGACCTCTGTATAGCTGATTTATCATCAAAAGGAGTCTATAACTTTATATAGTTTGAATTTTTTTTTGAGGACACTTTGACCACACATAAGTTCAAAAGGTCAGATATGGACATCTATATGGCTTATGAAGCATCAGAAGGAGTCTATGAGTATGTATAGAAAGCCCAAGATCGAGGACTCTTTGGCCAGAAATATGTTCAGGAAGTCAAAAGGGGACCTCTGTATAGCTGATTTATCATCAAAAGGAGTCTATAACTTTCTATAGTTTGAAAAATTTTGAGGACACTTTGAGCACAAATAAGTTCAAAAGGTCAGATATGGACATCTATATGGCTTATGAAGCATCAGAAGGAGTCTATGAGTATGCATAGAAAGCCCAAGATCGAGGACTCTTTGGCCAGAAATATGTTCAGGAAGTCAAAAGGGGACCTCTGTATAGCTGATTTATCATCAAAAGGAGTCTATAACTTTCTATAGTTTGAAAAATTTTGAGGACACTTTGACCACAAATAAGTTCAAAAGGTCAGATATGGACATCTATATGGCTTATGAAGCATCATAAGGAGTCTATGAGTATGCATAGAAAGCCCAAGATCGAGGACTCTTTGGCCAGAAATATGTTCAGGAGGTCAAAAGGGGACCTCTGTATAGCTGATTTATCATCAAAAGGAGTCTATAACTTTATATAGTTTGAATTTTTTTTTTAGGACACTTTGACCACACATAAGTTCAAAAGGTCAGATATGGACATCTATATGGCTTATGAAGCATCAGAAGGAGTCTATGAGTATGTATAGAAAGCCCAAGATCGAGGACTCTTTGGACAGAAATATGTTCAGGAGGTCAAAAGGGGACCTCTGTATAGCTGATTTATCATCAAAAGGAGTCTATAACTTTCTATAGTTTGAATTTTTTTTTGAGGACACTTTGACCACAAATAAGTTCAAAAGGTCAGATATGGACATCTATATGGCTTATGAAGCATCAGAAGGAGTCTATGAGTATGTATAGAAAGCCCAAGATCGAGGACTCTTTGGCCAGAAATATGTTCAGGAGGTCAAAAGGGGACCTCTGTATAGCTGATTTATCATCAAAAGGAGTCTATAACTTTCTATAGTTTGAAAAATTTTGAGGACACTTTGACCACAAATAAGTTCAAAAGGTCAGATATGGACATCTATATGGCTTATGAAGCATCAGAAGGAGTCTATGAGTATGTATAGAAAGCCCAAGATCGAGGACTCTTTGGCCAGAAATATGTTCAGGAGGTCAAAAGGGGACCTCTGTATAGCTGATTTATCATCAAAAGGAGTCTATAACTTTATATAGTTTGAATTTTTTTTTTAGGACACTTTGACCACACATAAGTTCAAAAGGTCAGATATGGACATCTATATGGCTTATGAAGCATCAGAAGGAGTCTATGAGTATGTATAGAAAGCCCAAGATCGAGGACTCTTTGGACAGAAATATGTTCAGGAGGTCAAAAGGGGACCTCTGTATAGCTGATTTATCATCAAAAGGAGTCTATAACTTTCTATAGTTTGAATTTTTTTTTGAGGACACTTTGACCACAAATAAGTTCAAAAGGTCAGATATGGACATCTATATGGCTTATGAAGCATCAGAAGGAGTCTATGAGTATGTATAGAAAGCCCAAGATCGAGGACTCTTTGGCCAGAAATATGTTCAGGAGGTCAAAAGGGGACCTCTGTATAGCTGATTTATCATCAAAAGGAGTCTATAACTTTCTATAGTTTGAAAAATTTTGAGGACACTTTGACCACAAATAAGTTCAAAAGGTCAGATATGGACATCTATATGGCTTATGAAGCATCAGAAGGAGTCTATGAGTATGTATAGAAAGCCCAAGATCGAGGACTCTTTGGCCAGAAATATGTTCAGGAAGTCAAAAGGGGACCTCTGTATAGCTGATTTATCATCAAAAGGAGTCTATAACTTTCTATAGTTTGAAAAATTTTGAGGACACTTTGACCACAAATAAGTTCAAAAGGTCAGATATGGACATCTATATGGCTTATGAAGCATCAGAAGGAGTCTATGAGTATGTATAGAAAGCCCAAGATCGAGGACTCTTTGGCCAGAAATATATTCAGGAGGTCAAAAGGGGACCTCTGTATAGCTGATTTATCATCAAAAGGAGTCTATAACTTTCTATAGTTTGAATTTTTTTTTTAGGACACTTTGACCACAAATAAGTTCAAAAGGTCAGATATGGACATCTATATGGCTTATGAAGCATCAGAAGGACTATATGAGTATGCATAGAAAGCCCAAGATCGAGGACTCTTTGACCAGAAATATGTTCAGGAGGTCAAAAGGGGACCTCTGTATAGCTGACTTAACATCAAAAAGAGTCTATAACTGTATATAGTTTGAATTGTTTTTTAAGACACTTTGACCACAAATAAGTTCAAAATGTCAGATTTGGAAATCTATAAGGATTATGAAGCACCAGAAGAAGTCTATGAGTATGTATAGAAAGCCCAAGATCGAGGACTCTTTGGCCAGAAATATGTTCAGGAGGTCAAAAGGGGACCTCTGTATAGCTGATTTATCATCAAAAGGAGTCTATAACTTTATATAGTTTGAATTTTTTTTTGAGGACACTTTGACCACAAATAAGTTCAAAAGGTCAGATATGGACATCTATATGGCTTATGAAGCATCATAAGGAGTCTATGAGTATGCATAGAAAGCCCAAGATCGAGGACTCTTTGGCCAGAAATATGTTCAGGAGGTCAAAAGGGGACCTCTGTATAGCTGATTTATCATCAAAAGGAGTCTATAACTTTATATAGTTTGAATTTTTTTTTTAGGACACTTTGACCACACATAAGTTCAAAAGGTCAGATATGGACATCTATATGGCTTATGAAGCATCAGAAGGAGTCTATGAGTATGCATAGAAAGCCCAAGATCGAGGACTCTTTGACCAGAAATATGTTCAGGAGGTCAAAAGGGGACCTCTGTATAGCTGATTTATCATCAAAAGGAGTCTATAACTTTCTATAGTTTGAAAAATTTTGAGGACACTTTGACCACAAATAAGTTCAAAAGGTCAGATATGGACATCTATATGGCTTATGAAGCATCAGAAGGAGTCTATGAGTATGTATAGAAAGCCCAAGATCGAGGACTCTTTGGCCAGAAATATGTTCAGGAAGTCAAAAGGGGACCTCTGTATAGCTGATTTATCATCAAAAGGAGTCTATAACTTTCTATAGTTTGAAAAATTTTGAGGACACTTTGACCACAAATAAGTTCAAAAGGTCAGATATGGACATCTATATGGCTTATGAAGCATCAGAAGGAGTCTATGAGTATGTATAGAAAGCCCAAGATCGAGGACTCTTTGGCCAGAAATATATTCAGGAGGTCAAAAGGGGACCTCTGTATAGCTGATTTATCATCAAAAGGAGTCTATAACTTTCTATAGTTTGAATTTTTTTTTTAGGACACTTTGACCACAAATAAGTTCAAAAGGTCAGATATGGACATCTATATGGCTTATGAAGCATCAGAAGGACTATATGAGTATGCATAGAAAGCCCAAGATCGAGGACTCTTTGACCAGAAATATGTTCAGGAGGTCAAAAGGGGACCTCTGTATAGCTGACTTAACATCAAAAAGAGTCTATAACTGTATATAGTTTGAATTGTTTTTTAAGACACTTTGACCACAAATAAGTTCAAAATGTCAGATTTGGAAATCTATAAGGATTATGAAGCACCAGAAGAAGTCTATGAGTATGTATAGAAAGCCCAAGATCGAGGACTCTTTGGCCAGAAATATGTTCAGGAGGTCAAAAGGGGACCTCTGTATAGCTGATTTATCATCAAAAGGAGTCTATAACTTTATATAGTTTGAATTTTTTTTTGAGGACACTTTGACCACAAATAAGTTCAAAAGGTCAGATATGGACATCTATATGGCTTATGAAGCATCATAAGGAGTCTATGAGTATGCATAGAAAGCCCAAGATCGAGGACTCTTTGGCCAGAAATATGTTCAGGAGGTCAAAAGGGGACCTCTGTATAGCTGATTTATCATCAAAAGGAGTCTATAACTTTATATAGTTTGAATTTTTTTTTTAGGACACTTTGACCACACATAAGTTCAAAAGGTCAGATATGGACATCTATATGGCTTATGAAGCATCAGAAGGAGTCTATGAGTATGCATAGAAAGCCCAAGATCGAGGACTCTTTGACCAGAAATATGTTCAGGAGGTCAAAAGGGGACCTCTGTATAGCTGACTTAACATCAAAAAGAGTCTATAACTGTATATAGTTTGAATTGTTTTTTAAGACACTTTGACCACAAATAAGTTCAAAATGTCAGATTTGGAAATCTATAAGGATTATGAAGCACCAGAAGAAGTCTATGAGTATGTATAGAAAGCCCAAGATCGAGGACTCTTTGGCCAGAAATATGTTCAGGAGGTCAAAAGGGGACCTCTGTATAGCTGATTTATCATCAAAAGGAGTCTATAACTTTATATAGTTTGAATTTTTTTTTGAGGACACTTTGACCACAAATAAGTTCAAAAGGTCAGATATGGACATCTATATGGCTTATGAAGCATCATAAGGAGTCTATGAGTATGCATAGAAAGCCCAAGATCGAGGACTCTTTGGCCAGAAATATGTTCAGGAGGTCAAAAGGGGACCTCTGTATAGCTGATTTATCATCAAAAGGAGTCTATAACTTTATATAGTTTGAATTTTTTTTTTAGGACACTTTGACCACACATAAGTTCAAAAGGTCAGATATGGACATCTATATGGCTTATGAAGCATCAGAAGGAGTCTATGAGTATGTATAGAAAGCCCAAGATCGAGGACTCTTTGGACAGAAATATGTTCAGGAGGTCAAAAGGGGACCTCTGTATAGCTGATTTATCATCAAAAGGAGTCTATAACTTTCTATAGTTTGAATTTTTTTTTGAGGACACTTTGACCACAAATAAGTTCAAAAGGTCAGATATGGACATCTATATGGCTTATGAAGCATCAGAAGGAGTCTATGAGTATGTATAGAAAGCCCAAGATCGAGGACTCTTTGGCCAGAAATATGTTCAGGAAGTCAAAAGGGGACCTCTGTATAGCTGATTTATCATCAAAAGGAGTCAATAACTTTCTATAGTTTGAATTTTTTTTTTAGGACACTTTGACCACAAATAAGTTCAAAAGGTCAGATATGGACATCTATATGGCTTATGAAGCATCAGAAGGAGTCTATGAGTATGTATAGAAAGCCCAAGATCGAGGACTCTTTGGCCAGAAATATGTTCAGGAGGTCAAAAGGGGACCTCTGTATAGCTGATTTATCATCAAAAGGAGTCTATAACTTTCTATAGTTTGAAAAATTTTGAGGACACTTTGACCACAAATAAGTTCAAAAGGTCAGATATGGACATCTATATGGCTTATGAAGCATCAGAAGGAGTCTATGAGTATGTATAGAAAGCCCAAGATCGAGGACTCTTTGGCCAGAAATATGTTCAGGAGGTCAAAAGGGGACCTCTGTATAGCTGATTTATCATCAAAAAGAGTCTATAACTGTATATAGTTTGAATTGTTTTTTAAGACACTTTGACCACAAATAAGTTCAAAATGTCAGATTTGGAAATCTATAAGGATTATGAAGCACCAGAAGAAGTCTATGAGTATGTATAGAAAGCCCAAGATCGAGGACTCTTTGGCCAGAAATATGTTCAGGAGGTCAAAAGGGGACCTCTGTATAGCTGATTTATCATCAAAAGGAGTCTATAACTTTATATAGTTTGAATTTTTTTTTGAGGACACTTTGACCACAAATAAGTTCAAAAGGTCAGATATGGACATCTATATGGCTTATGAAGCATCAGAAGGAGTCTATGAGTATGTATAGAAAGCCCAAGATCGAGGACTCTTTGGCCAGAAATATGTTCAGGAGGTCAAAAGGGGACCTCTGTATAGCTGATTTATCATCAAAAGGAGTCTATAACTTTCTATAGTTTGAAAAATTTTGAGGACACTTTGACCACAAATAAGTTCAAAAGGTCAGATATGGACATCTATATGGCTTATGAAGCATCAGAAGGAGTCTATGAGTATGTATAGAAAGCCCAAGATCGAGGACTCTTTGGCCAGAAATATGTTCAGGAAGTCAAAAGGGGACCTCTGTATAGCTGATTTATCATCAAAAGGAGGCTATAACTTTCTATAGTTTGAAAAATTTTGAGGACACTTTGACCTCAAATAAGTTCAAAAGGTCAGATATGGACATCTATATGGCTTATGAAGCATCAGAAGGAGTCTATGAGTATGTATAGAAAACGCAAGATCGAGGACTCTTTGGCCAGAAATATGTTCAGTAGGTCAGAAAGGGCCCTCTGTATAGCTGATTTATCATCAAAAGGAGTCTATAACTTTCTATAGTTTGAAAAAATGTTAGGACACTTTGACCACACATAAGTTCAAAAGGTCAGATATGGACATCTATATGGCTTATGAAGCATCAGAAGGAGTCTATGAGTATGTATAGAAAGCCCAAGATCGAGGACTCTTTGGACAGAAATATGTTCAGGAGGTCAAAAGGGGACCTCTGTATAGCTGATTTATCATCAAAAGGAGTCTATAACTTTCTATAGTTTGAATTTTTTTTTTAGGACACTTTGACCACACATAAGTTCAAAAGGTCAGATATGGACATCTATATGGCTTATGAAGCATCAGAAGGAGTCTATGAGTATGCATAGAAAGCCCAAGATCGAGGACTCTTTGGCCAGAAATATGTTCAGGAGGTCAAAAGGGGACCTCTGTATAGCTGATTTATCATCAAAAGGAGTCTATAACTTTATATAGTTTGAATTTTTTTTTGAGGACACTTTGACCACACATAAGTTCAAAAGGTCAGATATGGACATCTATATGGCTTATGAAGCATCAGAAGGAGTCTATGAGTATGTATAGAAAGCCCAAGATCGAGGACTCTTTGGCCAGAAATATGTTCAGGAAGTCAAAAGGGGACCTCTGTATAGCTGATTTATCATCAAAAGGAGTCTATAACTTTCTATAGTTTGAATTTTTTTTTGAGGACACTTTGACCACAAATAAGTTCAAAAGGTCAGATATGGACATCTATATGGCTTATGAAGCATCAGAAGGAGTCTATGAGTATGCATAGAAAGCCCAAGATCGAGGACTCTTTGGCCAGAAATATGTTCAGGAAGTCAAAAGGGGACCTCTGTATAGCTGATTTATCATCAAAAGGAGTCTATAACTTTCTATAGTTTGAAAAATTTTGAGGACACTTTGACCACAAATAAGTTCAAAAGGTCAGATATGGACATCTATATGGCTTATGAAGCATCATAAGGAGTCTATGAGTATGCATAGAAAGCCCAAGATCGAGGACTCTTTGGCCAGAAATATGTTCAGGAGGTCAAAAGGGGACCTCTGTATAGCTGATTTATCATCAAAAGGAGTCTATAACTTTCTATAGTTTGAAAAATTTTGAGGACACTTTGACCACAAATAAGTTCAAAAGGTCAGATATTGACATCTATATGGCTTACAGTATGAAGCATCAGAAGGAGTCTATGAGTATGTATAGAAAACGCAAGATCGAGGACTCTTTGGCCAGAAATATGTTCAGTAGGTCAGAAAGGGCCCTCTGTATAGCTGATTTATCATCAAAAGGAGTCTATAACTTTCTATAGTTTGAAAAAATGTTAGGACACTTTGACCACAAATAAGTTCAAAAGGTCAGATATGGAAATCTATATGGCTTATGAAGCATCAGAAGGAGTCTATGAGTATGTATAGAAAGCATTAAGATCGAGGACTCTTTGGCCAGAAATATGTTCAGGAGGTCAAAAGGGGACCTCTGTATAGCTGATTTATCATCAAAAGGAGTCTATAACTTTATATAGTTTGAATTTTTTTTTGAGGACACTTTGACCACAAATAAGTTCAAAAGGTCAGATATGGACATCTATATGGCTTATGAAGCATCAGAAGGAGTCTATGAGTATGTATAGAAAGCCCGAGATCGAGGACTCTTTGGCCAGAAATATGTTCAGGAGGTCAAAAGGGGACCTCTGTATAGCTGATTTATCATCAAAAGGAGTCTATAACTTTCTATAGTTTGAAAAATTTTGAGGACACTTTGACCACAAATAAGTTCAAAAGGTCAGATATGGACATCTATATGGCTTATGAAGCATCAGAAGGAGTCTATGAGTATGTATAGAAAGCCCAAGATCGAGGACTCTTTGGCCAGAAATATGTTCAGGAAGTCAAAAGGGGACCTCTGTATAGCTGATTTATCATCAAAAGGAGTCTATAACTTTCTATAGTTTGAAAAATTTTGAGGACACTTTGACCTCAAATAAGTTCAAAAGGTCAGATATGGACATCTATATGGCTTAAGAAGCATCAGAAGGAGTCTATGAGTATGTATAGAAAGCCCAAGATCGAGGACTCTTTGGCCATAAATATGTTCAGGAAGTCAAAAGGGGACCTCTGTATAGCTGACTTAACATCAAAAAGAGTCTATAACTGTATATAGTTTGAATTGTTTTTTAAGACACTTTGACCATAAATGAAATCAAAATGTCAGATTTGGAAATCTATAAGGATTATGAAGCACCAGAAGAAGTCTATGAGTATGTATAGAAAGCCCAAGATCGAGGACTCTTTGGCCAGAAATATGTTCAGGAGGTCAAAAGGGGACCTCTGTATAGCTGATTTATCATCAAAAGGAGTCTATAACTTTATATAGTTTGAATTTTTTTTTTAGGACACTTTGACCTCAAATAAGTTCAAAAGGTCAGATATGGACATCTATATGGCTTATGAAGCATCAGAAGTAGTCTATGAGTATGCATAGAAAGCCCAAGATCGAGGACTTTTTGGCCAGAAATATGTTCAGGAAGTCAAAAGGGGACCTCTGTATAGCTGACTTAACATCAAAAAGAGTCTATAACTGTATATAGTTTGAATTGTTTTTTAGGACACTTTGACCACAAATAAGTTCAAAATGTCAGATTTGGAAATCTATAAGGATTATGAAGCACCAGAAGTAGTCTATGAGTATGTATAGAAAGCCCAAGATCGAGGACTCTTTGGCCAGAAATATGCTCAGGAGGTCAAAAGGGGACCTCTGTATAGCTGATTTATCATCAAAAGGAGTCTATAACTTTATATAGTTTGAATTTTTTTTTTAGGACACTTTGACCACACATAAGTTCAAAAGGTCAGATATGGACATCTATATGGCTTATGAAGCATCAGAAGGAGTCTATGAGTATGTATAGAAAGCCCAAGATCGAGGACTCTTTGGCCAGAAATATGTTCAGGAGGTCAAAAGGGGACCTCTGTATAGCTGACTTATCATCAAAAGGAGTCTATAACTTTCTATAGTTTGAATTTTTTTTAGGACACTTTGACCACAAATAAGTTCAAAAGGTCAGATATGGACATCTATATGGCTTATGAGGCATCAGAAGTAGTCTATGAGTATGTATAGAAAGCCCAAGATCGATGACTCTTTGGCCAGAAATATGTTCAGGAAGTCAAAAGGGGCCCTCTGTATAGCTGATTTATCATCAAAAGGAGTCTATAACTTTCTATAGTTTGAAAAATTTTGAGGACACTTTGACCACAAATAAGTTCAAAAGGTCAGATATGGACATCTATATGGCTTATGAAGCATCAGAAGGAGTCTATGAGTATGTATAGAAAGCCCAAGATCGAGGACTCTTTGGCCAGAAATATGTTCAGGAAGTCAAAAGGGGACCTCTGTATAGCTGATTTATCATCAAAAGGAGTCAATAACTTTCTATAGTTTGAATTTTTTTTTTAGGACACTTTGACCACAAATAAGTTCAAAAGGTCAGATATGGACATCTATATGGCTTATGAAGCATCAGAAGGAGTCTATGAGTATGTATAGAAAGCCCAAGATCGAGGACTCTTTGGCCAGAAATATGTTCAGGAGGTCAAAAGGGGACCTCTGTATAGCTGATTTATCATCAAAAGGAGTCTATAACTTTCTATAGTTTGAAAAATTTTGAGGACACTTTGACCACAAATAAGTTCAAAAGGTCAGATATGGACATCTATATGGCTTATGAAGCATCAGAAGGAGTCTATGAGTATGTATAGAAAGCCCAAGATCGAGGACTCTTTGGCCAGAAATTTGTTGAGGAGGTCAAAAGGGGACCTCTGTATAGCTGATTTATCATCAAAAAGAGTCTATAACTGTATATAGTTTGAATTGTTTTTTAAGACACTTTGACCACAAATAAGTTCAAAATGTCAGATTTGGAAATCTATAAGGATTATGAAGCACCAGAAGAAGTCTATGAGTATGTATAGAAAGCCCAAGATCGAGGACTCTTTGGCCAGAAATATGTTCAGGAGGTCAAAAGGGGACCTCTGTATAGCTGATTTATCATCAAAAGGAGTCTATAACTTTATATAGTTTGAATTTTTTTTTGAGGACACTTTGACCACAAATAAGTTCAAAAGGTCAGATATGGACATCTATATGGCTTATGAAGCATCAGAAGGAGTCTATGAGTATGTATAGAAAGCCCAAGATCGAGGACTCTTTGGCCAGAAATATGTTCAGGAGGTCAAAAGGGGACCTCTGTATAGCTGATTTATCATCAAAAGGAGTCTATAACTTTCTATAGTTTGAAAAATTTTGAGGACACTTTGACCACAAATAAGTTCAAAAGGTCAGATATGGACATCTATATGGCTTATGAAGCATCAGAAGGAGTCTATGAGTATGTATAGAAAGCCCAAGATCGAGGACTCTTTGGCCAGAAATATGTTCAGGAAGTCAAAAGGGGACCTCTGTATAGCTGATTTATCATCAAAAGGAGGCTATAACTTTCTATAGTTTGAAAAATTTTGAGGACACTTTGACCTCAAATAAGTTCAAAAGGTCAGATATGGACATCTATATGGCTTATGAAGCATCAGAAGGAGTCTATGAGTATGTATAGAAAACGCAAGATCGAGGACTCTTTGGCCAGAAATATGTTCAGTAGGTCAGAAAGGGCCCTCTGTATAGCTGATTTATCATCAAAAGGAGTCTATAACTTTCTATAGTTTGAAAAAATGTTAGGACACTTTGACCACACATAAGTTCAAAAGGTCAGATATGGACATCTATATGGCTTATGAAGCATCAGAAGGAGTCTATGAGTATGCATAGAAAGCCCAAGATCGAGGACTCTTTGGCCAGAAATATGTTCAGGAGGTCAAAAGGGGACCTCTGTATAGCTGATTTATCATCAAAAGGAGTCTATAACTTTATATAGTTTGAATTTTTTTTTGAGGACACTTTGACCACACATAAGTTCAAAAGGTCAGATATGGACATCTATATGGCTTATGAAGCATCAGAAGGAGTCTATGAGTATGTATAGAAAGCCCAAGATCGAGGACTCTTTGGCCAGAAATATGTTCAGGAAGTCAAAAGGGGACCTCTGTATAGCTGATTTATCATCAAAAGGAGTCTATAACTTTCTATAGTTTGAATTTTTTTTTGAGGACACTTTGACCACAAATAAGTTCAAAAGGTCAGATATGGACATCTATATGGCTTATGAAGCATCAGAAGGAGTCTATGAGTATGCATAGAAAGCCCAAGATCGAGGACTCTTTGGCCAGAAATATGTTCAGGAAGTCAAAAGGGGACCTCTGTATAGCTGATTTATCATCAAAAGGAGTCTATAACTTTCTATAGTTTGAAAAATTTTGAGGACACTTTGACCACAAATAAGTTCAAAAGGTCAGATATTGACATCTATATGGCTTACAGTATGAAGCATCAGAAGGAGTCTATGAGTATGTATAGAAAACGCAAGATCGAGGACTCTTTGGCCAGAAATATGTTCAGTAGGTCAGAAAGGGCCCTCTGTATAGCTGATTTATCATCAAAAGGAGTCTATAACTTTCTATAGTTTGAAAAAATGTTAGGACACTTTGACCACAAATAAGTTCAAAAGGTCAGATATGGAAATCTATATGGCTTATGAAGCATCAGAAGGAGTCTATGAGTATGTATAGAAAGCATTAAGATCGAGGACTCTTTGGCCAGAAATATGTTCAGGAGGTCAAAAGGGGACCTCTGTATAGCTGATTTATCATCAAAAGGAGTCTATAACTTTATATAGTTTGAATTTTTTTTTGAGGACACTTTGACCACAAATAAGTTCAAAAGGTCAGATATGGACATCTATATGGCTTATGAAGCATCAGAAGGAGTCTATGAGTATGTATAGAAAGCCCGAGATCGAGGACTCTTTGGCCAGAAATATGTTCAGGAGGTCAAAAGGGGACCTCTGTATAGCTGATTTATCATCAAAAGGAGTCTATAACTTTCTATAGTTTGAAAAATTTTGAGGACACTTTGACCACAAATAAGTTCAAAAGGTCAGATATGGACATCTATATGGCTTATGAAGCATCAGAAGGAGTCTATGAGTATGTATAGAAAGCCCAAGATCGAGGACTCTTTGGCCAGAAATATGTTCAGGAAGTCAAAAGGGGACCTCTGTATAGCTGATTTATCATCAAAAGGAGTCTATAACTTTCTATAGTTTGAAAAATTTTGAGGACACTTTGACCTCAAATAAGTTCAAAAGGTCAGATATGGACATCTATATGGCTTAAGAAGCATCAGAAGGAGTCTATGAGTATGTATAGAAAGCCCAAGATCGAGGACTCTTTGGCCAGAAATATATTCAGGAGGTCAAAAGGGGACCTCTGTATAGCTGATTTATCATCAAAAGGAGTCTATAACTTTCTATAGTTTGAATTTTTTTTTTAGGACACTTTGACCACAAATAAGTTCAAAAGGTCAGATATGGACATCTATATGGCTTATGAAGCATCAGAAGGAGTCTATGAGTACGCATAGAAAGCCCAAGATCGAGGACTCTTTGACCAGAAATATGTTCAGGAGGTCAAAAGGGGACCTCTGTATAGCTGACTTAACATCAAAAAGAGTCTATAACTGTATATAGTTTGAATTGTTTTTTAAGACACTTTGACCATAAATGAGTTCAAAATGTCAGATTTGGAAATCTATAAGGATTATGAAGCACCAGAAGAAGTCTATGAGTATGTATAGAAAGCCCAAGATCGAGGACTCTTTGGCCAGAAATATGTTCAGGAGGTCAAAAGGGGACCTCTGTATAGCTGATTTATCATCAAAAGGAGTCTATAACTTTATATAGTTTGAATTTTTTTTTTAGGACACTTTGACCACAAATAAGTTCAAAAGGTCAGATATGGACATCTATATGGCTTATGAAGCATCAGAAGTAGTCTATGAGTATGCATAGAAAGCCCAAGATCGAGGACTTTTTGGCCAGAAATATGTTCAGGAAGTCAAAAGGGGACCTCTGTATAGCTGACTTAACATCAAAAAGAGTCTATAACTGTATATAGTTTGAATTGTTTTTTAGGACACTTTGACCACAAATAAGTTCAAAATGTCAGATTTGGAAATCTATAAGGATTATGAAGCACCAGAAGTAGTCTATGAGTATGTATAGAAAGCCCAAGATCGAGGACTCTTTGGCCAGAAATATGCTCAGGAGGTCAAAAGGGGACCTCTGTATAGCTGATTTATCATCAAAAGGAGTCTATAACTTTATATAGTTTGAATTTTTTTTTTAGGACACTTTGACCACACATAAGTTCAAAAGGTCAGATATGGACATCTATATGGCTTATGAAGCATCAGAAGGAGTCTATGAGTATGTATAGAAAGCCCAAGATCGAGGACTCTTTGGCCAGAAATATGTTCAGGAGGTCAAAAGGGGACCTCTGTATAGCTGACTTATCATCAAAAGGAGTCTATAACTTTCTATAGTTTGAATTTTTTTTAGGACACTTTGACCACAAATAAGTTCAAAAGGTCAGATATGGACATCTATATGGCTTATGAGGCATCAGAAGTAGTCTATGAGTATGTATAGAAAGCCCAAGATCGATGACTCTTTGGCCAGAAATATGTTCAGGAAGTCAAAAGGGGCCCTCTGTATAGCTGATTTATCATCAAAAGGAGTCTATAACTTTCTATAGTTTGAAAAATTTTGAGGACACTTTGACCACAAATAAGTTCAAAAGGTCAGATATGGACATCTATATGGCTTATGAAGCATCAGAAGGAGTCTATGAGTATGTATAGAAAGCCCAAGATCGAGGACTCTTTGGCCAGAAATATGTTCAGGAAGTCAAAAGGGGACCTCTGTATAGCTGATTTATCATCAAAAGGAGTCAATAACTTTCTATAGTTTGAATTTTTTTTTTAGGACACTTTGACCACAAATAAGTTCAAAAGGTCAGATATGGACATCTATATGGCTTATGAAGCATCAGAAGGAGTCTATGAGTATGTATAGAAAGCCCAAGATCGAGGACTCTTTGGCCAGAAATATGTTCAGGAGGTCAAAAGGGGACCTCTGTATAGCTGATTTATCATCAAAAGGAGTCTATAACTTTCTATAGTTTGAAAAATTTTGAGGACACTTTGACCACAAATAAGTTCAAAAGGTCAGATATGGACATCTATATGGCTTATGAAGCATCAGAAGGAGTCTATGAGTATGTATAGAAAGCCCAAGATCGAGGACTCTTTGGCCAGAAATTTGTTGAGGAGGTCAAAAGGGGACCTCTGTATAGCTGATTTATCATCAAAAAGAGTCTATAACTGTATATAGTTTGAATTGTTTTTTAAGACACTTTGACCACAAATAAGTTCAAAATGTCAGATTTGGAAATCTATAAGGATTATGAAGCACCAGAAGAAGTCTATGAGTATGTATAGAAAGCCCAAGATCGAGGACTCTTTGGCCAGAAATATGTTCAGGAGGTCAAAAGGGGACCTCTGTATAGCTGATTTATCATCAAAAGGAGTCTATAACTTTATATAGTTTGAATTTTTTTTTGAGGACACTTTGACCACAAATAAGTTCAAAAGGTCAGATATGGACATCTATATGGCTTATGAAGCATCAGAAGGAGTCTATGAGTATGTATAGAAAGCCCAAGATCGAGGACTCTTTGGCCAGAAATATGTTCAGGAGGTCAAAAGGGGACCTCTGTATAGCTGATTTATCATCAAAAGGAGTCTATAACTTTCTATAGTTTGAAAAATTTTGAGGACACTTTGACCACAAATAAGTTCAAAAGGTCAGATATGGACATCTATATGGCTTATGAAGCATCAGAAGGAGTCTATGAGTATGTATAGAAAGCCCAAGATCGAGGACTCTTTGGCCATAAATATGTTCAGGAAGTCAAAAGGGGCCCTCTGTATAGCTGATTTATCATCAAAAGGAGTCTATAACTTTCTATAGTTTGAAATATTTTGAGGACACTTTGACCACAAATAAGTTCAAAAGGTCAGATATGGACATCTATATGGCTTATGAAGCATCAGGAGGAGTCTATGAGTATGTATAGAAAACGCAAGATCAAGGACTCTTTGGCCAGAAATATGTTCAGTAGGTCAGAAAGGGCCCTCTGTATAGCTGATTTATCATCAAAAGGAGTCTATAACTTTCTATAGTTTGAAAAAATGTTAGGACACTTTGACCACACATAAGTTCAAAAGGTCAGATATGGACATCTATATGGCTTATGAAGCATCAGAAGGAGTCTATGAGTACGCATAGAAAGCCCAAGATCGAGGACTCTTTGACCAGAAATATGTTCAGGAGGTCAAAAGGGGACCTCTGTATAGCTGACTTAACATCAAAAAGAGTCTATAACTGTATATAGTTTGAATTGTTTTTTAAGACACTTTGACCATAAATGAGTTCAAAATGTCAGATTTGGAAATCTATAAGGATTATGAAGCACCAGAAGAAGTCTATGAGTATGTATAGAAAGCCCAAGATCGAGGACTCTTTGGCCAGAAATATGTTCAGGAGGTCAAAAGGGGACCTCTGTATAGCTGATTTATCATCAAAAGGAGTCTATAACTTTATATAGTTTGAATTTTTTTTTTAGGACACTTTGACCACAAATAAGTTCAAAAGGTCAGATATGGACATCTATATGGCTTATGAAGCATCATAAGGAGTCTATGAGTATGCATAGAAAGCCCAAGATCGAGGACTTTTTGGCCAGAAATATGTTCAGGAAGTCAAAAGGGGACCTCTGTATAGCTGACTTAACATCAAAAAGAGTCTATAACTGTATATAGTTTGAATTGTTTTTTAGGACACTTTGACCACAAATAAGTTCAAAATGTCAGATTTGGAAATCTATAAGGATTATGAAGCACCAGAAGTAGTCTATGAGTATGTATAGAAAGCCCAAGATCGAGGACTCTTTGGCCAGAAATATGCTCAGGAGGTCAAAAGGGGACCTCTGTATAGCTGATTTATCATCAAAAGGAGTCTATAACTTTATATAGTTTGAATTTTTTTTTTAGGACACTTTGACCACACATAAGTTCAAAAGGTCAGATATGGACATCTATATGGCTTATGAAGCATCAGAAGGAGTCTATGAGTATGTATAGAAAGCCCAAGATCGAGGACTCTTTGGCCAGAAATATGTTCAGGAGGTCAAAAGGGGACCTCTGTATAGCTGACTTATCATCAAAAGGAGTCTATAACTTTCTATAGTTTGAATTTTTTTTAGGACACTTTGACCACAAATAAGTTCAAAAGGTCAGATATGGACATCTATATGGCTTATGAGGCATCAGAAGTAGTCTATGAGTATGTATAGAAAGCCCAAGATCGATGACTCTTTGGCCAGAAATATGTTCAGGAAGTCAAAAGGGGCCCTCTGTATAGCTGATTTATCATCAAAAGGAGTCTATAACTTTCTATAGTTTGAAATATTTTGAGGACACTTTGACCACAAATAAGTTCAAAAGGTCAGATATGGACATCTATATGGCTTATGAAGCATCAGGAGGAGTCTATGAGTATGTATAGAAAACGCAAGATCAAGGACTCTTTGGCCAGAAATATGTTCAGTAGGTCAGAAAGGGCCCTCTGTATAGCTGATTTATCATCAAAAGGAGTCTATAACTTTCTATAGTTTGAAAAAATGTTAGGACACTTTGACCACACATAAGTTCAAAAGGTCAGATATGGACATCTATATGGCTTATGAAGCATCAGAAGGAGTCTATGAGTACGCATAGAAAGCCCAAGATCGAGGACTCTTTGACCAGAAATATGTTCAGGAGGTCAAAAGGGGACCTCTGTATAGCTGACTTAACATCAAAAAGAGTCTATAACTGTATATAGTTTGAATTGTTTTTTAAGACACTTTGACCATAAATGAGTTCAAAATGTCAGATTTGGAAATCTATAAGGATTATGAAGCACCAGAAGAAGTCTATGAGTATGTATAGAAAGCCCAAGATCGAGGACTCTTTGGCCAGAAATATGTTCAGGAGGTCAAAAGGGGACCTCTGTATAGCTGATTTATCATCAAAAGGAGTCTATAACTTTATATAGTTTGAATTTTTTTTTTAGGACACTTTGACCACAAATAAGTTCAAAAGGTCAGATATGGACATCTATATGGCTTATGAAGCATCATAAGGAGTCTATGAGTATGCATAGAAAGCCCAAGATCGAGGACTTTTTGGCCAGAAATATGTTCAGGAAGTCAAAAGGGGACCTCTGTATAGCTGACTTAACATCAAAAAGAGTCTATAACTGTATATAGTTTGAATTGTTTTTTAGGACACTTTGACCACAAATAAGTTCAAAATGTCAGATTTGGAAATCTATAAGGATTATGAAGCACCAGAAGTAGTCTATGAGTATGTATAGAAAGCCCAAGATCGAGGACTCTTTGGCCAGAAATATGCTCAGGAGGTCAAAAGGGGACCTCTGTATAGCTGATTTATCATCAAAAGGAGTCTATAACTTTATATAGTTTGAATTTTTTTTTTAGGACACTTTGACCACACATAAGTTCAAAAGGTCAGATATGGACATCTATATGGCTTATGAAGCATCAGAAGGAGTCTATGAGTATGTATAGAAAGCCCAAGATCGAGGACTCTTTGGCCAGAAATATGTTCAGGAGGTCAAAAGGGGACCTCTGTATAGCTGACTTATCATCAAAAGGAGTCTATAACTTTCTATAGTTTGAATTTTTTTTAGGACACTTTGACCACAAATAAGTTCAAAAGGTCAGATATGGACATCTATATGGCTTATGAGGCATCAGAAGTAGTCTATGAGTATGTATAGAAAGCCCAAGATCGATGACTCTTTGGCCAGAAATATGTTCAGGAAGTCAAAAGGGGCCCTCTGTATAGCTGATTTATCATCAAAAGGAGTCTATAACTTTCTATAGTTTGAAAAATTTTGAGGACACTTTGACCACAAATAAGTTCAAAAGGTCAGATATGGACATCTATATGGCTTATGAAGCATCAGAAGGAGTCTATGAGTATGTATAGAAAGCCCAAGATCGAGGACTCTTTGGCCAGAAATATGTTCAGGAAGTCAAAAGGGGACCTCTGTATAGCTGATTTATCATCAAAAGGAGTCAATAACTTTCTATAGTTTGAATTTTTTTTTTAGGACACTTTGACCACAAATAAGTTCAAAAGGTCAGATATGGACATCTATATGGCTTATGAAGCATCAGAAGGAGTCTATGAGTATGTATAGAAAGCCCAAGATCGAGGACTCTTTGGCCAGAAATATGTTCAGGAGGTCAAAAGGGGACCTCTGTATAGCTGATTTATCATCAAAAGGAGTCTATAACTTTCTATAGTTTGAAAAATTTTGAGGACACTTTGACCACAAATAAGTTCAAAAGGTCAGATATGGACATCTATATGGCTTATGAAGCATCAGAAGGAGTCTATGAGTATGTATAGAAAGCCCAAGATCGAGGACTCTTTGGCCAGAAATATGTTCAGGAGGTCAAAAGGGGACCTCTGTATAGCTGATTTATCATCAAAAAGAGTCTATAACTGTATATAGTTTGAATTGTTTTTTAAGACACTTTGACCACAAATAAGTTCAAAATGTCAGATTTGGAAATCTATAAGGATTATGAAGCACCAGAAGAAGTCTATGAGTATGTATAGAAAGCCCAAGATCGAGGACTCTTTGGCCAGAAATATGTTCAGGAGGTCAAAAGGGGACCTCTGTATAGCTGATTTATCATCAAAAGGAGTCTATAACTTTATATAGTTTGAATTTTTTTTTGAGGACACTTTGACCACAAATAAGTTCAAAAGGTCAGATATGGACATCTATATGGCTTATGAAGCATCAGAAAGAGTCTATGAGTATGTATAGAAAGCCCAAGATCGAGGACTCTTTGGCCAGAAATATGTTCAGGAGGTCAAAAGGGGACCTCTGTATAGCTGATTTATCATCAAAAGGAGTCTATAACTTTCTATAGTTTGAAAAATTTTGAGGACACTTTGACCACAAATAAGTTCAAAAGGTCAGATATGGACATCTATATGGCTTATGAAGCATCAGAAGGAGTCTATGAGTATGTATAGAAAGCCCAAGATCGAGGACTCTTTGGCCAGAAATATGTTCAGGAAGTCAAAAGGGGACCTCTGTATAGCTGATTTATCATCAAAAGGAGGCTATAACTTTCTATAGTTTGAAAAATTTTGAGGACACTTTGACCTCAAATAAGTTCAAAAGGTCAGATATGGACATCTATATGGCTTATGAAGCATCAGAAGGAGTCTATGAGTATGTATAGAAAACGCAAGATCGAGGACTCTTTGGCCAGAAATATGTTCAGTAGGTCAGAAAGGGCCCTCTGTATAGCTGATTTATCATCAAAAGGAGTCTATAACTTTCTATAGTTTGAAAAAATGTTAGGACACTTTGACCACACATAAGTTCAAAAGGTCAGATATGGACATCTATATGGCTTATGAAGCATCAGAAGGAGTCTATGAGTATGTATAGAAAGCCCAAGATCGAGGACTCTTTGGACAGAAATATGTTCAGGAGGTCAAAAGGGGACCTCTGTATAGCTGATTTATCATCAAAAGGAGTCTATAACTTTCTATAGTTTGAATTTTTTTTTTAGGACACTTTGACCACACATAAGTTCAAAAGGTCAGATATGGACATCTATATGGCTTATGAAGCATCAGAAGGAGTCTATGAGTATGCATAGAAAGCCCAAGATCGAGGACTCTTTGGCCAGAAATATGTTCAGGAGGTCAAAAGGGGACCTCTGTATAGCTGATTTATCATCAAAAGGAGTCTATAACTTTATATAGTTTGAATTTTTTTTTGAGGACACTTTGACCACACATAAGTTCAAAAGGTCAGATATGGACATCTATATGGCTTATGAAGCATCAGAAGGAGTCTATGAGTATGTATAGAAAGCCCAAGATCGAGGACTCTTTGGCCAGAAATATGTTCAGGAAGTCAAAAGGGGACCTCTGTATAGCTGATTTATCATCAAAAGGAGTCTATAACTTTCTATAGTTTGAATTTTTTTTTGAGGACACTTTGACCACAAATAAGTTCAAAAGGTCAGATATGGACATCTATATGGCTTATGAAGCATCAGAAGGAGTCTATGAGTATGCATAGAAAGCCCAAGATCGAGGACTCTTTGGCCAGAAATATGTTCAGGAAGTCAAAAGGGGACCTCTGTATAGCTGATTTATCATCAAAAGGAGTCTATAACTTTCTATAGTTTGAAAAATTTTGAGGACACTTTGACCACAAATAAGTTCAAAAGGTCAGATATTGACATCTATATGGCTTACAGTATGAAGCATCAGAAGGAGTCTATGAGTATGTATAGAAAACGCAAGATCGAGGACTCTTTGGCCAGAAATATGTTCAGTAGGTCAGAAAGGGCCCTCTGTATAGCTGATTTATCATCAAAAGGAGTCTATAACTTTCTATAGTTTGAAAAAATGTTAGGACACTTTGACCACAAATAAGTTCAAAAGGTCAGATATGGAAATCTATATGGCTTATGAAGCATCAGAAGGAGTCTATGAGTATGTATAGAAAGCATTAAGATCGAGGACTCTTTGGCCAGAAATATGTTCAGGAGGTCAAAAGGGGACCTCTGTATAGCTGATTTATCATCAAAAGGAGTCTATAACTTTATATAGTTTGAATTTTTTTTTGAGGACACTTTGACCACAAATAAGTTCAAAAGGTCAGATATGGACATCTATATGGCTTATGAAGCATCAGAAGGAGTCTATGAGTATGTATAGAAAGCCCGAGATCGAGGACTCTTTGGCCAGAAATATGTTCAGGAGGTCAAAAGGGGACCTCTGTATAGCTGATTTATCATCAAAAGGAGTCTATAACTTTCTATAGTTTGAAAAATTTTGAGGACACTTTGACCACAAATAAGTTCAAAAGGTCAGATATGGACATCTATATGGCTTATGAAGCATCAGAAGGAGTCTATGAGTATGTATAGAAAGCCCAAGATCGAGGACTCTTTGGCCAGAAATATGTTCAGGAAGTCAAAAGGGGACCTCTGTATAGCTGATTTATCATCAAAAGGAGTCTATAACTTTCTATAGTTTGAAAAATTTTGAGGACACTTTGACCTCAAATAAGTTCAAAAGGTCAGATATGGACATCTATATGGCTTAAGAAGCATCAGAAGGAGTCTATGAGTATGTATAGAAAGCCCAAGATCGAGGACTCTTTGGCCAGAAATATATTCAGGAGGTCAAAAGGGGACCTCTGTATAGCTGATTTATCATCAAAAGGAGTCTATAACTTTCTATAGTTTGAATTTTTTTTTTAGGACACTTTGACCACAAATAAGTTCAAAAGGTCAGATATGGACATCTATATGGCTTATGAAGCATCAGAAGGAGTCTATGAGTACGCATAGAAAGCCCAAGATCGAGGACTCTTTGACCAGAAATATGTTCAGGAGGTCAAAAGGGGACCTCTGTATAGCTGACTTAACATCAAAAAGAGTCTATAACTGTATATAGTTTGAATTGTTTTTTAAGACACTTTGACCATAAATGAGTTCAAAATGTCAGATTTGGAAATCTATAAGGATTATGAAGCACCAGAAGAAGTCTATGAGTATGTATAGAAAGCCCAAGATCGAGGACTCTTTGGCCAGAAATATGTTCAGGAGGTCAAAAGGGGACCTCTGTATAGCTGATTTATCATCAAAAGGAGTCTATAACTTTATATAGTTTGAATTTTTTTTTGAGGACACTTTGACCACAAATAAGTTCAAAAGGTCAGATATGGACATCTATATGGCTTATGAAGCATCAGAAGGAGTCTATGAGTATGTATAGAAAGCCCAAGATCGAGGACTCTTTGGCCAGAAATATGTTCAGGAGGTCAAAAGGGGACCTCTGTATAGCTGATTTATCATCAAAAGGAGTCTATAACTTTCTATAGTTTGAAAAATTTTGAGGACACTTTGACCACAAATAAGTTCAAAAGGTCAGATATGGACATCTATATGGCTTATGAAGCATCAGAAGGAGTCTATGAGTATGTATAGAAAGCCCAAGATCGAGGACTCTTTGGCCAGAAATATGTTCAGGAGGTCAAAAGGGGACCTCTGTATAGCTGATTTATCATCAAAAGGAGTCTATAACTTTATATAGTTTGAATTTTTTTTTTAGGACACTTTGACCACAAATAAGTTCAAAAGGTCAGATATGGACATCTATATGGCTTATGAAGCATCAGAAGGAGTCTATGAGTATGTATAGAAAGCCCAAGATCGAGGACTCTTTGGCCAGAAATATGTTCAGGAGGTCAAAAGGGGACCTCTGTATAGCTGATTTATCATCAAAAGGAGTCTATAACTTTCTATAGTTTGAAAAATTTTGAGGACACTTTGACCACAAATAAGTTCAAAAGGTCAGATATGGACATCTATATGGCTTATGAAGCATCAGAAGGAGTCTATGAGTATGTATAGAAAGCCCAAGATCGAGGACTCTTTGGCCAGAAATATGTTCAGGAGGTCAAAAGGGGACCTCTGTATAGCTGATTTATCATCAAAAGGAGTCTATAACTTTCTATAGTTTGAAAAATTTTGAGGACACTTTGACCACAAATAAGTTCAAAAGGTCAGATATGGACATCTATATGGCTTATGAAGCATCAGAAGGAGTCTATGAGTATGTATAGAAAACGCAAGATCGAGGACTCTTTGGCCAGAAATATGTTCAGTAGGTCAGAAAGGGCCCTCTGTATAGCTGATTTATCATCAAAAGGAGTCTATAACTTTCTATAGTTTTAATTTTTTTTTTAGGACACTTTGACCACACATAAGTTCAAAAGGTCAGATTTGGACATCTATATGGCTTATGAAGCATCAGAAGGAGTCTATGAGTATGTATAGAAAGCCCAAGATCGAGGACTCTTTGGACAGAAATATGTTCAGGAGGTCAAAAGGGGACCTCTGTATAGCTGATTTATCATCAAAAGGAGTCTATAACTTTATATAGTTTGAATTTTTTTTTTAGGACACTTTGACCACACATAAGTTCAAAAGGTCAGATATGGACATCTATATGGCTTATGAAGCATCAGAAGGAGTCTATGAGTATGTATAGAAAGCCAAAGATCGAGGACTCTTTGGCCAGAAATATGTTCAGGAAGTCAAAAGGGGACCTCTGTATAGCTGACTTAACATCAAAAAGAGTCTATAACTGTATATAGTTTGAATTGTTTTTTAAGACACTTTGACCACAAATAAGTTCAAAATGTCAGATTTGGAAATCTATAAGGATTATGAAGCACCAGAAGAAGTCTATGAGTATGTATAGAAAGCCCAAGATCGAGGACTCTTTGGCCAGAAATATGTTCAGGAGGTCAAAAGGGGACCTCTGTATAGCTGATTTATCATCAAAAGGAGTCTATAACTTTATATAGTTTGAATTTTTTTTTTAGGACACTTTGACCACAAATAAGTTCAAAAGGTCAGATATGGACATCTATATGGCTTATGAAGCATCAGAAGGAGTCTATGAGTATGTATAGAAAGCCAAAGATCGAGGACTCTTTGGCCAGAAATATGTTCAGGAGGTCAAAAGGGGACCTCTGTATAGCTGATTTATCATCAAAAGGAGTCTATAACTTTCTATAGTTTGAAAAATTTTGAGGACACTTTGACCACAAATAAGTTCAAAAGGTCAGATATGGACATCTATATGGCTTATGAAGCATCAGAAGGAGTCTATGAGTATGTATAGAAAGCCCAAGATCGAGGACTCTTTGGCCAGAAATATGTTCAGGAAGTCAAAAGGGGACCTCTGTATAGCTGATTTATCATCAAAAGGAGGCTATAACTTTCTATAGTTTGAAAAATTTTGAGGACACTTTGACCTCAAATAAGTTCAAAAGGTCAGATATGGACATCTATATGGCTTATGAAGCATCAGAAGGAGTCTATGAGTATGTATTGAAAACGCAAGATCGAGGACTCTTTGGCCAGAAATATGTTCAGTAGGTCAGAAAGGGCCCTCTGTATAGCTGATTTATCATCAAAAGGAGTCTATAACTTTCTATAGTTTGAAAAAATGTTAGGACACTTTGACCACACATAAGTTCAAAAGGTCAGATATGGACATCTATATGGCTTATGAAGCATCAGAAGGAGTCTATGAGTATGTATAGAAAGCCCAAGATCGAGGACTCTTTGGACAGAAATATGTTCAGGAGGTCAAAAGGGGACCTCTGTATAGCTGATTTATCATCAAAAGGAGTCTATAACTTTCTATAGTTTGAATTTTTTTTTGAGGACACTTTGACCACACATAAGTTCAAAAGGTCAGATATGGACATCTATATGGCTTATGAAGCATCAGAAGGAGTCTAAGAGTATGCATAGAAAGCCCAAGATCGAGGACTCTTTGGCCAGAAATATGTTCAGGAGGTCAAAAGGGGACCTCTGTATAGCTGATTTATCATCAAAAGGAGTCTATAACTTTATATAGTTTGAATTTTTTTTTGAGGACACTTTGACCACACATAAGTTCAAAAGGTCAGATATGGACATCTATATGGCTTATGAAGCATCAGAAGGAGTCTATGAGTATGTATAGAAAGCCCAAGATCGAGGACTCTTTGGCCAGAAATATGTTCAGGAAGTCAAAAGGGGACCTCTGTATAGCTGATTTATCATCAAAAGGAGTCTATAACTTTCTATAGTTTGAAAAATTTTGAGGACACTTTGAGCACAAATAAGTTCAAAAGGTCAGATATGGACATCTATATGGCTTATGAAGCATCAGAAGGAGTCTATGAGTATGCATAGAAAGCCCAAGATCGAGGACTCTTTGGCCAGAAATATGTTCAGGAAGTCAAAAGGGGACCTCTGTATAGCTGATTTATCATCAAAAGGAGTCTATAACTTTCTATAGTTTGAAAAATTTTGAGGACACTTTGACCACAAATAAGTTCAAAAGGTCAGATATGGACATCTATATGGCTTATGAAGCATCATAAGGAGTCTATGAGTATGCATAGAAAGCCCAAGATCGAGGACTCTTTGGCCAGAAATATGTTCAGGAGGTCAAAAGGGGACCTCTGTATAGCTGATTTATCATCAAAAGGAGTCTATAACTTTATATAGTTTGAATTTTTTTTTTAGGACACTTTGACCACACATAAGTTCAAAAGGTCAGATATGGACATCTATATGGCTTATGAAGCATCAGAAGGAGTCTATGAGTATGTATAGAAAGCCCAAGATCGAGGACTCTTTGGACAGAAATATGTTCAGGAGGTCAAAAGGGGACCTCTGTATAGCTGATTTATCATCAAAAGGAGTCTATAACTTTCTATAGTTTGAATTTTTTTTTGAGGACACTTTGACCACAAATAAGTTCAAAAGGTCAGATATGGACATCTATATGGCTTATGAAGCATCAGAAGGAGTCTATGAGTATGTATAGAAAGCCCAAGATCGAGGACTCTTTGGCCAGAAATATGTTCAGGAGGTCAAAAGGGGACCTCTGTATAGCTGATTTATCATCAAAAGGAGTCTATAACTTTCTATAGTTTGAAAAATTTTGAGGACACTTTGACCACAAATAAGTTCAAAAGGTCAGATATGGACATCTATATGGCTTATGAAGCATCAGAAGGAGTCTATGAGTATGTATAGAAAGCCCAAGATCGAGGACTCTTTGGCCAGAAATATGTTCAGGAAGTCAAAAGGGGACCTCTGTATAGCTGATTTATCATCAAAAGGAGTCTATAACTTTCTATAGTTTGAAAAATTTTGAGGACACTTTGACCACAAATAAGTTCAAAAGGTCAGATATGGACATCTATATGGCTTATGAAGCATCAGAAGGAGTCTATGAGTATGTATAGAAAGCCCAAGATCGAGGACTCTTTGGCCAGAAATATATTCAGGAGGTCAAAAGGGGACCTCTGTATAGCTGATTTATCATCAAAAGGAGTCTATAACTTTATATAGTTTGAATTTTTTTTTTAGGACACTTTGACCACAAATAAGTTCAAAAGGTCAGATATGGACATCTATATGGCTTATGAAGCATCAGAAGGAGTCTATGAGTATGTATAGAAAGCCCAAGATCGAGGACTCTTTGGCCAGAAATATGTTCAGGAGGTCAAAAGGGGACCTCTGTATAGCTGATTTATCATCAAAAGGAGTCTATAACTTTCTATAGTTTGAAAAATTTTGAGGACACTTTGACCACAAATAAGTTCAAAAGGTCAGATATGGACATCTATATGGCTTATGAAGCATCAGAAGGAGTCTATGAGTATGTATAGAAAGCCCAAGATCGAGGACTCTTTGGCCAGAAATATGTTCAGGAAGTCAAAAGGGGACCTCTGTATAGCTGATTTATCATCAAAAGGAGGCTATAACTTTCTATAGTTTGAAAAATTTTGAGGACACTTTGACCTCAAATAAGTTCAAAAGGTCAGATATGGACATCTATATGGCTTATGAAGCATCAGAAGGAGTCTATGAGTATGTATAGAAAACGCAAGATCGAGGACTCTTTGGCCAGAAATATGTTCAGTAGGTCAGAAAGGGCCCTCTGTATAGCTGATTTATCATCAAAAGGAGTCTATAACTTTCTATAGTTTGAAAAAATGTTAGGACACTTTGACCACACATAAGTTCAAAAGGTCAGATATGGACATCTATATGGCTTATGAAGCATCAGAAGGAGTCTATGAGTATGTATAGAAAGCCCAAGATCGAGGACTCTTTGGACAGAAATATGTTCAGGAGGTCAAAAGGGGACCTCTGTATAGCTGATTTATCATCAAAAGGAGTCTATAACTTTCTATAGTTTGAATTTTTTTTTTAGGACACTTTGACCACACATAAGTTCAAAAGGTCAGATATGGACATCTATATGGCTTATGAAGCATCAGAAGGAGTCTATGAGTATGCATAGAAAGCCCAAGATCGAGGACTCTTTGGCCAGAAATATGTTCAGGAGGTCAAAAGGGGACCTCTGTATAGCTGATTTATCATCAAAAGGAGTCTATAACTTTATATAGTTTGAATTTTTTTTTGAGGACACTTTGACCACACATAAGTTCAAAAGGTCAGATATGGACATCTATATGGCTTATGAAGCATCAGAAGGAGTCTATGAGTATGTATAGAAAGCCCAAGATCGAGGACTCTTTGGCCAGAAATATGTTCAGGAAGTCAAAAGGGGACCTCTGTATAGCTGATTTATCATCAAAAGGAGTCTATAACTTTCTATAGTTTGAAAAATTTTGAGGACACTTTGAGCACAAATAAGTTCAAAAGGTCAGATATGGACATCTATATGGCTTATGAAGCATCAGAAGGAGTCTATGAGTATGCATAGAAAGCCCAAGATCGAGGACTCTTTGGCCAGAAATATGTTCAGGAAGTCAAAAGGGGACCTCTGTATAGCTGATTTATCATCAAAAGGAGTCTATAACTTTCTATAGTTTGAAAAATTTTGAGGACACTTTGACCACAAATAAGTTCAAAAGGTCAGATATGGACATCTATATGGCTTATGAAGCATCATAAGGAGTCTATGAGTATGCATAGAAAGCCCAAGATCGAGGACTCTTTGGCCAAAAATATGTTCAGGAGGTCAAAAGGGGACCTCTGTATAGCTGATTTATCATCAAAAGGAGTCTATAACTTTCTATAGTTTGAAAAATTTTGAGGACACTTTGACCACAAATAAGTTCAAAAGGTCAGATATTGACATCTATATGGCTTACAGTATGAAGCATCAGAAGGAGTCTATGAGTATGTATTGAAAACGCAAGATCGAGGACTCTTTGGCCAGAAATATGTTCAGTAGGTCAGAAAGGGCCCTCTGTATAGCTGATTTATCATCAAAAGGAGTCTATAACTTTCTATAGTTTGAAAAAATGTTAGGACACTTTGACCACAAATAAGTTCAAAAGGTCAGATATGGAAATCTATATGGCTTATGAAGCATCAGAAGGAGTCTATGAGTATGTATAGAAAGCATTAAGATCGAGGACTCTTTGGCCAGAAATATGTTCAGGAGGTCAAAAGGGGACCTCTGTATAGCTGATTTATCATCAAAAGGAGTCTATAACTTTATATAGTTTGAATTTTTTTTTGAGGACACTTTGACCACAAATAAGTTCAAAAGGTCAGATATGGACATCTATATGGCTTATGAAGCATCAGAAGGAGTCTATGAGTATGTATAGAAAGCCCAAGATCGAGGACTCTTTGGCCAGAAATATGTTCAGGAGGTCAAAAGGGGACCTCTGTATAGCTGATTTATCATCAAAAGGAGTCTATAACTTTCTATAGTTTGAAAAATTTTGAGGACACTTTGACCACAAATAAGTTCAAAAGGTCAGATATGGACATCTATATGGCTTATGAAGCATCAGAAGGAGTCTATGAGTATGTATAGAAAGCCCAAGATCGAGGACTCTTTGGCCAGAAATATGTTCAGGAAGTCAAAAGGGGACCTCTGTATAGCTGATTTATCATCAAAAGGAGTCTATAACTTTCTATAGTTTGAAAAATTTTGAGGACACTTTGACCTCAAATAAGTTCAAAAGGTCAGATATGGACATCTATATGGCTTAAGAAGCATCAGAAGGAGTCTATGAGTATGTATAGAAAGCCCAAGATCGAGGACTCTTTGGCCAGAAATATATTCAGGAGGTCAAAAGGGGACCTCTGTATAGCTGATTTATCATCAAAAGGAGTCTATAACTTTCTATAGTTTGAATTTTTTTTTTAGGACACTTTGACCACAAATAAGTTCAAAAGGTCAGATATGGACATCTATATGGCTTATGAAGCATCAGAAGGAGTCTATGAGTATGCATAGAAAGCCCAAGATCGAGGACTCTTTGACCAGAAATATGTTCAGGAGGTCAAAAGGGGACCTCTGTATAGCTGACTTAACATCAAAAAGAGTCTATAACTGTATATAGTTTGAATTGTTTTTTAAGACACTTTGACCATAAATGAGTTCAAAATGTCAGATTTGGAAATCTATAAGGATTATGAAGCACCAGAAGAAGTCTATGAGTATGTATAGAAAGCCCAAGATCGAGGACTCTTTGGCCAGAAATATGTTCAGGAGGTCAAAAGGGGACCTCTGTATAGCTGATTTATCATCAAAAGGAGTCTATAACTTTATATAGTTTGAATTTTTTTTTTAGGACACTTTGACCACAAATAAGTTCAAAAGGTCAGATATGGACATCTATATGGCTTATGAAGCATCAGAAGTAGTCTATGAGTATGCATAGAAAGCCCAAGATCGAGGACTTTTTGGCCAGAAATATGTTCAGGAAGTCAAAAGGGGACCTCTGTATAGCTGACTTAACATCAAAAAGAGTCTATAACTGTATATAGTTTGAATTGTTTTTTAGGACACTTTGACCACAAATAAGTTCAAAATGTCAGATTTGGAAATCTATAAGGATTATGAAGCACCAGAAGTAGTCTATGAGTATGTATAGAAAGCCCAAGATCGAGGACTCTTTGGCCAGAAATATGCTCAGGAGGTCAAAAGGGGACCTCTGTATAGCTGATTTATCATCAAAAGGAGTCTATAACTTTATATAGTTTGAATTTTTTTTTTAGGACACTTTGACCACACATAAGTTCAAAAGGTCAGATATGGACATCTATATGGCTTATGAAGCATCAGAAGGAGTCTATGAGTATGTATAGAAAGCCCAAGATCGAGGACTCTTTGGCCAGAAATATGTTCAGGAGGTCAAAAGGGGACCTCTGTATAGCTGACTTATCATCAAAAGGAGTCTATAACTTTCTATAGTTTGAATTTTTTTTAGGACACTTTGACCACAAATAAGTTCAAAAGGTCAGATATTGACATCTATATGGCTTACAGTATGAAGCATCAGAAGGAGTCTATGAGTATGTATTGAAAACGCAAGATCGAGGACTCTTTGGCCAGAAATATGTTCAGTAGGTCAGAAAGGGCCCTCTGTGTAGCTGATTTATCATCAAAAGGAGTCTATAACTTTCTATAGTTTGAAAAAATGTTAGGACACTTTGACCACAAATAAGTTCAAAAGGTCAGATATGGAAATCTATATGGCTTATGAAGCATCAGAAGGAGTCTATGAGTATGTATAGAAAGCATTAAGATCGAGGACTCTTTGGCCAGAAATATGTTCAGGAGGTCAAAAGGGGACCTCTGTATAGCTGATTTATCATCAAAAGGAGTCTATAACTTTATATAGTTTGAATTTTTTTTTGAGGACACTTTGACCACAAATAAGTTCAAAAGGTCAGATATGGACATCTATATGGCTTATGAAGCATCAGAAGGAGTCTATGAGTATGTATAGAAAGCCCAAGATCGAGGACTCTTTGGCCAGAAATATGTTCAGGAGGTCAAAAGGGGACCTCTGTATAGCTGATTTATCATCAAAAGGAGTCTATAACTTTCTATAGTTTGAAAAATTTTGAGGACACTTTGACCACAAATAAGTTCAAAAGGTCAGATATGGACATCTATATGGCTTATGAAGCATCAGAAGGAGTCTATGAGTATGTATAGAAAGCCCAAGATCGAGGACTCTTTGGCCAGAAATATGTTCAGGAAGTCAAAAGGGGACCTCTGTATAGCTGATTTATCATCAAAAGGAGTCTATAACTTTCTATAGTTTGAAAAATTTTGAGGACACTTTGACCTCAAATAAGTTCAAAAGGTCAGATATGGACATCTATATGGCTTAAGAAGCATCAGAAGGAGTCTATGAGTATGTATAGAAAGCCCAAGATCGAGGACTCTTTGGCCAGAAATATATTCAGGAGGTCAAAAGGGGACCTCTGTATAGCTGATTTATCATCAAAAGGAGTCTATAACTTTCTATAGTTTGAATTTTTTTTTTAGGACACTTTGACCACAAATAAGTTCAAAAGGTCAGATATGGACATCTATATGGCTTATGAAGCATCAGAAGGAGTCTATGAGTATGCATAGAAAGCCCAAGATCGAGGACTCTTTGACCAGAAATATGTTCAGGAGGTCAAAAGGGGACCTCTGTATAGCTGACTTAACATCAAAAAGAGTCTATAACTGTATATAGTTTGAATTGTTTTTTAAGACACTTTGACCATAAATGAGTTCAAAATGTCAGATTTGGAAATCTATAACGATTATGAAGCACCAGAAGAAGTCTATGAGTATGTATAGAAAGCCCAAGATCGAGGACTCTTTGGCCAGAAATATGTTCAGGAGGTCAAAAGGGGACCTCTGTATAGCTGATTTATCATCAAAAGGAGTCTATAACTTTATATAGTTTGAATTTTTTTTTTAGGACACTTTGACCACAAATAAGTTCAAAAGGTCAGATATGGACATCTATATGGCTTATGAAGCATCAGAAGTAGTCTATGAGTATGCATAGAAAGCCCAAGATCGAGGACTTTTTGGCCAGAAATATGTTCAGGAAGTCAAAAGGGGACCTCTGTATAGCTGACTTAACATCAAAAAGAGTCTATAACTGTATATAGTTTGAATTGTTTTTTAGGACACTTTGACCACAAATAAGTTCAAAATGTCAGATTTGGAAATCTATAAGGATTATGAAGCACCAGAAGTAGTCTATGAGTATGTATAGAAAGCCCAAGATCGAGGACTCTTTGGCCAGAAATATGCTCAGGAGGTCAAAAGGGGACCTCTGTATAGCTGATTTATCATCAAAAGGAGTCTATAACTTTATATAGTTTGAATTTTTTTTTTAGGACACTTTGACCACACATAAGTTCAAAAGGTCAGATATGGACATCTATATGGCTTATGAAGCATCAGAAGGAGTCTATGAGTATGTATAGAAAGCCCAAGATCGAGGACTCTTTGGCCAGAAATATGTTCAGGAGGTCAAAAGGGGACCTCTGTATAGCTGACTTATCATCAAAAGGAGTCTATAACTTTCTATAGTTTGAATTTTTTTTAGGACACTTTGACCACAAATAAGTTCAAAAGGTCAGATATGGACATCTATATGGCTTATGAAGCATCAGAAGGAGTCTATGAGTATGTATAGAAAGCCCAAGATCGAGGACTCTTTGGACAGAAATATGTTCAGGAGGTCAAAAGGGGACCTCTGTATAGCTGATTTATCATCAAAAGGAGTCTATAACTTTATATAGTTTGAATTTTTTTTTTAGGACACTTTGACCACACATAAGTTCAAAAGGTCAGATATGGACATCTATATGGCTTATGAAGCATCAGAAGGAGTCTATGAGTATGTATAGAAAGCCCAAGATCGAGGACTCTTTGGCCAGAAATATGTTCAGGAGGTCAAAAGGGGACCTCTGTATAGCTGATTTATCATCAAAAAGAGTCTATAACTGTATATAGTTTGAATTGTTTTTTAAGACACTTTGACCACAAATAAGTTCAAAATGTCAGATTTGGAAATCTATAAGGATTATGAAGCACCAGAAGAAGTCTATGAGTATGTATAGAAAGCCCAAGATCGAGGACTCTTTGGCCAGAAATATGTTCAGGAGGTCAAAAGGGGACCTCTGTATAGCTGATTTATCATCAAAAGGAGTCTATAACTTTATATAGTTTGAATTTTTTTTTGAGGACACTTTGACCACAAATAAGTTCAAAAGGTCAGATATGGACATCTATATGGCTTATGAAGCATCAGAAGGAGTCTATGAGTATGTATAGAAAGCCCAAGATCGAGGACTCTTTGGCCAGAAATATGTTCAGGAGGTCAAAAGGGGACCTCTGTATAGCTGATTTATCATCAAAAGGAGTCTATAACTTTCTATAGTTTGAAAAATTTTGAGGACACTTTGACCACAAATAAGTTCAAAAGGTCAGATATGGACATCTATATGGCTTATGAAGCATCAGAAGGAGTCTATGAGTATGTATAGAAAGCCCAAGATCGAGGACTCTTTGGCCAGAAATATGTTCAGGAAGTCAAAAGGGGACCTCTGTATAGCTGATTTATCATCAAAAGGAGGCTATAACTTTCTATAGTTTGAAAAATTTTGAGGACACTTTGACCTCAAATAAGTTCAAAAGGTCAGATATGGACATCTATATGGCTTATGAAGCATCAGAAGGAGTCTATGAGTATGTATAGAAAACGCAAGATCGAGGACTCTTTGGCCAGAAATATGTTCAGTAGGTCAGAAAGGGCCCTCTGTATAGCTGATTTATCATCAAAAGGAGTCTATAACTTTCTATAGTTTGAAAAAATGTTAGGACACTTTGACCACACATAAGTTCAAAAGGTCAGATATGGACATCTATATGGCTTATGAAGCATCAGAAGGAGTCTATGAGTATGTATAGAAAGCCCAAGATCGAGGACTCTTTGGACAGAAATATGTTCAGGAGGTCAAAAGGGGACCTCTGTATAGCTGATTTATCATCAAAAGGAGTCTATAACTTTCTATAGTTTGAATTTTTTTTTTAGGACACTTTGACCACACATAAGTTCAAAAGGTCAGATATGGACATCTATATGGCTTATGAAGCATCAGAAGGAGTCTATGAGTATGCATAGAAAGCCCAAGATCGAGGACTCTTTGGCCAGAAATATGTTCAGGAGGTCAAAAGGGGACCTCTGTATAGCTGATTTATCATCAAAAGGAGTCTATAACTTTATATAGTTTGAATTTTTTTTTGAGGACACTTTGACCACACATAAGTTCAAAAGGTCAGATATGGACATCTATATGGCTTATGAAGCATCAGAAGGAGTCTATGAGTATGTATAGAAAGCCCAAGATCGAGGACTCTTTGGCCAGAAATATGTTCAGGAAGTCAAAAGGGGACCTCTGTATAGCTGATTTATCATCAAAAGGAGTCTATAACTTTCTATAGTTTGAAAAATTTTGAGGACACTTTGAGCACAAATAAGTTCAAAAGGTCAGATATGGACATCTATATGGCTTATGAAGCATCAGAAGGAGTCTATGAGTATGCATAGAAAGCCCAAGATCGAGGACTCTTTGGCCAGAAATATGTTCAGGAAGTCAAAAGGGGACCTCTGTATAGCTGATTTATCATCAAAAGGAGTCTATAACTTTCTATAGTTTGAAAAATTTTGAGGACACTTTGACCACAAATAAGTTCAAAAGGTCAGATATGGACATCTATATGGCTTATGAAGCATCATAAGGAGTCTATGAGTATGCATAGAAAGCCCAAGATCGAGGACTCTTTGGCCAGAAATATGTTCAGGAGGTCAAAAGGGGACCTCTGTATAGCTGATTTATCATCAAAAGGAGTCTATAACTTTCTATAGTTTGAAAAATTTTGAGGACACTTTGACCACAAATAAGTTCAAAAGGTCAGATATTGACATCTATATGGCTTACAGTATGAAGCATCAGAAGGAGTCTATGAGTATGTATTGAAAACGCAAGATCGAGGACTCTTTGGCCAGAAATATGTTCAGTAGGTCAGAAAGGGCCCTCTGTATAGCTGATTTATCATCAAAAGGAGTCTATAACTTTCTATAGTTTGAAAAAATGTTAGGACACTTTGACCACAAATAAGTTCAAAAGGTCAGATATGGAAATCTATATGGCTTATGAAGCATCAGAAGGAGTCTATGAGTATGTATAGAAAGCATTAAGATCGAGGACTCTTTGGCCAGAAATATGTTCAGGAGGTCAAAAGGGGACCTCTGTATAGCTGATTTATCATCAAAAGGAGTCTATAACTTTATATAGTTTGAATTTTTTTTTGAGGACACTTTGACCACAAATAAGTTCAAAAGGTCAGATATGGACATCTATATGGCTTATGAAGCATCAGAAGGAGTCTATGAGTATGTATAGAAAGCCCAAGATCGAGGACTCTTTGGCCAGAAATATGTTCAGGAGGTCAAAAGGGGACCTCTGTATAGCTGATTTATCATCAAAAGGAGTCTATAACTTTCTATAGTTTGAAAAATTTTGAGGACACTTTGACCACAAATAAGTTCAAAAGGTCAGATATGGACATCTATATGGCTTATGAAGCATCAGAAGGAGTCTATGAGTATGTATAGAAAGCCCAAGATCGAGGACTCTTTGGCCAGAAATATGTTCAGGAAGTCAAAAGGGGACCTCTGTATAGCTGATTTATCATCAAAAGGAGTCTATAACTTTCTATAGTTTGAAAAATTTTGAGGACACTTTGACCTCAAATAAGTTCAAAAGGTCAGATATGGACATCTATATGGCTTAAGAAGCATCAGAAGGAGTCTATGAGTATGTATAGAAAGCCCAAGATCGAGGACTCTTTGGCCAGAAATATATTCAGGAGGTCAAAAGGGGACCTCTGTATAGCTGATTTATCATCAAAAGGAGTCTATAACTTTCTATAGTTTGAATTTTTTTTTTAGGACACTTTGACCACAAATAAGTTCAAAAGGTCAGATATGGACATCTATATGGCTTATGAAGCATCAGAAGGAGTCTATGAGTATGCATAGAAAGCCCAAGATCGAGGACTCTTTGACCAGAAATATGTTCAGGAGGTCAAAAGGGGACCTCTGTATAGCTGACTTAACATCAAAAAGAGTCTATAACTGTATATAGTTTGAATTGTTTTTTAAGACACTTTGACCATAAATGAGTTCAAAATGTCAGATTTGGAAATCTATAAGGATTATGAAGCACCAGAAGAAGTCTATGAGTATGTATAGAAAGCCCAAGATCGAGGACTCTTTGGCCAGAAATATGTTCAGGAGGTCAAAAGGGGACCTCTGTATAGCTGATTTATCATCAAAAGGAGTCTATAACTTTATATAGTTTGAATTTTTTTTTTAGGACACTTTGACCACAAATAAGTTCAAAAGGTCAGATATGGACATCTATATGGCTTATGAAGCATCAGAAGTAGTCTATGAGTATGCATAGAAAGCCCAAGATCGAGGACTTTTTGGCCAGAAATATGTTCAGGAAGTCAAAAGGGGACCTCTGTATAGCTGACTTAACATCAAAAAGAGTCTATAACTGTATATAGTTTGAATTGTTTTTTAGGACACTTTGACCACAAATAAGTTCAAAATGTCAGATTTGGAAATCTATAAGGATTATGAAGCACCAGAAGTAGTCTATGAGTATGTATAGAAAGCCCAAGATCGAGGACTCTTTGGCCAGAAATATGCTCAGGAGGTCAAAAGGGGACCTCTGTATAGCTGATTTATCATCAAAAGGAGTCTATAACTTTATATAGTTTGAATTTTTTTTTTAGGACACTTTGACCACACATAAGTTCAAAAGGTCAGATATGGACATCTATATGGCTTATGAAGCATCAGAAGGAGTCTATGAGTATGTATAGAAAGCCCAAGATCGAGGACTCTTTGGCCAGAAATATGTTCAGGAGGTCAAAAGGGGACCTCTGTATAGCTGACTTATCATCAAAAGGAGTCTATAACTTTCTATAGTTTGAATTTTTTTTAGGACACTTTGACCACAAATAAGTTCAAAAGGTCAGATATTGACATCTATATGGCTTACAGTATGAAGCATCAGA
Organism: Abramis brama; assembly: GCF_963993115.1. Taxonomy (NCBI): domain Eukaryota; kingdom Metazoa; phylum Chordata; class Actinopteri; order Cypriniformes; family Leuciscidae; genus Abramis; species Abramis brama. The sequence continues at coordinate 36,491,700 of NC_139967.1, read as the reverse complement.
AGGAGTCTATGAGTATGTATTGAAAACGCAAGATCGAGGACTCTTTGGCCAGAAATATGTTCAGTAGGTCAGAAAGGGCCCTCTGTGTAGCTGATTTATCATCAAAAGGAGTCTATAACTTTCTATAGTTTGAAAAAATGTTAGGACACTTTGACCACAAATAAGTTCAAAAGGTCAGATATGGAAATCTATATGGCTTATGAAGCATCAGAAGGAGTCTATGAGTATGTATAGAAAGCATTAAGATCGAGGACTCTTTGGCCAGAAATATGTTCAGGAGGTCAAAAGGGGACCTCTGTATAGCTGATTTATCATCAAAAGGAGTCTATAACTTTATATAGTTTGAATTTTTTTTTGAGGACACTTTGACCACAAATAAGTTCAAAAGGTCAGATATGGACATCTATATGGCTTATGAAGCATCAGAAGGAGTCTATGAGTATGTATAGAAAGCCCAAGATCGAGGACTCTTTGGCCAGAAATATGTTCAGGAGGTCAAAAGGGGACCTCTGTATAGCTGATTTATCATCAAAAGGAGTCTATAACTTTCTATAGTTTGAAAAATTTTGAGGACACTTTGACCACAAATAAGTTCAAAAGGTCAGATATGGACATCTATATGGCTTATGAAGCATCAGAAGGAGTCTATGAGTATGTATAGAAAGCCCAAGATCGAGGACTCTTTGGCCAGAAATATGTTCAGGAAGTCAAAAGGGGACCTCTGTATAGCTGATTTATCATCAAAAGGAGTCTATAACTTTCTATAGTTTGAAAAATTTTGAGGACACTTTGACCTCAAATAAGTTCAAAAGGTCAGATATGGACATCTATATGGCTTAAGAAGCATCAGAAGGAGTCTATGAGTATGTATAGAAAGCCCAAGATCGAGGACTCTTTGGCCAGAAATATATTCAGGAGGTCAAAAGGGGACCTCTGTATAGCTGATTTATCATCAAAAGGAGTCTATAACTTTCTATAGTTTGAATTTTTTTTTTAGGACACTTTGACCACAAATAAGTTCAAAAGGTCAGATATGGACATCTATATGGCTTATGAAGCATCAGAAGGAGTCTATGAGTATGCATAGAAAGCCCAAGATCGAGGACTCTTTGACCAGAAATATGTTCAGGAGGTCAAAAGGGGACCTCTGTATAGCTGACTTAACATCAAAAAGAGTCTATAACTGTATATAGTTTGAATTGTTTTTTAAGACACTTTGACCATAAATGAGTTCAAAATGTCAGATTTGGAAATCTATAACGATTATGAAGCACCAGAAGAAGTCTATGAGTATGTATAGAAAGCCCAAGATCGAGGACTCTTTGGCCAGAAATATGTTCAGGAGGTCAAAAGGGGACCTCTGTATAGCTGATTTATCATCAAAAGGAGTCTATAACTTTATATAGTTTGAATTTTTTTTTTAGGACACTTTGACCACAAATAAGTTCAAAAGGTCAGATATGGACATCTATATGGCTTATGAAGCATCAGAAGTAGTCTATGAGTATGCATAGAAAGCCCAAGATCGAGGACTTTTTGGCCAGAAATATGTTCAGGAAGTCAAAAGGGGACCTCTGTATAGCTGACTTAACATCAAAAAGAGTCTATAACTGTATATAGTTTGAATTGTTTTTTAGGACACTTTGACCACAAATAAGTTCAAAATGTCAGATTTGGAAATCTATAAGGATTATGAAGCACCAGAAGTAGTCTATGAGTATGTATAGAAAGCCCAAGATCGAGGACTCTTTGGCCAGAAATATGCTCAGGAGGTCAAAAGGGGACCTCTGTATAGCTGATTTATCATCAAAAGGAGTCTATAACTTTATATAGTTTGAATTTTTTTTTTAGGACACTTTGACCACACATAAGTTCAAAAGGTCAGATATGGACATCTATATGGCTTATGAAGCATCAGAAGGAGTCTATGAGTATGTATAGAAAGCCCAAGATCGAGGACTCTTTGGCCAGAAATATGTTCAGGAGGTCAAAAGGGGACCTCTGTATAGCTGACTTATCATCAAAAGGAGTCTATAACTTTCTATAGTTTGAATTTTTTTTAGGACACTTTGACCACAAATAAGTTCAAAAGGTCAGATATGGACATCTATATGGCTTATGAGGCATCAGAAGTAGTCTATGAGTATGTATAGAAAGCCCAAGATCGATGACTCTTTGGCCAGAAATATGTTCAGGAAGTCAAAAGGGGCCCTCTGTATAGCTGATTTATCATCAAAAGGAGTCTATAACTTTCTATAGTTTGAAAAATTTTGAGGACACTTTGACCACAAATAAGTTCAAAAGGTCAGATATGGACATCTATATGGCTTATGAAGCATCATAAGGAGTCTATGAGTATGCATAGAAAGCCCAAGATCGAGGACTCTTTGGCCAGAAATATGTTCAGGAGGTCAAAAGGGGACCTCTGTATAGCTGATTTATCATCAAAAGGAGTCTATAACTTTCTATAGTTTGAAAAATTTTGAGGACACTTTGAGCACAAATAAGTTCAAAAGGTCAGATATGGACATCTATATGGCTTATGAAGCATCAGAAGGAGTCTATGAGTATGCATAGAAAGCCCAAGATCGAGGACTCTTTGGCCAGAAATATGTTCAGGAAGTCAAAAGGGGACCTCTGTATAGCTGATTTATCATCAAAAAGAGTCTATAACTTTCTATAGTTTGAAAAATTTTGAGGACACTTTGACCACAAATAAGTTCAAAAGGTCAGATATGGACATCTATATGGCTTATGAAGCATCATAAGGAGTCTACGAGTATGCATAGAAAGCCCAAGATCGAGGACTCTTTGGCTAGAAATATGTTCAGGAGGTCAAAGGGGACCTCTGTATAGCTGATTTATCATCAAAAGGAGTCTATAACTTTCTATAGTTTGAAAAATTTTGAGGACACTTTGACCACAAATAAGTTCAAAAGGTCAGATATGGACATCTATATGGCTTATGAAGCATCAGAAGGAGTCTATGAGTATGTATAGAAAGCCCAAGATCAAGGACTCTTTGGCCAGAAATATGTTCAGGAGGTCAAAAGGGGACCTCTGTATAGCTGATTTATCATCAAAAGGAGTCTTTAACTTTCTATAGTTTAAAAGATTTTGAGGACACTTTGACCACAAATAAGTTCAAAAGGTCAGATATGGACATCTATATGGCTTATGAAGCATCAGAAGGAGTCTATGAGTATGTATAGAAAGCCCAAGATCGAGGACTCTTTGGCCAGAAATATGTTCAGGAGGTCAAAAGGGGACCTCTGTATAGCTGATTTATCATCAAAAGGAGTCTATAACTTTCTATAGTTTGAAAAATTTTGAGGACACTTTGACCACAAATAAGTTCAAAAGGTCAGATATGGACATCTATATGGCTTATGAAGCATCAGAAGGAGTCTATGAGTATGTATAGAAAGCCCAAGATCGAGGACTCTTTGGCCATAAATATGTTCAGGAAGTCAAAAGGGGACCTCTGTATAGCTGATTTATCATCAAAAGGAGTCTATAACTTTCTATAGTTTGAAAAATTTTGAGGACACTTTGACCACAAATAAGTTCAAAAGGTCAGATATGGACATCTATATGGCTTATGAAGCATCAGGAGGAGTCTATGAGTATGTATAGAAAACGCAAGATCAAGGACTCTTTGGCCAGAAATATGTTCAGTAGGTCAGAAAGGGCCCTCTGTATAGCTGATTTATCATCAAAAGGAGTCTATAACTTTCTATAGTTTGAAAAATTTTGAGGACACTTTGACCACAAATAAGTTCAAAAGGTCAGATATGGACATCTATATGGCTTATGAAGCATCAGAAGGAGTCTATGAGTATGTATAGAAAGCCCAAGATCGAGGACTCTTTGGCCAGAAATATGTTCAGGAAGTCAAAAGGGGACCTCTGTATAGCTGATTTATCATCAAAAGGGGTCTATAACTTTCTATAGTTTGAAAAATTTTGAGGACACTTTGACCACAAATAAGTTCAAAAGGTCAGATATGGACATCTATATGGCTTATGAAGCATCAGGAGGAGTCTATGAGTATGTATAGAAAACGCAAGATCAAGGACTCTTTGGCCAGAAATATGTTCAGTAGGTCAGAAAGGGCCCTCTGTATAGCTGATTTATCAACAAAAGGAGTCTATAACTTTCTATAGTTTGAAAAAATGTTAGGACACTTTGACCACACATAAGTTCAAAAGGTCAGATATGGACATCTATATGGCTTATGAAGCATCAGAAGGAGTCTATGAGTATGCATATAAAGCCCAAGATCGAGGACTCTTTGACCAGAAATATGTTCAGGAGGTCAAAAGGGGACCTCTGTATAGCTGACTTCACATCAAAAAGAGTCTATAACTGTATATAGTTTGAATTGTTTTTTAAGACACTTTGACCACAAATAAGTTCAAAATGTCAGATTTGGAAATCTATAAGGATTATGAAGCACCAGAAGAAGTCTATGAGTATGTAAAGAAAGCCCAAGATCGAGGACTCTTTGGCCAGAAATATGTTCAGGAGGTCAAAAGGGGACCTCTGTATAGCTGATTTATCATCAAAAGGAGTCTATAACTTTATATAGTTAGAATTTTTTTTTGAGGACACTTTGACCACAAATAAGTTCAAAAGGTCAGATATGGACATCTATATGGCTTATGAAGCATCAGAAGGAGTCTATGAGTATGTATAGAAAGCCCAAGATCGAGGACTCTTTGGCCAGAAATATGTTCAGGAGGTCAAAAGGGGACCTCTGTATAGCTGATTTATCATCAAAAGGAGTCTATAACTTTCTATAGTTTGAAAAATTTTGAGGACACTTTGACCACAAATAAGTTCAAAAGGTCAGATATGGACATCTATATGGCTTATGAAGCATCAGAAGGAGTCTATGAGTATGTATAGAAAGCCCAAGATCGAGGACTCTTTGGCCAGAAATATGTTCAGGAGGTCAAAAGGGGACCTCTGTATAGCTGATTTATCATCAAAAGGAGTCAATAAGTTTATATAGTTTGAAAAATTTTGAGGACACTTTGACCACAAATAAGTTCAAAAGGTCAGATATGGAAATCTATATGGCTTATGAAGCATCAGAAGGAGTCTATGAGTATGTATAGAAAGCCCAAGATCGAGGACTCTTTGGCCAGATTTATGTCCATGAGATCGAAAGGGGACCTCTGTATAGCTGATTTATCATCAAAAGGAGTCTATAACTTTCTATAGTTTGAAAAATTTTGAGGACACTTTGAACACAAATAAGTTCAAAAGGTCAGATATGGACATCTTATATGGCTTATGAAGCATCAGAAGGAATCTATGAGTATGTATAGAAAGCCCAAGATCGAGGACTCTTTGGCAAGAAATATGTTCCTTGCGTCAGATATGGAATTCTGTATGTCTGACGTAACATCAGAAAGAGTCAACAAGTATATATGGAAAGGTCAAGTCTCGAGTATTCAATCCTTGGCCAGAAAAAAATTCGGTAGGTCAAATATGGACTTTTGTCAGGATGATATAACATCCGAAGATATCAGTCTGAATGTATAGTGTTAATCTTTTAGGACTCTTTGACCAGAAATATGTTCAGTAGGTCAAAAGGGGACCTCTGTAGCTGATTTATCATCAGAAGTTGTCTATAACTTTATATAGTTTGAAAAATTTTGAGGACACTTTGACCAGAAATAAGTTCAAAAGGTCAGATATGGACATCTATATGGCTTATGAAGCATCAGAAGGAGTCTATGAGTATGTATAGAAAGCCCAATATCCAGGACTCTTTGGCCAAAAATATGTTCAGTATGTCAAAAGGAGACCTCTGTATAGCTGATTTATCATCAGAAGGAGTCTATAACTTTATATAGTTTGAAAAATTTTGAGGAATGAGAAATATGTTCCTTGGGTCACATATGGACTACTTCATGGCTGACGTAACATCAGAAGGAGTCAACAAGTATGTATAGAAAGTTCAAGTTTGAGTACTCTTTGGCCCGAATTATGTTTAATAGGTAAAAAAGGGACCTCTGTATGGCTGATTTAACATCAGAATTAGTCTATAAGATTATATAGCTTAAGTATTATATAAGATTATATAAATTTAAAACCTTTTAAGGACCCATTGACCATTGAAATAAGTTTAACAGGTCAGATATGGACTTCTAAATGGCTTATGAAGCATCAGAAGATGTCTAGAGTATGTATAGAAAGTTCAAGATCGAGTACTCTTTTTCCCAGTAGTTGAAATATGGACTTCTATATGGCTGATTTAACCAGAAGGAGTCTATAAATTTATAAGATTAAAAAAAAAACATTTCGAGGACTCTTTGGCCCAAAATGTGTTCAATCGGTCAAATATCGACTAGTTTACATCACGAGAGGTCAGTATGTACGTATAGTAAGTTGTTTCATGGTCTCTTGGCAGAAATATGTATAGTAGGTCAAACATGTACTTTTTTTATGGGTGATGTAACATCAGAAGGAGTCTATAAGTTTGTTTAAAAACCTTTGAGGACCCTTTGACCAGAAATAAGTTCAATAGGTCAAATATGCACCTCTATATGGCTGATTTAACATCAGAAGGAGTCTATAAGTTTATAATATACACAAAATACCTTTTGAGGACTCTTTTGCCAAAAATATGTTCAATCAGTCAAATATGGACTACTTGGCTTATATAACATCACAAGAAGTCAGTCTTGTTGTTTAGTAAGTTAATGTTCAAGGACTCTTTATCCAGAAATGTGTTCAGTAGGTCAAAAATGGACTTCTGTATGGCTGATGTAACATCATAAAGATTCTACGAGAATGTATAGAAAGTTTAAGATCGATTACTCTTGGGTCAGAAATATGTGCAGCAGGTCAAACATGGACTACTGTCTTTGCTAATACAACATCACAAGAAGTCAGTAAGAAGTCAGTAAGAACTCTTTGGACAGAAAATATGTTCTGTAGGTCAAAGAAGGACCTCTGTAGGCCTGATTTGACACATGACATATGTGCACTGGCATTGCACAATAACTAACTTATTCATTTTTTCTTTTAAGGGAAATTATTGCATTTACCTCTTGCGTTACAATGCATAGAATAAACTACTTCATACCTCATGTGCAATGAAAACATAACATGAGTGTTGCATTGCACAAACGATCTAAGAATTAGCATTGAATAATAATGTATTATTATTATATCTAACTATATCAGTTAGATCTTTTATGCAGTGGAATGTAACTCCAATGGTAATCTTCAATGCACATCGGAATGAGATAGTTATTGTATGTTTGTGATGCACTTATAGCTTATATGTTATTTTTCAATGCACAACGTTAGATCGTTAGTGCAATGCAATGCAACAGCACACATGTTATCTCTTTAATGAACATGGGATTGAGTTAGTGCTGGTGTGCAATGCAATGCTATGCAATGCGAAAAGTGCATAACCCATATGTTATTCTTCAGTGCACAACGTTAGATCGTTAGTGCAATGCAATGCAACAACACACATACCATCTCTTTAATGAACATGGGAATGGTTAAGTTCTAGTGTGCAATGCAATGCAATGCAAAAAATGCATAACCTATATGTTATTCTTCAGTGCACAACGTTACATCGCTAGTGCAATGCAATGCAATGCAATGGAACAACACACATATCATCTCTTTAAAGAACATGGGAATGATTTAGTTCTGGTGTGCAATGCAATGCGAAAAGTGCATAACCTATATGTTATTCTTCAGTGCACAACGTTAGATCGTTAGTGCAATGCAATGCAACAACACACATACCATCTCTTTAATGAACATGAGAATGGTTAAGTTCTAGTGTGACAACAACACACATATCAACTCTTTAAAGAACATGGCAATGATTTAGTTCTTGTGTGCAATGCAAATGCAATGCAAAAAGTGCATAACCTATATGTTTTTCTTCAGTGCACAACGTTAGATCGTTTGTGCAATGCAAAGCAAATGCAATTGCAACAACACACGTTATCTCTTTAATGAACATGGGAATGATTTAGTTCTGGTATGCAATGCAATGCAATGCGAAAAGTGCATAACCTATATGTTATTCTTCAGTGCACAACGTTAGATCGTTAGTGCAATGCAATGCAACAACACACATACCATCTCTTTAATGAACATGAGAATGATGTAGTTCTGGTGTGCAATGCAATGCACAAAGGTCATAACCTATATGTTATTTTTCAGTGCACAACGTTGGATCGTTAGTGCAATGCAATTCAATGCAATGCAATGCAATGCAATGCAATGCAATGCAATGCAACAACACATATATCATCTCTATAATGAACTTGGGAATGATTTTGTTCTGGTGTGCAATGCAATGCAAAAAGTGCATAACCTATATGTTTTTCATAAGTGCACAACGTTAGAGCGTTTGTGCAGTGCAATGCAATGCAACAACACACGTTATCTCTTTAATGAACATGGGAATGATTTAGTTCTGGTGTGTAATGCAATGCAATGCAAAAAGTGCATAACCTATATGTTTTTCATAAGTGCACAACGTTAGAGCGTTTGTGCAGTGCAATGCAATGCAACAACACACGTTATCTCTTTAAAGAACATGGGAATGATTTAGTTCTGGTGTGCAATGCAATGCGAAAAGTGCATAACCTATATGTTATTCTTCAGTGCACAACGTTAGATCGTTAGTGCAATGCAATGCAACAACACACATATCATCTCTTTAAAGAACATGGCAATGATTTAGTTCTTGTGTGCAATGCAATGCAATGCAAAAAGTGCATAACCTATATGTTTTTCTTCAGTGCACAACGTTAGATCGTTTGTGCAATGCAAAGCAAATGCAATTGCAACAACACACGGTATCTCTTTAATGAACATGGGAATGATTTAGTTCTGGTATGCAATGCAATGCAATGCGAAAAGTGCATAACCTATATGTTATTCTTCAGTGCACAACGTTAGATCGTTAGTGCAATGCAATTCAATTCAATGCAATGCAATGCAATGCAATGCAATGCAACAACACATATATCATCTCTATAATGAACTTGGGAATGGTTTTTTTCTGGTGTGCAATGCAATGCAATGCACCAACAAACGTTATCTCTTTAATGAACATGGGAATGATTTAGTTCTGGTGTGCAATGCAATGCAAAAAGTGCATAACCTATATGTTTTTCATAAGTGCACAACGTTAGAGCGTTTGTGCAGTGCAATGCAATGCAATGCAACAACACACGTTATCTCTTTAATGGACATGGGAATGATTTAGTTCTGGTATGCAATGCAATGCGAAAAGTGCATAATATATATGTTATTCTTCAGTGCACAACGTTAGATCGTTAGTGTAATGCAATGCAATGCAATGCAGTGCAAAGCAATGCAAATAAATGCAATGCAATGCAATGCAATGCAATGCAACAACACACGTTATGTCTTTAATGAACATGGGAATGATTTAGTTCTGGTATGCAATGCAAAAAGTGCATAACGTATATGTTATTCTTCAGTGCATTGCTTTGCACTTCTTTGAACTGCTTTGCAATTGCATTGCATTGCACTAACGATCTAAAGAGATAACGTGTGCAATTGCATTGCATTGCACAAACGATCTAACGTTGTGCACAGAAGAAAAACATATAGATTATGGACTTTTTGCATTGCATTGCATTGCATTGCACACCAGAACTAAATCATTCCCATGTTCATTAAAGAGATAATGTGTGTTGTTTCATTGCATTGTATTGCATTGCATTGCATTGCTTTGCACTGCATACTGCTTTGCACTGCTTTGCACTGCATTGCATTGCACTAACGATCTAACATTGTGCACTGAAGAATAACATATAGGTTATGCTCTTTTCGCATTGCATTGCACACCAGAACTACCTCATTCCCATGTTGATTAAAGACATAAAGTGTGTTGTTGCATTGCATTGATTTGCATTGATTTGCATTGCACTAACGATCTAGCGTTGTGCACTGTAGAATAACATATAGGTCATGCACTTTTTGCATTGCATTGCGTTGGACACCAGAACTAAATCATTCTCATGTTCATTAAAGAGATGATATGTGTGTTGTTGCATTGCATTACATTGCATTGCACTAGCGATGTAACGTTGTGCACTGAAGAATAACATATAGGTTATGCACTTTTTGCATTGCATTGCACACTAGATCTTAACCATTCCCATGTTCATTAAAGAGATGGTATGTGTGTTGTTGCATTGCATTGCACAAACGATCTAACGTTGTGCACTGAAGAATAATATATAGGTTATGCACTTTTCGCATTGCATTGTACACCAGAACTAAATCATTCCCATGTTCTTTAAAGAGATGACATGTGTGTTGTTGCATTGCATTGCATTACATTGCATTGCACTAGCGATGTAACGTTGTGCACTGAAGAATAACATATAGGTTATGCACTTTTTGCATTGCATTGCACACTAGATCTTAACCATTCCCATGTTCATTAAAGAGATGGTATGTGTGTTGTTGCATTGCATTGCACAAACGATCTAACGTTGTGCACTGAAGAATAATATATAGGTTATGCACTTTTCGCATTGCATTGTACACCAGAACTAAATCATTCCCATGTTCTTTAAAGAGATGATGTGTGTGTTGTTGCATTGCATTGCATTGCATTGCATTGCACTAGCGATGTAACGTTGTGCACTGAAGAATAACATATAGGTTATGCACTTTTTGCATTGCATTGCATTGCACACTAGATCTTAACCATTCCCATGTTCATTAAAGAGATGGTATGTGTGTTGTTGCATTGCATTGCACTAGCGACGTAACGTTGTGCACTGAAGTATAACATATAGGTTATGCACTTTTCGCATTGCATTGCACACCAGAACTAAATCATTCCCATGTTCATTAAAGAGATAATGTGTGTTGTTGCATTGCATTGCATTGCATTGCATTGCATTGTTATTGCATTGCATTGCATTGCATTGATTTGCATTGCTTTGCACTGCTTTGCACTGCTTTGCACTGCTTTGCACTGCTTTGCACTGCTTTGCACTGCATTGCATTGCATTGCACTAACGATCTAACGTTGTGCACTGAAGAATAACATATAGGTTATGCACTTTTCGCATTGCATTGCATTGCACACCAGAACTAAATCATTCCCATGTTCTTTAAAGAGATGATATGTGTGTTGTTGCATTGCATTGCACTAGCGATGTAACGTTGTGCACTGAAGAATATCATATAGGTTATGCACTTTTTGCATTGCATTGCACACTAGAACTTAACCATTCCCATGTTCATTAAAGAGATGGTATAAGTGTGTTGTTGCATTGCATTGCACTAACGATCTAACGTTGTGCACTGAAGAATAACATATAGGTTATGAACTTTTTGCATTGCATTGCATTGCACACCAGAACTAAATCATTCCCATGTTCATTAAAGAGATAATGTGTGTTGTTGCATTGCATTGCATTGTTATTGCATTGTTATTGCATTGCATTGCATTGCATTGATTTGCATTGCTTTGCACTGCTTTGCACTGCTTTGCACTGCTTTGCACTGCTTTGCACTGCATTGCACTAACGATCTAACGTTGTGCACTGAAGAATAACATATAGGTTATGCATTTTTCGCATTGCATTGCATACCAGAACTAAATCATTCCCATGTTCATTAAAGAGATGGTATGTGTGTTGTTGCATTGCATTGCACTAGCGATGTAACGTTGTGCACTGAAGAATAACTAACTAACTAACTAACTAACTATAACAAAAGGTTATGCACTTTTTGCATTGCATTGCATTGCACACCAGAACTAAATCATTCCCATGTTCATTAAAGACACAACGTGTGTTGTTGCATTGCATTGTATTGCATTGCATTGTATTGTATTGCATTGCATTGTATTGCATTGCATTGCATTGCATTGCTTTGCACTGCATTGCTTTGCACTGCTTTGCACTGCGTTGCACTGCTCTGCACTGCTCTGCACTGCTTTGCACTGCTTTGCACTGCTTTGCATTGCATTGCATTGCATTGCACTAACGATCTAACGTTGTGCACTGAAGAATAACATATAGGTATGCACTTTTTAGACTGCATTGCATTGCACACCAGAACTAACTCATTCTCATGTTCATTAAAGACATATCGTGTGTTGTTGCATTGCATTGCATTGCATTGATTTGCAATGCTTTGCACTGCATTGCATTGCATTGCACAAACGATCTAACGTTGTGCACTGAAGAATAACATATAGGTTATGCTCTTTTCGCATTGCATTGCACACCAGAACTACCTCATTCCCATGTTCATTAAAGAGAAAATGTTTGTTGTTGTATTGTATTGTATTTCATTGCATTGCATTGCATTGATTTGCATTGCTTTGCACTGCATTGCATAGCACTAACGATCTAACGGTGTGCACTGAAGAATAACATAAAGGTTATGCACTTTTCGTATTGCATTGCACACCAGGACTACCTCATTCCCATGTTGATTAAAGACATAACGAGTGTTTTTGCATTGCATTGCATTGCATTGATTTGCATTGCTTTGCACTGCATTGCATTGCACTAACGATCTAACGTTGTGCATTGAAGAATAACATATAGGTTATGCACTTTTCATATTGCTTTGCATTGCACACCAGAACTAAATCATTCCCATGTTCTTTAAAGAGATGATATGTGTGTTGTTGTATTGCATTGCACTAGCGATGTAACGTTGTGCACTGAAGAATATCATATAGGTTATGCACTTTTTGCATTGCATTGCACACCAGAACTACCTCATTCCCATGTTGATTAAAGACATAACGAGTGTTTTTGCATTGCATTGTATTGCATTATATTGATTTGCATTGATTTGCATTGCTTTGCACTGCATTGCATAGCACTAACGATCTAACGTTGTGCACTGAAGAATAACATATAGGTTATGCACTTTTCGCATTGCATTGCACACCCGAACTACCTCATTCCCATGTTCATTAAAGAGATAATGTGTGTTGTTGCATTGCATTGCATTGCATTGTATTGCATTGCATTGCATTGCATTGCATTGCATTGCATTGCATTGCATTGCATTGCATTGCATTGCATTGATTTGCATTGCTTTGCATTGCTTTGCACTGCATTGCATAGCACTAACGATCTAACGTTGTGCACTGAAGAATAACATATAGGTTTTGCACTTTTCGCATTGCATTGCACACCAGAACTACCTCATTCCCATGTTGATTAAAGACATAACGTGTGGTGTTACATTGCATTGCATTGCATTGATTTGCAATGCTTTGCACTGCATTGCATTGCATTGCATTTCACTTTTCGCATTGCATTGCACACCAGAACTACATCATTCCCATGTTGATTAAAGACATAACGAGTGTTTTTGCATTGCATTGTATTGCATTATATTGATTTGCATTGCTTTGCACTGCATTGCATAGCACTAACGATCTAACGTTGTGCACTGAAGAATACCATATAGGTTATGCACTTTTCGCATTGCATTGCACACCAGAACTACCTCATTCCCATCTTGATTAAAGACAAAACGAGTGTTTTTGTATTGCATTGTATTGCATTACACTGATTTGCATTGCTTTGCACTGCATTGCTTTGCACTGCTTTGCATTGCATTGCATTGCACAAACGATCTAACGTTGTGCACTGAAGAATAACATATAGGTTATGCTCTTTTCGCATTGCATTGCACCCCAGAACAAAATCATTCCCAAGTTCATTATAGAGATGATATGTGTGTCGTTGCATTGCATTGCATTGCATTGCTTTGCATTGCTTTGCATTGCTTTGCATTGCTTTGCATTGCTTTGCACAGCTTTGCATTCCATTGCATTGCACTAACGATCTAACGTTGTGCGCTGAAGAATAACATATAGGTATGCACTTTTTGCACTGCATTGCATTGCACACCAGAACTACCTCATTCCCATGTTCATTAAAGACATAACGTCTGTTGTTGCATCGCATTGCATTGCATTGCAATTGCATTGCATTGCACACCAGAACTAAATCATTCCCATGTTCATTAAAGCGTTGTTACATTGCATTGTATTGCATTGCATTGCATTGCATTGATTTGCATTGCTTTGCACTGCTTTGCACTGCTTTGCACTGCTTTGCACTGCTTTGCACTGCATTGCATTGCATTGCATTGCATTGCATTGCACTAACGATCTAACGTTGTGCACTGAAGAATAACATATAGGTTATGCATTTTTCGCATTGCATTGCATACCAGAACTAAATCATTCCCATGTTCATTAAAGAGATAACGTGTGTTGTTGCATTGCATTGCATTGATTTACAATGCTTTGCACTGCATTGCATTGCATTGCACTAACGATCTAACTTTGTGGAACTGAAGTATTACATATAGGTTATGCACTTTTTGCATTTCATTGCATTGCACACCAGAACAAAATCATTCCCAAGTTCATTATAGAGATGATATGTGTGATGTTTTGCTTGCATTGCATTGCAATGAATTGCATTTGCACTAACAATCTAACGTTGTGCACTAGCATTGCACACTAGAACTTAACCATTCCCATGTTCATTAAAGAGATGGTATGTGTGTTGTTGCATTGCATTGCACTAGCGATGTAACGTTGTGCACTGAAGAATAACATATAGGTTATGCACTTTTTGCATTGCATTGCATTGCACACCAGAACTAAATCATTCCCATGTTAATTAATGACACAACGTGTGTTGTTGCATTGCATTGTATTGCATTGCATTGCTTTGCATTGCTTTGCATTGCTTTGCATTGCATTGCATTGCATTGCATTGCATTGCTTTGCACTGCTTTGCACTGCGTTGCACTGCTTTGCACTGCTCTGCACTGCTTTGCACTGCTTTGCACTGCTTTGCACTGCTTTGCATTGCATTGCATTGCATTGCATTGCACTGCATTGCATAGCACTAACGATCTAACGTTGTGCACTGAAGAATAACATATAGGTTATGCACTTTTCGCATTGCATTGCACACCAGGACTACCTCATTCCCATGTTGATTAAAGACATAACGAGTGTTTTTGCATTGCATTGTATTGCATTATATTGATTTGCATTGCTTTGCACTGCATTGCATTGCATTGCACTAACGATCTAACGTTGTGCACTGAAGAATAACATATAGGTTATGCACTTTTCGCATTGCATTGCACACCAGAACTAAATCATTCCCATGTTCTTTAAAGAGATGATATGTGTGTTGTTGCATTGCATTGCACTAGCGATGTAACGTTGTGCACTGAAGAATATCATATAGGTTATGCACTTTTTGCATTGCATTGCACACTAGAACTTAACCATTCCCATGTTCATTAAAGAGATGGTATAAGTGTGTTGTTGCATTGCATTGCACTAACGATCTAACGTTGTGCACTGAAGAATAACATATAGGTTATGAACTTTTTGCATTGCATTGCATTGCACACCAGAACTAAATCATTCCCATGTTCATTAAAGAGATAATGTGTGTTTTTGCATTGCATTGCATTGCATTGCATTGCATTGCATTGTTATTGCATTGCATTGCATTGCATTGATTTGCATTGCTTTGCACTGCATTGCTTTTCACTGCATTGCTTTGCACTGCTTTGCACTGCTTTGCACTGCTTTGCATTGCATTGCATTGCACTAACGATCTAACTTTGTGCACTGAAGAATAACATATAGGTTATGCACTTTTCGCATTGCATTGCATTGCACACCAGAACTAACTCATTCCCATGTTCTTTAAAGAGATGATATGTGTGTTGTTGCATTGCATTGCACTAGCGATTTAACGTTGTGCACTGAAGAATAATATATACTTTATGCACTTTTTGCATTGCATTGCATTGCACACCAGAACTAATTCATTCCCATGTTCATTAAAGAGATAACGTTTGTTGGTGCATTGCATTGCATTGCATTGCATTGAATTGAATTGCATTGCACTAACGATCTAACGTTGTGCACTGAAGAATAACATATAGGTTATGCACTTTTTGCATTGCATTGCATTGCACACAAGAACTTAACCATTCCCATGTTCATTAAAGAGATGGTATGTGTGTTGTTGCATTGCATTGCACAAACGATCTAACGTTGTGCACTGAAGAATAACATATGGGTTATGCACTTCTTGCATTGCATAACACACCAGAAGTAACTCATTCCCAAACTCCATTGCGTTTTGCTTTGAGGAAATACAATATGTGTTATTGCATTGCATTTCACACAAGTTCAAACTTTGTGCATTGAAGAATAACATATAAGCTATGAGTGCATCACACACATACAATAACTATCTCATTCCGATGTGCATTGAAGAGATACCATTTTTGGAGTTACATTCCACTGCATAAAAGATCTAACTGATATAGTTAGATATAATAATAATACATTATTATTCAACGCTAATTGTTAGATCGTTTGTGCAATACAACACTCATGTTATGTTTTCATTGCACATGAGGTATGAAGTAGTTTATTCTATGCATTGTAACGCAAGAGGTAAATGCAATAATTTCCCTTAAAAGAAAAAATGAATAAGTTAGTTATTGTGCAATGCCATGCACATATGTCATGTGTCAAATCAGGCCTACAGAAGTCCCTCTTTGACCTACAGAACATATTTTCTGTCCAAAGAGTTCTTACTGATTTCTTGTGATGTTGTATTAGCAAGACAGTAGTCCATGTTTGACCTGCTGCACATATTTCTGACCCAAGAGTAATCGATCTTAAACTTTCTATACATTCTCGTAGAATCTTTCTGATGTTACATCAGCCATACAGAAGTCCATTTTTGACCTACTGAACACATTTCTGGATAAAGAGTAAACATTAATTTACTTAACATACAAGACTGACTTCTTGTGATGTTATATAAGCCAGACAGTAGTCCATACTTGATTGATTGGGCATATTTTTGGCAAAAGAGTCCTCAAAAGGTATTTTGTGTATATTATAAACTTATAGACTCCTTCTGATGTTAAATCAGCCATATAGAGGTGCATATTAGACCTATTGAACTTATTTCTGGTCAAAGGGTCCTCAAAGTTTTTTAAACAAACTTATAGACTCCTTCTGATGTTACATCACCCATAAAAAAGTAAAGTTTTGACCTACTAAACACTTTACGTACATACTGACTTCTCTTGATGTTAACTCAGGCAAGGAGTAGTCGATATTTGACCGATTGAACACATTTTTGGCCAAAGAGTCCTCGAAATGTTTTTTTTTTACTCTTATAAATTTATAGACTCCTTCTGAAGTATCAGCCATATAAAAGTCCATATTTCAACTACTGGGAAAAAGAGTACTCGATCTTGAACTTTCTATACATACTCTAGACATCTTCTGATGCTTCATAAGCCATTTAGAAGTCCATATCTGACCTGTTAAACTTATTTCTGGTCAATGGGTCCTTAAAAGGTTTTAAATATATATAATCTTATATAATATATAATACTTAAACTATATAATCTTATAAACTAATTCTGATGTTAAATCAGCCATACAGAGGTCCCTTTTTTACCTACTAAACATAATTCGGCCAAAGAGTACTCAAACTTGAACTTTCTATACATACTTGTTGACTCCTTCTGATGTTACGTCAGCCATGAAGTAGTCCATATGTGATCCAAGGAACATATTTCTCATTATATAAAGTTATAGACTCCTTCTGATAATAAATCAGCTATACAAAGGTCACCTTTTGACCTTCTGAACATATTTCTGGCCAAAGAGTTCTTGAACATTATCTTGCTATACTACAGATTGACTTCTTGTGATGTTATATTAACCAGCCAGTAGTCTATTTTTGACCTACTGAACATATTTCTGGCCAGAGTCTGTGAACATCAACTCACTATACATATAGACTGACTTCTCGTAATGTAAAACCAGGCAGACAGTAGTCCATATTTGACTGATTGAAAAAAAACTTTGACCTAAGAGTTCTCAAAAGGATTTTGTCTAATGTATAGACTCCTTCTGATGTTAAATCAGCCATACAGAAGTCTATATTTGACCTTCTGAATATATTTCTGGCCAGAGACCTTGAACATTTACCTTACTATTTATATTGCTTCTACCATAAAGACTTCTAGTGATGTTATATCAGCCAGACTGTAGCTATATTTGACTGATTTAACATGTTTTTGGCCAAAGAATCCTCAAAATGTTTTTTACTCTTAGAAACTCATAGACTCCTTCTGATGTTAAATCAGCCATACAGAAATCCATATTTGACCGAAGGAATATATTTATGGCCATAGAGTTCTCGATCTTGACCTTTCTATACATACTCATAGACTTCTTTTAATGTTACATAAGCCATATAGATATCCATATCTGACCTTTTGAACAATTCTGGTCATCAAAAGTTTTTAAACTATATAAAGTTATAGACTTTCTGATGATAAATCAGCTATACAGAGGTCCCCTTTTGACCTACTGAACATATTTCTGGCCAAAGAGTCCTAAATGATTAACACTATACATTCAGATTGATATCTTCGGATGTTATATCATCCTGACAAAAGTCCATATTTGACATACTGAATTTTTTTTCTGGCCAAGGAGTACTCGAAACTTGACCTTTCCATATATACTCGTTGACTTTTTCTGATGTTACGTCAGCCATACAGAAGTCCATATTTGACCCAAGGAAAATATTTTTGGCCAAAGAGTCCTCGATCTTGGGATTTCTATACATACTCATAGTCCAGCTCCTTCTGATGCTTCATAAGCCATATAGATGTCCATATCTGACCTTTTGAACTTATTTCTGGTCAAAGTGTCCTCAAAATTTTTCAAACTATTTAAAGACTGATATCCTCGGATGTTATATCATCCTGACAGAAGTCCATATTTGACCTACCGAATTTTTTTCTGGCCAAGGATTGAGTACTCGAAACTTGACCTTTCCATATATACTTGTTGACTTTTTCTGATGTTACATCAGCAATACAGAAGTCCATATTTGACCTAAAGAACATATTTTTGGCCAAAGAGTCCTCGATCTTGGGCTTTCTATACATACTCATAGTCCAACTCCTTCTGATGCTTCATAAGCCATATAGATGTCCATATCTGACCTTTTGAACTTATTTCTGGTCAAAGTGTCCTCAAAATATATAAACTATATAAAGTTATAGTCTCCTTCTGATGATAAATCAGCTATACAGAGGTCCCCTTTTGACCTACTGAACATATTTCTGGCCAAAGAGTCCTAAAAGATTAACACTATACATTCAGACTGATATCTTCGGATGTTATATCATCCTGACAAAAGTCCATATTTGACCTACCGAATTTTTTTCTGGCCAAGGAGTGAGTACTCGAGACTTGACCTTTCCATATATACTTGTTGACTCTTTCTGATGTTACATCAGACATACAGAATTCCATATTTGACCCAAGGAACATATTTCTTGCCAAAGAGTCCTCGATCTTGGGCTTTCTATACATACTCATAGACTCCTTCTGATGCTTCATAAGCCATATAGATGTCCATATCTGACCTTTTGAACTTATTTCTGGTCAAAGTGTCCTCAAAAATGTTCAAACTATATAAAGTTATAGACTCCTTCTGATAATAAATCAGCTATACAAAGGTCACTTTTTGACCTTCTGAACATATTTCTGGCCAAAGAGTTCTTGAACATTATCTTGCTATACTACAGATTGACTTCTTGTGATGTTATATTAACCAGCCAGTAGTCTATTTCTGACCTACTGAACATATTTCTGGCCAGAATCCGTGAACATCAACTCACTATACATATAGACTGACTTCTCGTAATGTAAAATCAGGCAGACAGTAGTCCATATTTGACTGATTGAAAAAAAAATTGACCAAAGAGTTCTCAAAAGGATTTTGTCTATCATAAATGTATAGACTCCTTCTGATGTTAAATCAGCCATACAGAAGTCCATATTTGACCTTCTGAATATATTTCTGGCCAGAGACCTTGAACATTTACCTTACTATTTATATTTCTCCTACCATAACGACTTCTCGTGATGTTATATCAGCCAGACTGTAGCCATATTTGACTTATTTAACATGTTTTTGGCCAAAGAATCCTCAAAATGTTTTTTACTCTTAGAAACTCATAGACTCCTTCTGATGTTACATAAGCCTTATAGATATCCATATCTGACCTTTTGAACTTATTTCTGGTCATCAAAAGTTTTTAAACTATATAAAGTTATAGATTCCTTCTGATGATAAATCAGCTATTCAGCGGTCCCCTTTTGACCTACTGAACATATTTCTGGCCAAAGAGTCCTAAATGATTAACACTATACATTCAGATTGATATCTTCGGATGTTATATCATCCTGACAAAAGTCCATATTTGACATACTGAATTTTTTTCTGGCCAAGGAGTACTCGAAACTTGACCTTTCTGTATATACTCGTTGACTTTTTCTGATGTTACGTCAGCCATACAGAAGTCCATATTTGACCCAAGGAACATATTTTTGGCCAAAGAGTCCTCGATCTTGGGCTTTCTATAAATACTCATAGTCCAACTCCTTATGATGCTTCATAAGCCATATAGATGTCCATATCTGACCTTTTGAACTTATTTCTGGTCAAAGTGTCCTCAAAATTTTTCAAACTATATAAAGTTATAGTCTCCTTCTGATGATAAATCAGCTATACCGAGGTCCCCTTTTGACCTACTGAACATATTTCTGGCCAAAGAGTCCTAAAAGATTAACACTATACTTTCAGACTGATATCTTCGCATGTTATATCATCCTGACAAAAGTCCATATTTGACCTACCGAATTTTTTTCTGGCCAAGGAGTTAGTACTCGAAACTTGACCTTTCCATATATACTTGTTGACTCTTTCTGATGTTACGTCAGACATACAGAATTCCATATTTGACCCAAGGAACATATTTCTTGCCAAAGAGTCCTCGACCTTGGGCTTTCTATACATACTCATAGACTCCTTCTGATGCTTCATAAGCCATATCTATCCTTTTGAACTTATTTCTGGTCAAAGTGTCCTCAACATTTTTCAAACTATATAAAGTTATAGACTCCTTCTGATAAAAAAGAGTCCTCAATCTTGAACTTTTCATTCTCACTCCTAGACTCCTTCTGATGGTTCATAAGCCACATATAGAATTCCATATTTGACATATTGAACTTATTTCTGGTCAAATGGTCCTCAAATGTTCTGGAGGTCAAAAGGGGACCTCTGTATAGCTGATTTATCATCAAAAGGAGTCTATAACTTTCCATAGTTTGAAAAATTTTGAGGACACTTTGACCACAAATAAGTTCAAAAGGTCAGATATGGACATCTATATGGCTTATGAAGCATCAGAAGGAGTCTATGAGTATGTATAGAAAGCCCAAGATCGAGGACTCTTTGGCCAGAAATATGTTCAGGAGGTCAAAAGGTGACCTCTGTATAGCTGATTTATCATCAAAAGGAGTCTATAACTTTCTATAGTTTGAATTTTTTTTTTAGGACACTTTGACCACAAATAAGTTCAAAAGGTCAGATATGGACATCTATATGGCTTATGAAGCATCAGAAGGAGTCTATGAGTATGTATAGAAAGCCCAAGATCGAGGACTCTTTGGCCAGAAATATGTTCAGGAGGTCAAAAGGGGACCTCTGTATAGCTGATTTATCATCAAAAGGAGTCTATAACTTTCTATAGTTTGAAAAAATGTTAGGACACTTTGACCACACATAAGTTCAAAAGGTCAGATATGGACATCTATATGGCTTATGAAGCATCAGAAGGAGTCTATAAGTATGTATAGAAAGCCCAAGATCAAGGACTCTTTGGACAGAAATATGTTCAGGAGGTCAAAAGGGGACCTCTGTATAGCTGACTTAACATCAAAAAGAGTCTATAACTGTATATAGATTGAAAAATTTTGAGGACACTTTGACCACAAATAAGTTCAAAAGGTCAGATATGGACATCTATATGGCTTATGAAGCATCAGAAGGAGTCTATGAGTATGTATAGAAAGCCCAAGATCGAGGACTCTTTGGCCAGAAATATATTCAGGAAGTCAAAAGGGGCCCTCTGTATAGCTGATTTATCATCAAAAGGAGTCTATAACTTTCTATAGTTTGAATTTTTTTTTTAGGACACTTTGACCACAAATAAGTTCAAAAGGTCAGATATGGACATCTATATGGCTTATGAAGCATCAGAAGGAGTCTATGAGTATGCATAGAAAGCCCAAGATCGAGGACTCTTTGGCCAGAAATATGTTCAGGAAGTCAAAAGGGGACCTCTGTATAGCTGACTTAACATCAAAAAGAGTCTATAACTGTATATAGTTTGAATTGTTTTTTAGGACACTTTGACCACAAATAAGTTCAAAATGTCAGATTTGTAAATCTATAAGGATTATGAAGCACCAGAAGTAGTCTCTGAGTATGTATAGAAAGCCCAAGATCGAGGACTCTTTGGCCAGAAATATGTTCAGGAGGTCAAAAGGGGACCTCTGTATAGCTGATTTATCATCAAAAGGAGTCTATAACTTTCTATAGTTTGAAAAATTTTGAGGACACTTTGACCACAAATAAGTTCAAAAGGTCAGATATGGACATCTAATATGGCTTATGAAGCATCAGAAGGAGTCTATGAGTATGTATAGAAAGCCCAAGATCGAAGACTCTTTGGCCAGAAATATGTTCAGGAGGTCAAAAGGGGACCTCTGTATAGCTGATTTATCATCAAAAGGAGTCTATAACTTTCTATAGTTTGAAAAAATCTTAGGACACTTTGACCACAAATAAGTTCAAAAGGTCAGATATGGTCATCTATATGGCTTATGAAGCATCAGAAGGAGTCTATGAGTATGTATAGAAAGCCCAAGATCAAGGACTCTTTGGCCAGAAATATGTTCAGGAGGTCAAAAGGGGACCTCTGTATAGCTGATTTATCATCAAAAGGAGTCTTTAACTTTCTATAGTTTGAAACATTTTGAGGACACTTTGACCACAAATAAGTTCAAAAGGTCAGATATGGACATCTATATGGATTATGAAGCATCAGAAGGAGTCTATGAGTATGCATAGAAAGCCCAATATCGAGGACTCTTTGTCCAGAAATATGTTCAGGAGGTCAAAAGGGGACCTCTGTATAGCTGACTTAACATCAAAAAGAGTCTATAACTGTATATAGCTTGAATTTTTTTTAGGACACTTTGACCACAAATAAGTTCAAAACGTCAGATATGGAAATCTATATGGCTTATGAAGCACCAGAAGGAGTCTATGAGTATGTATAGAAAGCCCAAGATCGAGGACTCTTTGGCCAGAAATATGTTCAGGAGGTCAAAAGGGGACCTCTGTATAGCTGATTTATCATCAAAAGGAGTCTATAACTTTATATAGCTTGAATTTTTTTTTTAGGACACTTTGACCACAAATAAGTTCTAAAGGTCAGATATGGACATCTATATGGCTTATGAAGCATCAGAAGGAGTCTATGAGTATGTATAGAAAGCCCAAGATCGAGGACTCTTTGGCCAGAAATATGTTCAGGAGGTCAAAAGGGGACCTCTGTATAGCTGATTTATCATCAAAAGGAGTCTATAACTTTCTATAGTTTGAAAAATTTTGAGGACACTTTGACCACAAATAAGTTCAAAAGGTCAGATATGGACATCTATATGGCTAATGAAGCATCGTAAGGAGTCTATGAGTATGCATAGAAAGCCCAAGATCGAGGACTCTTTGGCCAGAAATATTTTCAGGAGGTCAAAAGGGGACCTCTGTATAGCTGATTTATCATCAAAAGGAGTCTATAACTTTCTATAGTTTGAAAAATTTTGAGGACACTTTGACCACAAATAAGTTCAAAAGGTCAGATATGGACATCTATATGGCTTATGAAGCATTAGAAGGAGTCTATGAGTATATATAGAAAACGCAAGATCGAGGACTCTTTGGCAAGAAATATGTTCAGTAGGTCAGAAGGGGCCCTCTGTATAGCTGATTTATCATGAAAAGGAGTCTATAACTTTCTATAGTTTGAAAAAATCTTAGGACACTTTGACCACAAATAAGTTCAAAAGGTCAGATATGGACATCTATATGGCTAATGAAGCATCGTAAGGAGTCTATGAGTATGCATAGAAAGCCCAAGATCGAGGACTCTTTGGCCAGAAATATTTTCAGGAGGTCAAAAGGGGACCTCTGTATAGCTGATTTATCATCAAAAGGAGTCTATAACTTTCTATAGTTTGAATTTTTTTTTTAGGACACTTTGACCACAAATAAGTTCAAAAGGTCAGATATGGACATCTATATGGCTTATGAAGCATCAGAAGGAGTCTATGAGTATGCATAGAAAGCCCAAGATCGAGGACTCTTTGGCCAGAAATATGTTCAGGAAGTCAAAAGGGGACCTCTGTATAGCTGACTTAACATCAAAAAGAGTCTATAACTGTATATAGTTTGAATTGTTTTTTAGGACACTTTGACCACAAATAAGTTCAAAATGTCAGATTTGTAAATCTATAAGGATTATGAAGCACCAGAAGTAGTCTCTGAGTATGTATAGAAAGCACAAGATCGAGGACTCTTTGGCCAGAAATATGTTCAGGAGGTCAAAAGGGGACCTCTGTATAGCTGATTTATCATCAAAAGGAGTCTATAACTTTCTATAGTTTGAAAAATTTTGAGGACACTTTGACCACAAATAAGTTCAAAAGGTCAGATATGGACATCTAATATGGCTTATGAAGCATCAGAAGGAGTCTATGAGTATGTATAGAAAACGCAAGATCGAGGACTCTTTGGCCAGAAATATGTTCAGTAGGTCAGAAAGGGCCCTCTGTATAGCTGATTTATCATCAAAAGGAGTCTATAACTTTCTATAGTTTGAAAAAATGTTAGGACACTTTGACCACACATAAGTTCAAAAGGTCAGATATGGACATCTATATGGCTTATGAAGCATCAGAAGGAGTCTATGAGTATGTATAGAAAGCCCAAGATCGAGGACTCTTTGGACAGAAATATGTTCAGGAGGTCAAAAGGGGACCTCTGTATAGCTGATTTATCATCAAAAGGAGTCTATAACTTTCTATAGTTTGAATTTTTTTTGAGGACACTTTGACCACAAATAAGTTCAAAAGGTCAGATATGGACATCTATATGGCTTATGAAGCATCAGAAGGAGTCTATGAGTATGTATAGAAAGCCCAAGATCGAGGACTCTTTGGCCAGAAATATGTTCAGGAAGTCAAAAGGGGACCTCTGTATAGCTGATTTATCATCAAAAGGAGTCAATAACTTTCTATAGTTTGAATTTTTTTTTTAGGACACTTTGACCACAAATAAGTTCAAAAGGTCAGATATGGACATCTATATGGCTTATGAAGCATCAGAAGGAGTCTATGAGTATGTATAGAAAGCCCAAGATCGAGGACTCTTTGGCCAGAAATATGTTCAGGAGGTCAAAAGGGGACCTCTGTATAGCTGATTTATCATCAAAAGGAGTCTATAACTTTCTATAGTTTGAAAAATTTTGAGGACACTTTGACCACAAATAAGTTCAAAAGGTCAGATATGGACATCTATATGGCTTATGAAGCATCAGAAGGAGTCTATGAGTATGCATAGAAAGCCCAAGATCGAGGACTCTTTGGCCAGAAATATGTTCAGGAAGTCAAAAGGGGACCTCTGTATAGCTGATTTATCATCAAAAGGAGTCTATAACTTTCTATAGTTTGAAAAATTTTGAGGACACTTTGACCACAAATAAGTTCAAAAGGTCAGATATGGACATCTATATGGCTTATGAAGCATCATAAGGAGTCTATGAGTATGCATAGAAAGCCCAAGATCGAGGACTCTTTGGCCAGAAATATGTTCAGGAGGTCAAAAGGGGACCTCTGTATAGCTGATTTATCATCAAAAGGAGTCTATAACTTTATATAGTTTGAATTTTTTTTTTAGGACACTTTGACCACACATAAGTTCAAAAGGTCAGATATGGACATCTATATGGCTTATGAAGCATCAGAAGGAGTCTATGAGTATGTATAGAAAGCCCAAGATCGAGGACTCTTTGGCCAGAAATATGTTCAGGAGGTCAAAAGGGGACCTCTGTATAGCTGATTTATCATCAAAAGGAGTCTATAACTTTATATAGTTTGAATTTTTTTTTGAGGACACTTTGATCACACATAAGTTCAAAAGGTCAGATATGGACATCTATATGGCTTATGAAGCATCAGAAGGAGTCTATGAGTATGTATAGAAAGCCCAAGATCGAGGACTCTTTGGCCAGAAATATGTTCAGGAAGTCAAAAGGGGACCTCTGTATAGCTGATTTATCATCAAAAGGAGTCTATAACTTTCTATAGTTTGAAAAATTTTGAGGACACTTTGAGCACAAATAAGTTCAAAAGGTCAGATATGGACATCTATATGGCTTATGAAGCATCAGAAGGAGTCTATGAGTATGCATAGAAAGCCCAAGATCGAGGACTCTTTGGCCAGAAATATGTTCAGGAAGTCAAAAGGGGACCTCTGTATAGCTGATTTATCATCAAAAGGAGTCTATAACTTTCTATAGTTTGAAAAATTTTGAGGACACTTTGACCACAAATAAGTTCAAAAGGTCAGATATGGACATCTATATGGCTTATGAAGCATCATAAGGAGTCTATGAGTATGCATAGAAAGCCCAAGATCGAGGACTCTTTGGCCAGAAATATGTTCAGGAGGTCAAAAGGGGACCTCTGTATAGCTGATTTATCATCAAAAGGAGTCTATAACTTTATATAGTTTGAATTTTTTTTTTAGGACACTTTGACCACACATAAGTTCAAAAGGTCAGATATGGACATCTATATGGCTTATGAAGCATCAGAAGGAGTCTATGAGTATGTATAGAAAGCCCAAGATCGAGGACTCTTTGGCCAGAAATATGTTCAGGAAGTCAAAAGGGGACCTCTGTATAGCTGATTTATCATCAAAAGGAGTCTATAACTTTCTATAGTTTGAATTTTTTTTTTAGGACACTTTGACCACAAATAAGTTCAAAAGGTCAGATATGGACATCTATATGGCTTATGAAGCATCAGAAGGAGTCTATGAGTATGTATAGAAAGCCCAAGATCGAGGACTCTTTGGACAGAAATATGTTCAGGAGGTCAAAAGGGGACCTCTGTATAGCTGATTTATCATCAAAAGGAGTCTATAACTTTCTATAGTTTGAATTTTTTTTTGAGGACACTTTGACCACAAATAAGTTCAAAAGGTCAGATATGGACATCTATATGGCTTATGAAGCATCAGAAGGAGTCTATGAGTATGTATAGAAAGCCCAAGATCGAGGACTCTTTGGCCAGAAATATGTTCAGGAGGTCAAAAGGGGACCTCTGTATAGCTGATTTATCATCAAAAGGAGTCTATAACTTTCTATAGTTTGAAAAATTTTGAGGACACTTTGACCACAAATAAGTTCAAAAGGTCAGATATGGACATCTATATGGCTTATGAAGCATCAGAAGGAGTCTATGAGTATGTATAGAAAGCCCAAGATCGAGGACTCTTTGGCCAGAAATATGTTCAGGAAGTCAAAAGGGGACCTCTGTATAGCTGATTTATCATCAAAAGGAGTCTATAACTTTCTATAGTTTGAAAAATTTTGAGGACACTTTGACCACAAATAAGTTCAAAAGGTCAGATATGGACATCTATATGGCTTATGAAGCATCAGAAGGAGTCTATGAGTATGTATAGAAAGCCCAAGATCGAGGACTCTTTGGCCAGAAATATATTCAGGAGGTCAAAAGGGGACCTCTGTATAGCTGATTTATCATCAAAAGGAGTCTATAACTTTCTATAGTTTGAATTTTTTTTTTAGGACACTTTGACCACAAATAAGTTCAAAAGGTCAGATATGGACATCTATATGGCTTATGAAGCATCAGAAGGAGTATATGAGTATGCATAGAAAGCCCAAGATCGAGGACTCTTTGACCAGAAATATGTTCAGGAGGTCAAAAGGGGACCTCTGTATAGCTGACTTAACATCAAAAAGAGTCTATAACTGTATATAGTTTGAATTGTTTTTTAAGACACTTTGACCACAAATAAGTTCAAAATGTCAGATTTGGAAATCTATAAGGATTATGAAGCACCAGAAGAAGTCTATGAGTATGTATAGAAAGCCCAAGATCGAGGACTCTTTGGCCAGAAATATGTTCAGGAGGTCAAAAGGGGACCTCTGTATAGCTGATTTATCATCAAAAGGAGTCTATAACTTTATATAGTTTGAATTTTTTTTTGAGGACACTTTGACCACAAATAAGTTCAAAAGGTCAGATATGGACATCTATATGGCTTATGAAGCATCATAAGGAGTCTATGAGTATGCATAGAAAGCCCAAGATCGAGGACTCTTTGGCCAGAAATATGTTCAGGAGGTCAAAAGGGGACCTCTGTATAGCTGATTTATCATCAAAAGGAGTCTATAACTTTATATAGTTTGAATTTTTTTTTTAGGACACTTTGACCACACATAAGTTCAAAAGGTCAGATATGGACATCTATATGGCTTATGAAGCATCAGAAGGAGTCTATGAGTATGCATAGAAAGCCCAAGATCGAGGACTCTTTGACCAGAAATATGTTCAGGAGGTCAAAAGGGGACCTCTGTATAGCTGACTTAACATCAAAAAGAGTCTATAACTGTATATAGTTTGAATTGTTTTTTAAGACACTTTGACCACAAATAAGTTCAAAATGTCAGATTTGGAAATCTATAAGGATTATGAAGCACCAGAAGAAGTCTATGAGTATGTATAGAAAGCCCAAGATCGAGGACTCTTTGGCCAGAAATATGTTCAGGAGGTCAAAAGGGGACCTCTGTATAGCTGATTTATCATCAAAAGGAGTCTATAACTTTATATAGTTTGAATTTTTTTTTGAGGACACTTTGACCACAAATAAGTTCAAAAGGTCAGATATGGACATCTATATGGCTTATGAAGCATCATAAGGAGTCTATGAGTATGCATAGAAAGCCCAAGATCGAGGACTCTTTGGCCAGAAATATGTTCAGGAGGTCAAAAGGGGACCTCTGTATAGCTGATTTATCATCAAAAGGAGTCTATAACTTTATATAGTTTGAATTTTTTTTTTAGGACACTTTGACCACACATAAGTTCAAAAGGTCAGATATGGACATCTATATGGCTTATGAAGCATCAGAAGGAGTCTATGAGTATGTATAGAAAGCCCAAGATCGAGGACTCTTTGGCCAGAAATATGTTCAGGAAGTCAAAAGGGGACCTCTGTATAGCTGATTTATCATCAAAAGGAGTCAATAACTTTCTATAGTTTGAATTTTTTTTTTAGGACACTTTGACCACAAATAAGTTCAAAAGGTCAGATATGGACATCTATATGGCTTATGAAGCATCAGAAGGAGTCTATGAGTATGTATAGAAAGCCCAAGATCGAGGACTCTTTGGACAGAAATATGTTCAGGAGGTCAAAAGGGGACCTCTGTATAGCTGATTTATCATCAAAAGGAGTCTATAACTTTCTATAGTTTGAATTTTTTTTTAGGACACTTTGACCACAAATAAGTTCAAAAGGTCAGATATGGACATCTATATGGCTTATGAAGCATCAGAAGGAGTCTATGAGTATGTATAGAAAGCCCAAGATCGAGGACTCTTTGGCCAGAAATATGTTCAGGAAGTCAAAAGGGGACCTCTGTATAGCTGATTTATCATCAAAAGGAGTCAATAACTTTCTATAGTTTGAATTTTTTTTTTAGGACACTTTGACCACAAATAAGTTCAAAAGGTCAGATATGGACATCTATATGGCTTATGAAGCATCAGAAGGAGTCTATGAGTATGTATAGAAAGCCCAAGATCGAGGACTCTTTGGACAGAAATATGTTCAGGAGGTCAAAAGGGGACCTCTGTATAGCTGATTTATCATCAAAAGGAGTCTATAACTTTCTATAGTTTGAAAAATTTTGAGGACACTTTGACCACAAATAAGTTCAAAAGGTCAGATATGGACATCTATATGGCTTATGAAGCATCAGAAGGAGTCTATGAGTATGCATAGAAAGCCCAAGATCGAGGACTCTTTGGCCAGAAATATGTTCAGGAAGTCAAAAGGGGACCTCTGTATAGCTGATTTATCATCAAAAGGAGTCTATAACTTTCTATAGTTTGAAAAATTTTGAGGACACTTTGACCACAAATAAGTTCAAAAGGTCAGATATGGACATCTATATGGCTTATGAAGCATCATAAGGAGTCTATGAGTATGCATAGAAAGCCCAAGATCGAGGACTCTTTGGCCAGAAATATTTTCAGGAGGTCAAAAGGGGACCTCTGTATAGCTGATTTATCATCAAAAGGAGTCTATAACTTTATATAGTTTGAATTTTTTTTTTAGGACACTTTGACCACACATAAGTTCAAAAGGTCAGATATGGACATCTATATGGCTTATGAAGCATCAGAAGGAGTCTATGAGTATGTATAGAAAGCCCAAGATCGAGGACTCTTTGGCCAGAAATATGTTCAGGAGGTCAAAAGGGGACCTCTGTATAGCTGATTTATCATCAAAAGGAGTCTATAACTTTATATAGTTTGAATTTTTTTTTGAGGACACTTTGATCACACATAAGTTCAAAAGGTCAGATATGGACATCTATATGGCTTATGAAGCATCAGAAGGAGTCTATGAGTATGTATAGAAAGCCCAAGATCGAGGACTCTTTGGCCAGAAATATGTTCAGGAAGTCAAAAGGGGACCTCTGTATAGCTGATTTATCATCAAAAGGAGTCTATAACTTTCTATAGTTTGAAAAATTTTGAGGACACTTTGAGCACAAATAAGTTCAAAAGGTCAGATATGGACATCTATATGGCTTATGAAGCATCAGAAGGAGTCTATGAGTATGCATAGAAAGCCCAAGATCGAGGACTCTTTGGCCAGAAATATGTTCAGGAAGTCAAAAGGGGACCTCTGTATAGCTGATTTATCATCAAAAGGAGTCTATAACTTTCTATAGTTTGAAAAATTTTGAGGACACTTTGACCACAAATAAGTTCAAAAGGTCAGATATGGACATCTATATGGCTTATGAAGCATCATAAGGAGTCTATGAGTATGCATAGAAAGCCCAAGATCGAGGACTCTTTGGCCAGAAATATGTTCAGGAGGTCAAAAGGGGACCTCTGTATAGCTGATTTATCATCAAAAGGAGTCTATAACTTTATATAGTTTGAATTTTTTTTTTAGGACACTTTGACCACACATAAGTTCAAAAGGTCAGATATGGACATCTATATGGCTTATGAAGCATCAGAAGGAGTCTATGAGTATGTATAGAAAGCCCAAGATCGAGGACTCTTTGGCCAGAAATATGTTCAGGAAGTCAAAAGGGGACCTCTGTATAGCTGATTTATCATCAAAAGGAGTCTATAACTTTCTATAGTTAGAATTTTTTTTTTAGGACACTTTGACCACAAATAAGTTCAAAAGGTCAGATATGGACATCTATATGGCTTATGAAGCATCAGAAGGAGTCTATGAGTATGTATAGAAAGCCCAAGATCGAGGACTCTTTGGACAGAAATATGTTCAGGAGGTCAAAAGGGGACCTCTGTATAGCTGATTTATCATCAAAAGGAGTCTATAACTTTCTATAGTTTGAATTTTTTTTTGAGGACACTTTGACCACAAATAAGTTCAAAAGGTCAGATATGGACATCTATATGGCTTATGAAGCATCAGAAGGAGTCTATGAGTATGTATAGAAAGCCCAAGATCGAGGACTCTTTGGCCAGAAATATGTTCAGGAGGTCAAAAGGGGACCTCTGTATAGCTGATTTATCATCAAAAGGAGTCTATAACTTTCTATAGTTTGAAAAATTTTGAGGACACTTTGACCACAAATAAGTTCAAAAGGTCAGATATGGACATCTATATGGCTTATGAAGCATCAGAAGGAGTCTATGAGTATGTATAGAAAGCCCAAGATCGAGGACTCTTTGGCCAGAAATATGTTCAGGAAGTCAAAAGGGGACCTCTGTATAGCTGATTTATCATCAAAAGGAGTCTATAACTTTCTATAGTTTGAAAAATTTTGAGGACACTTTGACCACAAATAAGTTCAAAAGGTCAGATATGGACATCTATATGGCTTATGAAGCATCAGAAGGAGTCTATGAGTATGTATAGAAAGCCCAAGATCGAGGACTCTTTGGCCAGAAATATATTCAGGAGGTCAAAAGGGGACCTCTGTATAGCTGATTTATCATCAAAAGGAGTCTATAACTTTCTATAGTTTGAATTTTTTTTTTAGGACACTTTGACCACAAATAAGTTCAAAAGGTCAGATATGGACATCTATATGGCTTATGAAGCATCAGAAGGAGTATATGAGTATGCATAGAAAGCCCAAGATCGAGGACTCTTTGACCAGAAATATGTTCAGGAGGTCAAAAGGGGACCTCTGTATAGCTGACTTAACATCAAAAAGAGTCTATAACTGTATATAGTTTGAATTGTTTTTTAAGACACTTTGACCACAAATAAGTTCAAAATGTCAGATTTGGAAATCTATAAGGATTATGAAGCACCAGAAGAAGTCTATGAGTATGTATAGAAAGCCCAAGATCGAGGACTCTTTGGCCAGAAATATGTTCAGGAGGTCAAAAGGGGACCTCTGTATAGCTGATTTATCATCAAAAGGAGTCTATAACTTTATATAGTTTGAATTTTTTTTTGAGGACACTTTGACCACAAATAAGTTCAAAAGGTCAGATATGGACATCTATATGGCTTATGAAGCATCATAAGGAGTCTATGAGTATGCATAGAAAGCCCAAGATCGAGGACTCTTTGGCCAGAAATATGTTCAGGAGGTCAAAAGGGGACCTCTGTATAGCTGATTTATCATCAAAAGGAGTCTATAACTTTATATAGTTTGAATTTTTTTTTTAGGACACTTTGACCACACATAAGTTCAAAAGGTCAGATATGGACATCTATATGGCTTATGAAGCATCAGAAGGAGTCTATGAGTATGCATAGAAAGCCCAAGATCGAGGACTCTTTGACCAGAAATATGTTCAGGAGGTCAAAAGGGGACCTCTGTATA
This sequence comes from Abramis brama, assembly GCF_963993115.1. NCBI lineage: Eukaryota > Metazoa > Chordata > Actinopteri > Cypriniformes > Leuciscidae > Abramis > Abramis brama. The sequence goes on along the minus strand of NC_139967.1, from coordinate 36,458,520 downwards.
GCTGACTTAACATCAAAAAGAGTCTATAACTGTATATAGTTTGAATTGTTTTTTAAGACACTTTGACCACAAATAAGTTCAAAATGTCAGATTTGGAAATCTATAAGGATTATGAAGCACCAGAAGAAGTCTATGAGTATGTATAGAAAGCCCAAGATCGAGGACTCTTTGGCCAGAAATATGTTCAGGAGGTCAAAAGGGGACCTCTGTATAGCTGATTTATCATCAAAAGGAGTCTATAACTTTATATAGTTTGAATTTTTTTTTGAGGACACTTTGACCACAAATAAGTTCAAAAGGTCAGATATGGACATCTATATGGCTTATGAAGCATCATAAGGAGTCTATGAGTATGCATAGAAAGCCCAAGATCGAGGACTCTTTGGCCAGAAATATGTTCAGGAGGTCAAAAGGGGACCTCTGTATAGCTGATTTATCATCAAAAGGAGTCTATAACTTTATATAGTTTGAATTTTTTTTTTAGGACACTTTGACCACACATAAGTTCAAAAGGTCAGATATGGACATCTATATGGCTTATGAAGCATCAGAAGGAGTCTATGAGTATGTATAGAAAGCCCAAGATCGAGGACTCTTTGGCCAGAAATATGTTCAGGAAGTCAAAAGGGGACCTCTGTATAGCTGATTTATCATCAAAAGGAGTCAATAACTTTCTATAGTTTGAATTTTTTTTTTAGGACACTTTGACCACAAATAAGTTCAAAAGGTCAGATATGGACATCTATATGGCTTATGAAGCATCAGAAGGAGTCTATGAGTATGTATAGAAAGCCCAAGATCGAGGACTCTTTGGACAGAAATATGTTCAGGAGGTCAAAAGGGGACCTCTGTATAGCTGATTTATCATCAAAAGGAGTCTATAACTTTCTATAGTTTGAATTTTTTTTGAGGACACTTTGACCACAAATAAGTTCAAAAGGTCAGATATGGACATCTATATGGCTTATGAAGCATCAGAAGGAGTCTATGAGTATGTATAGAAAGCCCAAGATCGAGGACTCTTTGGCCAGAAATATGTTCAGGAAGTCAAAAGGGGACCTCTGTATAGCTGATTTATCATCAAAAGGAGTCAATAACTTTCTATAGTTTGAATTTTTTTTTTAGGACACTTTGACCACAAATAAGTTCAAAAGGTCAGATATGGACATCTATATGGCTTATGAAGCATCAGAAGGAGTCTATGAGTATGTATAGAAAGCCCAAGATCGAGGACTCTTTGGCCAGAAATATGTTCAGGAGGTCAAAAGGGGACCTCTGTATAGCTGATTTATCATCAAAAGGAGTCTATAACTTTCTATAGTTTGAAAAATTTTGAGGACACTTTGACCACAAATAAGTTCAAAAGGTCAGATATGGACATCTATATGGCTTATGAAGCATCAGAAGGAGTCTATGAGTATGTATAGAAAGCCCAAGATCGAGGACTCTTTGGCCAGAAATATGTTCAGGAGGTCAAAAGGGGACCTCTGTATAGCTGATTTATCATCAAAAGGAGTCTATAACTTTCTATAGTTTGAAAAATTTTGAGGACACTTTGACCACAAATAAGTTCAAAAGGTCAGATATTGACATCTATATGGCTTACAGTATGAAGCATCAGAAGGAGTCTATGAGTATGTATAGAAAACGCAAGATCGAGGACTCTTTGGCCAGAAATATGTTCAGTAGGTCAGAAAGGGCCCTCTGTATAGCTGATTTATCATCAAAAGGAGTCTATAACTTTCTATAGTTTGAAAAAATGTTAGGACACTTTGACCACAAATAAGTTCAAAAGGTCAGATATGGAAATCTATATGGCTTATGAAGCATCAGAAGGAGTCTATGAGTATGTATAGAAAGCATTAAGATCGAGGACTCTTTGGCCAGAAATATGTTCAGGAGGTCAAAAGGGGACCTCTGTATAGCTGATTTATCATCAAAAGGAGTCTATAACTTTATATAGTTTGAATTTTTTTTTGAGGACACTTTGACCACAAATAAGTTCAAAAGGTCAGATATGGACATCTATATGGCTTATGAAGCATCAGAAGGAGTCTATGAGTATGTATAGAAAGCCCAAGATCGAGGACTCTTTGGCCAGAAATATGTTCAGGAGGTCAAAAGGGGACCTCTGTATAGCTGATTTATCATCAAAAGGAGTCTATAACTTTCTATAGTTTGAAAAATTTTGAGGACACTTTGACCACAAATAAGTTCAAAAGGTCAGATATGGACATCTATATGGCTTATGAAGCATCAGAAGGAGTCTATGAGTATGTATAGAAAGCCCAAGATCGAGGACTCTTTGGCCAGAAATATGTTCAGGAAGTCAAAAGGGGACCTCTGTATAGCTGATTTATCATCAAAAGGAGTCTATAACTTTCTATAGTTTGAAAAATTTTGAGGACACTTTGACCTCAAATAAGTTCAAAAGGTCAGATATGGACATCTATATGGCTTAAGAAGCATCAGAAGGAGTCTATGAGTATGTATAGAAAGCCCAAGATCGAGGACTCTTTGGCCAGAAATATATTCAGGAGGTCAAAAGGGGACCTCTGTATAGCTGATTTATCATCAAAAGGAGTCTATAACTTTCTATAGTTTGAATTTTTTTTTTAGGACACTTTGACCACAAATAAGTTCAAAAGGTCAGATATGGACATCTATATGGCTTATGAAGCATCAGAAGGAGTCTATGAGTATGTATAGAAAGCCCAAGATCGAGGACTCTTTGGCCAGAAATATGTTCAGGAAGTCAAAAGGGGACCTCTGTATAGCTGATTTATCATCAAAAGGAGTCTATAACTTTCTATAGTTTGAAAAATTTTGAGGACACTTTGAGCACAAATAAGTTCAAAAGGTCAGATATGGACATCTATATGGCTTATGAAGCATCAGAAGGAGTCTATGAGTATGCATAGAAAGCCCAAGATCGAGGACTCTTTGGCCAGAAATATGTTCAGGAAGTCAAAAGGGGACCTCTGTATAGCTGATTTATCATCAAAAGGAGTCTATAACTTTCTATAGTTTGAAAAATTTTGAGGACACTTTGACCACAAATAAGTTCAAAAGGTCAGATATGGACATCTATATGGCTTATGAAGCATCATAAGGAGTCTATGAGTATGCATAGAAAGCCCAAGATCGAGGACTCTTTGGCCAGAAATATGTTCAGGAGGTCAAAAGGGGACCTCTGTATAGCTGATTTATCATCAAAAGGAGTCTATAACTTTATATAGTTTGAATTTTTTTTTTAGGACACTTTGACCACACATAAGTTCAAAAGGTCAGATATGGACATCTATATGGCTTATGAAGCATCAGAAGGAGTCTATGAGTATGTATAGAAAGCCCAAGATCGAGGACTCTTTGGCCAGAAATATGTTCAGGAGGTCAAAAGGGGACCTCTGTATAGCTGATTTATCATCAAAAGGAGTCTATAACTTTCTATAGTTTGAAAAATTTTGAGGACACTTTGACCACAAATAAGTTCAAAAGGTCAGATATGGACATCTATATGGCTTATGAAGCATCAGAAGGAGTCTATGAGTATGTATAGAAAGCCCAAGATCGAGGACTCTTTGGCCAGAAATATGTTCAGGAAGTCAAAAGGGGACCTCTGTATAGCTGATTTATCATCAAAAGGAGTCTATAACTTTCTATAGTTTGAAAAATTTTGAGGACACTTTGACCACAAATAAGTTCAAAAGGTCAGATATGGACATCTATATGGCTTATGAAGCATCAGAAGGAGTCTATGAGTATGTATAGAAAGCCCAAGATCGAGGACTCTTTGGCCAGAAATATATTCAGGAGGTCAAAAGGGGACCTCTGTATAGCTGATTTATCATCAAAAGGAGTCTATAACTTTCTATAGTTTGAATTTTTTTTTTAGGACACTTTGACCACAAATAAGTTCAAAAGGTCAGATATGGATATCTATATGGCTTATGAAGCATCAGAAGGAGTATATGAGTATGCATAGAAAGCCCAAGATCGAGGACTCTTTGACCAGAAATATGTTCAGGAGGTCAAAAGGGGACCTCTGTATAGCTGACTTAACATCAAAAAGAGTCTATAACTGTATATAGTTTGAATTGTTTTTTAAGACACTTTGACCACAAATAAGTTCAAAATGTCAGATTTGGAAATCTATAAGGATTATGAAGCACCAGAAGAAGTCTATGAGTATGTATAGAAAGCCCAAGATCGAGGACTCTTTGGCCAGAAATATGTTCAGGAGGTCAAAAGGGGACCTCTGTATAGCTGATTTATCATCAAAAGGAGTCTATAACTTTATATAGTTTGAATTTTTTTTTGAGGACACTTTGACCACAAATAAGTTCAAAAGGTCAGATATGGACATCTATATGGCTTATGAAGCATCATAAGGAGTCTACGAGTATGCATAGAAAGCCCAAGATCGAGGACTCTTTGGCCAGAAATATGTTCAGGAGGTCAAAAGGGGACCTCTGTATAGCTGATTTATCATCAAAAGGAGTCTATAACTTTATATAGTTTGAATTTTTTTTTTAGGACACTTTGACCACACATAAGTTCAAAAGGTCAGATATGGACATCTATATGGCTTATGAAGCATCAGAAGGAGTCTATGAGTATGCATAGAAAGCCCAAGATCGAGGACTCTTTGACCAGAAATATGTTCAGGAGGTCAAAAGGGGACCTCTGTATAGCTGACTTAACATCAAAAAGAGTCTATAACTGTATATAGTTTGAATTGTTTTTTAAGACACTTTGACCACAAATAAGTTCAAAATGTCAGATTTGGAAATCTATAAGGATTATGAAGCACCAGAAGAAGTCTATGAGTATGTATAGAAAGCCCAAGATCGAGGACTCTTTGGCCAGAAATATGTTCAGGAGGTCAAAAGGGGACCTCTGTATAGCTGATTTATCATCAAAAGGAGTCTATAACTTTATATAGTTTGAATTTTTTTTTGAGGACACTTTGACCACAAATAAGTTCAAAAGGTCAGATATGGACATCTATATGGCTTATGAAGCATCATAAGGAGTCTATGAGTATGCATAGAAAGCCCAAGATCGAGGACTCTTTGGCCAGAAATATGTTCAGGAGGTCAAAAGGGGACCTCTGTATAGCTGATTTATCATCAAAAGGAGTCTATAACTTTATATAGTTTGAATTTTTTTTTTAGGACACTTTGACCACACATAAGTTCAAAAGGTCAGATATGGACATCTATATGGCTTATGAAGCATCAGAAGGAGTCTATGAGTATGTATAGAAAGCCCAAGATCGAGGACTCTTTGGCCAGAAATATGTTCAGGAAGTCAAAAGGGGACCTCTGTATAGCTGATTTATCATCAAAAGGAGTCAATAACTTTCTATAGTTTGAATTTTTTTTTTAGGACACTTTGACCACAAATAAGTTCAAAAGGTCAGATATGGACATCTATATGGCTTATGAAGCATCAGAAGGAGTCTATGAGTATGTATAGAAAGCCCAAGATCGAGGACTCTTTGGCCAGAAATATGTTCAGGAGGTCAAAAGGGGACCTCTGTATAGCTGATTTATCATCAAAAGGAGTCTATAACTTTCTATAGTTTGAAAACTTTTGAGGACACTTTGACCACAAATAAGTTCAAAAGGTCAGATATGGACATCTATATGGCTTATGAAGCATCAGAAGGAGTCTATGAGTATGTATAGAAAGCCCAAGATCGAGGACTCTTTGGCCAGAAATATGTTCAGGAGGTCAAAAGGGGACCTCTGTATAGCTGATTTATCATCAAAAGGAGTCTATAACTTTCTATAGTTTGAAAAATTTTGAGGACACTTTGACCACAAATAAGTTCAAAAGGTCAGATATGGACATCTATATGGCTTATGAAGCATCAGAAGGAGTCTATGAGTATGTATAGAAAACGCAAGATCGAGGACTCTTTGGCCAGAAATATGTTCAGTAGGTCAGAAAGGGCCCTCTGTATAGCTGATTTATCATCAAAAGAAGTCTATAACTTTCTATAGTTTGAAAAAATGTTAGGACACTTTGACCACACATGTTCAAAAGGTCAGATATGGACATCTATATGGCTTATGAAGCATCAGAAGGAGTCTATGAGTATGTATAGAAAGCCCAAGATCGAGGACTCTTTGGCCAGAAATATGTTCAGGAAGTCAAAAGGGGACCTCTGTATAGCTGACTTAACATCAAAAAGAGTCTATAACTGTATATAGTTTGAATTGTTTTTTAGGACACTTTGACCACAAATAAGTTCAAAATGTCAGATTTGGAAATCTATAAGGATTATGAAGCACCAGAAGTAGTCTATGAGTATGTATAGAAAGCCCAAGATCGAGGACTTTTTGGCCAGAAATATGTTCAGCAGGTCAAAAGGGGACCTCTGTATAGCTGATTTATCATCATAAGGAGTCTATAACTTTATATAGTTAGAATTTTTTTTTTAGGACACTTTGACCACAAATAAGTTCAAAAGGTCAGATATGGACATCTATATGGCTTATGAAGCATCAGAAGGAGTCTATGAGTATGTATAGAAAGCACAAGATCGAGGACTCTTTGGCCAGAAATATGTTCAGGAGGTCAAAAGGGGACCTCTGTATAGCTGATTTATCATCAAAAGGAGTCTATAACTTTCTATTGTTTGAAAAATGTTGAGGACACTTTGACCACAAATAAGTTCAAAAGGTCAGATATGGACATCTATATGGCTTATGAAGCATCAGAAGGAGTCTATGAGTATGTATAGAAAGCACAAGATCGAGGACTCTTTGGCCAGAAATATGTTCAGGAGGTCAAAAGGGGACCTCTGTATAGCTGACTTAACATCAAAAAGAGTCTATAACTTTCTATAGTTTGAATTTTTTTTTTAGGACACTTTGACCACAAATAAGTTCAAAAGGTCAGATATGGACATCTATATGGCTTATGAAGCATCAGAAGGAGTCTATGAGTATGCATAGAAAGCCCAAGATCGAGGACTCTTTGGCCAGAAATATGTTCAGGAAGTCAAAAGGGGACCTCTGTATAGCTGACTTAACATCAAAAAGAGTCTATAACTGTATATAGTTTGAATTGTTTTTTAGGACACTTTGACCACAAATAAGTTCAAAATGTCAGATTTGGAAATCTATAAGGATTATGAAGCACCAGAAGTAGTCTATGAGTATGTATAGAAAGCCCAAGATCGAGGACTCTTTGGCTAGAAATATGTTCAGCAGGTCAAAAGGGGACCTCTGTATAGCTGATTTATCATCAAAAGGAGTCTATAACTTTCTATAGTTTGAATTTTTTTTTTAGGACACTTTGACCACAAATAAGTTCAAAAGGTCAGATATGGACATCTATATGGCTTATGAAGCATCAGAAGGAGTCTATGAGTATGTATAGAAAGCCCAAGATCGAGGACTCTTTGGCCAGAAATATGTTCAGGAAGTCAAAAGGGGACCTCTGTATAGCTGATTTATCATCAAAAGGAGTCTATAACTTTCTATAGTTTGAAAAATTTTGAGGACACTTTGACCACAAATAAGTTCAAAAGGTCAGATATGGACATCTATATGGCTTATGAAGCATCAGAAGGAGTCTATGAGTATGTATAGAAAGCATAAGATCGAGGACTCTTTGGCCAGAAAAATGTTCTGGAGGTTAAAAGGGGCCCTCTGTATAGCTGATTTATCATCAAAAGGAGTCTATAACTTTCTATAGTTTGAAAAAATGTTTGGACACTTTGACCACAAATAAGTTCAAAAGATCAGATATGGCATCTATATTGCTTATGAAGCATCAGAAGGAGTCTATGAGTATGTATAGAAAGCCCAAGATCGAGGACTCTTTGGCCAGAAATATGTTCAGGAGGTCAAAAGGGGACCTCTGTATAGCTGATTTATCATCAAAAGGAGTCTATAACTTTCTATAGTTTGAAAACTTTTGAGGACACTTTGACCACAAATAAGTTCAAAAGGTCAGATATGGACATCTATATGGCTTATGAAGCATCAGAAGGAGTCTATGAGTATGTATAGAAAGCCCAAGATCGAGGACTCTTTGGCCAGAAATATGTTCAGGAGGTCAAAAGGGGACCTCTGTATAGCTGATTTATCATCAAAAGGAGTCAATAAGTTTATATAGTTTGAAAAATTTCAGAACACTTTGACCACAAATAAGTTCAAAAGGTCAGATATGGACATCTATATGGCTTATGAAGCACCAGAAGGAGTCTATGAGTATGTATAGAAAACCCAAGATCGAGGACTCTTTGGCCAGAAATATGTTCTGGAGGTCAAAAGGGGACCTCTGTATAGCTGATTTATCATCAAAAGGAGTCTATAACTTTCTATAGTTTGAAAAATTTTGAGGACACTTTGAACACAAATAAGTTCAAAAGGTCAGATATGGACATCTTATATGGCTTATGAAGCATCAGAAGGAATCTATGAGTATGTATAGAAAGCCCAAGATCGAGGACTCTTTGGCAAGAAATATGTTCCTTGCGTCAGATATCGAATTCTGTATGTCTGACGTAACATCAGAAAGAGTCAACAAGTATATATGGAAAGGTCAAGTCTCGAGTACTCCTTGGCCAGAAAAAAAATTCAGTATGTCAAATATGGACTTTTGTCAGGATGATATAACATCCGAAGATATCAGTCTGAATGTATAGTGTTAATCTTTTAGGACTCTTTGGCCAGAAATATGTTCAGTAGGTCAAAAGGAGACCTCTGTATAGCTGATTTATCATCAGAAGGAGTCTATAACTTTATATAGTTTGAAAAATTTTGAGGAATGAGAAATATGTTCCTTGGGTCACATATGGACTACTTCATGGCTGACGTAACATCAGAAGGAGTCAACAAGTATGTATAGAAAGTTCAAGTTTGAGTACTCTTTGGCCCGAATTATGTTTAATAGGTAAAAAAGGGACCTCTGTATGGCTGATTTAACATCAGAATTAGTCTATAAGATTATATAGCTTAAGTATTATATAAGATTATATAAATTTAAAACCTTTTAAGGACCCATTGACCATTGAAATAAGTTTAACAGGTCAGATATGGACTTCTAAATGGCTTATGAAGCATCAGAAGGAGTCTATGAGTATGTATAGAAAGCATAAGATCGAGGACTCTTTGGCAAGAAATATGTTCAGTAGGTCAAAAGGGGCCCTCTGTATAGCTGATTTATCATCAAAAGGAGTCTATAACTTTCTATAGTTTGAAAATATGTTAGGAAACTTTGACCACAAATAAGTTCAAAATGTCAGATATGGAAATCTATATGGCTTATGAAGCAACAGAAGGAGTCTATGAGTATGTATAGAAAGTCCAAGATCGAGGACTCTTTGGCCAGAAATATGTTCAGGAGGTCAAAAGGGGACCTCTGTATAGCTGACTTATCATCAAAAGGAGTCTATAACTTTATATAGATTGAATTTTTTTTTTTAGGACACTTTGACCACAAATAAGTTCAAAAGGTCAGATATGGACATCTATATGGCTTATGAAGCATCAGAAGGAGTCTATGAGTATGCATAGAAAGCCCAAGATCGAGGACTCTTTGGCCAGAAATATGTTCAGGAGGTCAGAAGGGGACCTCTGTATAGCTGATTTATCATCAAAAGGAGTCTATAACTTTATATAGTTTGAATTTTTTTAGGACACTTTGACCACAAATAAGTTCAAAAGGTCAGATATGGAAATCTATATGGCTTATGAGGCATCACAAGGAGTCTATGAGTATGTACAGAAAGCATAAGATCGAGGACTCTTTGGCCAGAAATATGTTCTGGAGGTCAAAAGGGGACCTCTGTATAGCTGATTTATCATCAAAAGGAGTCTATAACTTTCTATAGTGTGAAAAAACGTTAGGACAGTTTGACCACAAATAAGTTCAAAAGGTCAGATATGGACATCTATATGGCTTATGAAGCATCAGAAGGAGTCTATGAGTATGTATAGACAGCCCAAGATCGAGGACTCTTTGGCTAGAAAAATATGTTCAGTAGGTCAAAAGGGGCCCTCTGTATAGCTGAATTTATCATCAAAAGTAGTCTATAACTTTATATAGTTTGAAAAAATGTTAGGACACTTTGACCACAAATAAGTTCAAAAGGTCTGATATGGACATCTATATGGCATATGAAGCATCAGAAGGAATCTATAAGTATGTATAGAAAGCCCAATATTGAGGACTCTTTGGCCAGAAACATGTTCATGGGGTCAAAGGGGACCTCTGTTTAGCTGACTTATCATCAAAAGGAGTCTATAACTTTATATAGTTTGAATATTTTTTAGGACACTTTGACCACAAATAAGTTCAAAAGGTCAGATATGGACATCTATATGGCTTATGAAGCATCAGAAGGAGTCTATATGTATAGAAAGCATAAGATCGAGGACTCTTTGGCCAGAAATATGTTCAGGAGGTCAAAAGGGGACCTCTGTATAGCTGACTTATCATCAAAAGGAGTCTATAACTTTCTATAGTTTGAATTTTTTTTAGGACACTTTGAGCACAAATAAGTTCAAAAGGTCAGATATGGACATCTATATGGCTTATGAAGCATCAGAAGGAGTCTATGAGTATGTATAGAAAGCATAAGATCGAGGACTCTTTGGCCAGAAATATGTTCTGGAGGTCAAAAAGGGACCTCTGTATAGCTGATTTATCATCAAAAGGAGTCTATAACTTTCTATAGTTTGAAAAATTTTGAGGACACTTTGACCACAAATAAGTTCAAAAGGTCAGATATGGACATCTATATGGCTTATGAAGCATTAGAAGGAGTCTATGAGTATGCATAGAAAGCCCAAGATCGAGGACTCTTTGGACAGAAATATGTTCAGGAGGTCAAAAGGGGACCTCTGTATAGCTGACAACATCAAAAAGAGTCTATAACTGTATATAGTTTGAATTTTTTTTAGGACATTTTGACCACAAATAAGTTCAAAAGGTCAGATATGGACATCTATATGGCTTATGAAGCATCAGAAGGAGTCTATGAGTATGTATAGAAAGCCCAAGATCGAGGACTCTTTGGCCAGAAATATGTTCAGGAGGTCAAAAGGGGACCTCTGTATAGCTGATTTATCATCAAAAGGAGTCTATAACTTTCTATAGTTTGAAACATTTTGAGGACACTTTGAGCACAAATAAGTTCAAAAGGTCAGATATGGACATCTATATGGCTTATGAAGCATCAGAAGGAGTCTATGAGTATGTATAGAAAGCATAAGATCGAGGACTCTTTGGCCAGAAATATGTTCAGGAGGTCAAAAGGGGACCTCTGTATAGCTGACTTATCATCAAAAGGAGTCTATAACTTACTAGTTTGAAAAATTTTGAGGACACTTTGACCACAAATAAGTTCAAAAGGTCAGATATGGAAATCTATATGGCTTAAGAAGCATCAGAAGGAGTCTATGAGTATGTATAGAAAGCCCAAGATCGAGTACTCTTTGGCCAGAAATATGTTCAGGAGGTCAAAAGGGGACCTCTGTATAGCTGATTTATCATCAAAAGGAGTCTATAACGTTCTGTAGTTTGAAAAATTTTGAGGACACTTTGACCACAAATAAGTTCAAAAGGTCAGATATGGACATCTATATGGCTTATGAAGCATCAGAAGGAATCTATGAGTATGTATAGAAAGCCCAATATTGAGGACTCTTTGGCCAGAAACATGTTCAGGAGGTCAAAAGGGGACCTCTGTATAGCTGATTTATCATCAAAAGGAGTCTATAACTTTATATAGTTTGAAACATTTTGAGGACACTTTGAGCACAAATAAGTTCAAAAGGTCAGATATGGACATCTATATGGCTTATGAAGCATCAGAAGGAGTCTATGAGTATGTATAGAAAGCATAAGATCGAGGACTCTTTGGCCAGAAATATATTCAGGAGGTCAAAAGGGGACCTCTGTATAGCTGACTTATCATCAAAAGGAGTCTATAACTTTCTAGTTTGAAAAATTTTGAGGACACTTTGACCACAAATAAGTTCAAAAGGTCAGATATGGAAATCTATATGACTTAAGAACCATCAGAAGGAGTCTATGAGTATGTATAGAAAGCCCAAGATCGAGGACTCTTTGGCCAGAAATATGTTCTGGAGGTCAAAAGGGGACCTCTGTATAGCTGATTTATCATCAAAAGGAGTCTATAACGTTCTGTAGTTTGAAAAATTTTGAGGACACTTTAACCACAAATAAGTTCAAAAGGTCAGATATGGACATCTATATGGCTTATGAAGCATCAGAAGGAGTCTAAGAGTATGCATAGAAAGCCCAAGATCGAGGACTCTTTGACCAGAAATATGTTCAGGAGGTCAAAAGGGGACCTCTGTATAGCTGACTTAACATCAAAAAGAGTCTATAACTGTATATAGTTTGAATTTTTTTTTAGGACACTTTGACCACAAATAAGTTCAAAATGTCAGATATGGAAATCTATATGGCTTATGAAGCACCAGAAGGAGTCTATGAGTATGCATAGAAAGCCCAAGATCGAGGACTCTTTGGCCAGAAATATGTTCAGGAGGTCAAAAAGGGACCTCTGTATAGCTGACTTATTATCAAAAGGAGTCTATAACTTTATATAGTTTGAATTTTTTTTAGGACACTTTGACCACAAATAAGTTCAAAATGTCAGATATGGAAATCTATGTGGCTTATGAAGCACCAGAAGGAGTCTATGAGTATGTATAGAAAGCCCAAGATCGAGGACTCTTTGGCCAGAAATATGTTCTGTAGGTCAAAAGGGGACCTCTGTATAGCTGATTTATCATCAAAAGGAGTCTATAACTTTATATAGTTTGAATTTTTTTTAGGACACTTTGACCACAAATAAGTTCAAAAGGTCAGATATGGAAATCTATGTGGCTTATGAAGCACCAGAAGGAGTCTATGAGTATGTATAGAAAGCCCAAGATCGAGGACTCTTTGGCCAGAAATATGTTCAGGAGGACAAAGGGGAGCTCTGTATAGCTGATTTATCATCAAAAGGAGTCTATAACTTTCTATAGTTTGAAAAATTTTGAGGACACTTTGACCACAAATAAGTTCAAATTGTCAGATATGGACATCTATATGGCTTATGAAGCATCAGAAGGAGTCTATGAGTATGTATAGAAAGCCCAAGATCGAGGACTCTTTGGCCAGATTTATGTTCATGAGATCAAAAGGGGCCATCTGAATCGCTGATTTATCATCAAAAGGAGTCTATACTTTGGCCAAAAATATGTTCCTTGGGTCAAATATGGAGTTCTGTATGGCTGACGTAACATTAAAAAAAGTCAACGAATATATATGGAAAGGTCAAGTTTCGAGTACTCCTTGGCCAGAAAAAAATTCAGTATGTCAAATATGGACTTTTGTCAGGATGATATAACATCCGAAGATATCAGTCTGAATGTATAGTGTTAATCTTTTAGGACAAAAGGGGACCTCTCTATAGCTGATTTATCATCAGAAAGAGTCTATAAAAATTACATTACATAAGCCATATATATCATCAAAAGGATGTATAGATGGATATCTATATGGCTTATGTAACATTAGAAGGAGTCTATGAGTATGTATAGAAAGGTCAAGATCGAGAACTCTATGGCCATAAATATATTCCTTGGGTCAAATATGGACTTCTGTATGGCTGATTTAACATCAGAAGGAGTCTATACATTTATGATAGACAAAATCCTTTTGAGAACTCTTTGGTCAAATTTTTTTTCAATCAGTCAAATATGGACTACTGTCTGCCTGATTTTACATTACGAGTAGTCAGTCTATATGTATAGTGAGTTGATGTTCACGGACTGGCCTGAAATATGTTCAATAGGTCAAAAATAGACTACTGGCTGGTTAATATAACATCACAAGAAGTCAATCTGTAGTATAGCAAGATAATGTTCAAGAATGAGAAATATGTTCCTTGGGTCACATATGGACTACTTCATGGCTGACGTAACATCAGAAGGAGTCAACAAGTATGTATAGAAAGTTCAAGTTTGAGTACTCTTTGGCCCGAATTATGTTTAGTAGGTAAAAAAAAGGGACCTCTGTATGGCTTATTTAACATCAGAATTAGTCTATAAGATTATATAGCTTAAGTATTATATAAGATTATATATATTTAAAACCTTTTAAGGACCCATTGACCATTGAAATAAGTTTAACAGGTCAGATATGGACTTCTAAATGGCTTATGAAGCATCAGAAGATGTCTAGAGTATGTATAGAAAGTTCAAGATCGAGTACTCTTTTTCCCAGTAGTTGAAATATGGACTTCTATATGGCTGATTTAACCAGAAGGAGTCTATAAATTTATAAGAGTAAAAAAAACAAACATTTCGAGGACTCTTTGGCCCAAAATGTGTTCAATCGGTCAAATATCGACTACTCCTTGCCTGAGTTAACATCACGAGAGGTCAGTATGTACGTATAGTAAGTTAAGTTTCATGGTCTCTTGGCAGAAATATGTTTAGTAGGTCAAAAATTTACTTTTTTTTATTGGTGATGTAACATCAGAAGGAGTCTATAAGTTTGTTTAAAAACCTTTGAGGACCCTTTGTCCAGAAATAAGTTCAATAGGTCAAATATGCACCTCTATATGGCTGATTTAACATCAGAAGGAGTCTATAAGTTTATAATATTCACAAAATACCTTTTGAGGACTCTTTTGCCAAAAATATGTTCAATCAGTCAAATATGGACTACTTACATGGCTTATATAACATCACGAGAAGTCAGTCTTGTTGTTTAGTAAGTTAATGTTCAAGGACTCTTTATCCAGAAATGTGTTCAGTAGGTCAAAAATGGACTTCTGTATGGCTGATGTAACATCAGAAAGATTAAGTTCAACAAGAATGTATAGAAAGTTTAAGATCGATTACTCTTGGGTCAGAAATATGTGCAGCAGGTCAAACATGGACTACTGTCTTGCTTATACTCTTTGGACAGAAAATATGTTCTGTAGGTCAAAGAGGGACCTCTGTAGGCCTGATTTGACACATGACATGTGCATTGGCATTGCACAATAACTAACTTATTCATTTTTTCTTTTAAGGGAAATTATTGCATTTACCTCTTGCGTTACAATGCATAGAATAAACTACTTCATACCTCATGTGCAATGAAAACATAACATGAGTGTTGCATTGCACAAACGATCTAAGAATTAGCGTTGAATAATAATGTATTAATTTATGCAGTGGAATGTAACTCCAAAAATGGTATCTCTTCAATGCACATCGGAATGAGATAGTTATTGTATGTTTGTGATGCACTCATAGCTTATATGTTATTCTTCAATGCACAAAGTTTGATCTTGTGTGAAATGCAATGCAATAGCACATATTGTATTTCCTCAAAGCAAAACGCAATGGAGTTTGGGAATGAGTTACTGCTGGTGTGTAATGCAATGCAAGAAGTGCATAACCTATATGTTATTCTTCAATGCTAGGTTAACAATGCAATGCAACAGAACACATGTTATCTATTTAATGAACATGGGATTGAGTTAGTTCTGGTGTGCAATGCAATGCAATGCAATGCGAAAAGTGCATAACCCATATTGTTATTCTTCAGTGCACAACGTTAGATCGTTAGTGCAATGCAATGCAACAACACACATACCATCTCTTTAATGAACATGGGAATGGTTAAGTTCTAGTGTGCAATGCAATGCAATGCAATAAGTGCATAACCTATATGTTATTCTTCAGTGCACAACGTTAGATCTTTAGTGCAATGCAATGCAAAGCAATGCAAATCAATATAATGCAATACAATGCAATGCAAAAACACTCGTTATGTCTTTAATCAACATGCGAATGAGGTAGTTCTGGTGTGCAATGCAATGGCAATGCAAATCAATGCAATGCAATGCAATGCAATGAACATGGGAATGATTTAGTTCTGGTGTGCAATGCAATGCAAAAAGTGCATAACCTATATGTTACTCTTCAATGCACAACGTTAGATCTTTAGTGCAATGCAATGCAAAGCAATGCAAATCAATATAATGCAATACAATGCAATGCAAAAACACTCGTTATGTCTTTAATCAACATGCGAATGAGGTAGTTCTGGTGTGCAATGCAATGGCAATGCAAATCAATGCAATGCAATGCAATGCAATGAACATGGGAATGATTTAGTTCTGGTGTGCAATGCAATGCAAAAAGTGCATAACCTATATGTTACTCTTCAATGCACAACGTTAGATCTTTAGTGCAATGCAATGCAAAGCAATGCAAATCAATATAATGCAATACAATGCAATGCAAAAACACTCGTTATGTCTTTAATCAACATGCGAATGAGGTAGTTCTGGTGTGCAATGCAATGCGAAAAGTGCATAACCTATATGTTATTCTTCAGTGCACAACGTTAGATCTTTAGTGCAATGCAATGCAGTGCAAAGCATTGCAAATCAATGCAATGCAATGCAATGCAATGCAATGCAATGCAATGCAATGCAATGCAATGCATTGCATTGCAATGCAACAACACACGTTATCTCTTTAATGAACAACAGAATGATTTAGTTCTGGTGTGCAATGCAAAAAGAGCATAACCTATATGTTATTCTTCAGTGCACAACGTTAGATCATTAGTGCAATGCAATGCAATGCAATTCAATTCAATGCAATGCAATGCAATACAATGCCATGCAATGCAACAACACACATATCATCTCTATAATGAACATGGAAATGATTTTGTTCTGGTGTGCAATGCAATGCGAAAAGAGCATAACCTATATGTTATTCTTCAGTGCACAACGTTAGATCTTTAGTGCAATGCAATGCAGTGCAAAGCATTGCAAATCAATGCAATACAATGCCATGCAATGCAACAACACACATTATCTCTTTAATGAACATGGGAATAATTTATGCAATGCAATGCAAAAAGTGCATAACCTATATGTTATTCTTCAGTGCACAACGTTAGATCGTTAGTGCAATGCAATGCAACAACACTCATACCATCTCTTTAATGAACATGGGAATGGTTAAGTTCTAGTGTACAATGCAATGCAAAAAGTGCATAACCTATATGTTATTCTTCAGTGTACAACGTTACATCGCTAGTGCAATGCAATGCAATTGCAACAACACACGCTATCTCTTTAATGAACATGGGAATGATTTAGTTCTGGTATGCAATGCAATGCAATGCGAAAAGTGCATAACCTATATGTTATTCTTCAGTGCACAACGTTACATCGCTAGTGCAATGCAATGCAATTGCAACAACACACGTTATCTCTTTAATGAACTTGAGAATGATTTTGTTCTGGTGTGCAATGCAATGCGAAAAGAGCATAACCTATATGTTATTCTTCAGTGCACAACGTTAGAGCGTTTGTGCAATGCAATGCAATGCAACAACACACGTTATCTCTTTAATGAACATGGGAATGATTTAGTTCTGGTATGCAAAGCAATGCGAAAAGTGCATAACCTATATGTTATTCTTCAGTGCACAACGTTAGATCGTTAGTGCAGTGCAATGCAATGCAATGCAATGCAATGCAATGCAATGCAATACAATGCAATGCAATGCAACAACACATGTTATCTCTTTAATGAACATGGGAATGATTTAGTTCTGGTATGCAATGCAATGCAATGCGAAAAGTGCAGTGCAAAGCAATGCAAATCAATGCAATGCAATGCAATGCAATGCAATGCAATGCAGTGCAATGCAGTGCAAAGCAATGCAAATCAATGCAACAACACACGTTATGTCTTTAATGAACATGGGAATGATTTAGTTCTGGTGTGCAATGCAATGCAATGCAAAAAGTGCATAACCTATATGTTATTCTTCAATGCACAACGTTAGATCTTTAGTGCAATGCAATGCAAAGCAATGCACATCAATATAATGCAATACAATGCATTGCAAAAACACTCGTTATGTCTTTAATCAACATGGGAATGAGGTAGTTCTGGTGTGTAATGCAATGCGAAAAGTGCATAACCTATATGTTATTCTTCAGTGCACAACGTTAGATCTTTAGTGCAATGCAATACAATGCAATGCAATGCAATGCAATGCAATGCAATGCAAAGCAATGCAGTGCAAAGCATTGCAAATCAATGCAATGCAATGCAACAACACACGTTATGTCTTTAATCAACATGGGAATGAGGTAGTTCTGGTGTGCAATGCAATGCAGTGCAAAAAGTGCATACGTATATGTTATTCTTCATTGCACAACGTTAGATCGTTAGTGCAATGCAATGCAGTGCAAAGCAGTGCAAAGCAATGCAAATCAATTCAATGCAATGCAATGCAATGCAATACAATGCAATGCAACAACACACGTTATGTCTTTAATGAACATGGGAATGATTTAGTTCTGGTGTGCAATGCAATGCAGTGCAAAAAGTGCATAGATGTTATTCTTCATTGCACAATGTTAGAGCGTTTGTGCAGTGCAATGCAATGCAATGCAGTGCAAATCAATGCAATGCAATACAATGCATTGCAACAACACACATTATCTCTTTAATGAACATGGGAATAATTTAAGCAATGCGAAAAGAGCATAACCTATATGTTATTCTTCAGTGCACAACGTTAGAGCGTTTGTGCAATGCAATGCAATGCAACAACACACGTTATCTCTTTAATGAACATGGGAATGATTTAGTTCTGGTATGCAAAGCAATGCGAAAAGTGCATAACCTATATGTTATTCTTCAGTGCACAACGTTAGATCGTTAGTGCAGTGCAATGCAATGCAATGCAATGCAATGCAGTGCAAAGCAATGCAAATCAATGCAATGCAATACAATGCAATGCAACAACATGTTATCTCTTTAATGAACATGGGAATGATTTAGTTCTGGTATGCAATGCAATGCGAAAAGTGCAGTGCAAAGCAATGCAAATCAATGCAATGCAATGCAATGCAATGCAGTGCAAAGCAATGCAAATCAATGCAACAACACACGTTATGTCTTTAATGAACATAGGAATGATTTAGTTCTGGTGTGCAATGCAATGCAATGCAAAAAGTGCATAACCTATATGTTATTCTTCAATGCACAACGTTAGATCTTTAGTGCAATGCAATGCAAAGCAATGCAAATCAATATAATGCAATACAATGCAATGCAAAAACACTCGTTATGTCTTTAATCAACATGCGAATGAGGTAGTTCTGGTGTGCAATGCAATGCGAAAAGTGCATAACCTATATGTTATTCTTCAGTGCACAAGGTTAGATCGTTAGTGCAATGCAATGCAATGCAATGCAATGCAATGCAGTGCAAAGCATTGCAAATCAATGCAATACAATGCAATGCAATGCAATGCATTGCATTGCAATGCAACAACACACGTTATGCCTTTAATGAACATCAGAATGATTTAGTTCTCGTGTGCAATGCAAAAAGTGCATAACCTATATGTTATTCTTCAGTGCACAACGTTAGATCTTTAGTGCAATGCAATGCAATGCAATGCAATGCAATGCAGTGCAAAGCATTGCAAATCAATGCAATACAATGCAATGCAATGCAATGCATTGCATTGCAATGCAACAACACACGTTATGCCTTTAATGAACATCAGAATGATTTAGTTCTCGTGTGCAATGCAAAAAGTGCATAACCTATATGTTATTCTTCAGTGCACAACGTTAGATCGTTAGTGCAATGCAATTCAATTCAATGCAATGCAATGCAACAACACACATATCATCTCTATAATGAACTTGGGAATGATTTTGTTCTGGTGTGCAATGCAATGCGAAAAGAGCATAACCTATATGTTATTCTTCAGTGCACAACGTTAGATCGTTAGTGCAGTGCAATGCAATGCAATGCAGTGCAAAGCAATGCAAATCAATGCAAATCAATGCAATGCAATGCAATACAATGCATTGCAACAACACACATTATCTCTTTAATGAACATGGGAATAATTTAAGCAATGCAAAAAGTGCATAACCTATATGTTACTCTTCAGTGCACAACGTTAGATCGTTAGTGCAATGCAATGCAATGCAACAACACACATATCATCTCTTTAAAGAACATGGGAATGATTTAGTTCTTGTGTGCAATGCAATGCAAAAAGTGCATAACCTATATGTTATTCTTCAGTGCACAACGTTAGATCGTTTGTGCAATGCAATGCAATGCAATTGCAACAACACACTTTATATCTTTAATGAACATGGGAATGATTTAGTTCTGGTATGCAAATGCAATGCAATGCGAAAAGTGCATAACCTATATGTTATTCTTCAGTGCACAACGTTAGATCGTTAGTGCAATGCAATGCAACAACACTCATACCATCTCTTTAATGAACATGGGAATGGTTAAGTTCTAGTGTACAATGCAATGCAATGCAATGCAAAAAGTGCAAAACCTATATGTTATTCTTCAGTGCAAAACGTTACATCGCTAGTGCAATGCAATGCAATGCAACAAACACATATCATCTCTTTAAAGAACATGGGCATGATTTAGTTCTGGTGTGCAATGCAATACGAAAAGTGCATAACCTATATGTTATTCTACAGTGCGCAACGTTGCATCGCTAGTGCAATGCAATGCAATGCAATGCAATGCAACAACACACGTTATCTCTTTAATGAACATGAGAATGATTTAGTTCTGGTGTGCAATGCAATGCAATGCAAAAAGTGCATAACCTAATGTTATTCTTCAGTGCACAACGTTAGATCGTTAGTGCAATGCAATTCAATTCAATGCAATGCAATGCAATGCTATGCAATGCAATGCAATGCAATGCAATGCAACAAACACATATCATCTCTTTAAAGAACATGGGCATGATTTAGTTCTGGTGTGCAATGCAATACGAAAAGTGCATAACCTATATGTTATTCTTCAGTGCGCAACGTTGCATCGCTAGTGCAATGCAATGCAATGCAATGCAATGCAACAACACACGTTATCTCTTTAATGAACATGGGAATGATTTAGTTCTGGTATGCAAAGCAATGCGAAAAGTGCATAACCTATATGTTATTCTTCAGTGCACAACGTTAGATCGTTAGTGCAGTGCAATGCAATGCAATGCTGTGCAAAGCAATGCAAATCAATGCAATGCAATACAATGCAATGCAACAACACATGTTATCTCTTTAATGAACATGGGAATGATTTAGTTCTGGTATGCAATGCAATGCAATGCGAAAAGTGCAGTGCAAAGCAATGCAAATCAATGCAATGCAAAGCAATGCAATGCAATGCAATGCAATGCAATGCAATGCAATGCAGTGCAAAGCAATGCAAATCAATGCAACAACACACGTTATGTCTTTAATGAACATGGGAATGATTTAGTTCTGGTGTGCAATGCAATGCAATGCAAAAAGTGCATAACCTATATGTTATTCTTCAATGCACAACGTTAGATCTTTAGTGCAATGCAATGCAAAGCAATGCAAATCAATATAATGCAATACAATGCAATGCAAAAACACTCGTTATGTCTTTAATCAACATGCGAATGAGGTAGTTCTGGTGTGCAATGCAATGCGAAAAGTGCATAACCTATATGTTATTCTTCAGTGCACAAGGTTAGATCGTTAGTGCAATGCAATGCAATGCAATGCAATGCAGTGCAAAGCATTGCAAATCAATGCAATATAATGCAATGCAATGCAAAGCAATGCATTGCATTGCAATGCAACAAACACGTTATCTCTTTAATGAACATCAGAATGATTTAGTTCTGGTGTGCAATGCAAAAAGTGCATAACCTATATGTTATTCTTCAGTGCACAACGTTAGATCGTTAGTGCAATGCAATTCAATTCTATGCAATGCAATGCAACAACACACATATCATCTCTATAATGAACTTGGGAATGATTTTGTTCTGGTGTGCAATGCAATGCGAAAAGTACATAACCTATATGTTATTCTTCAGTGCACAACGTTAGATCTTTAGTGCAATGCAATGCAATGCAATGCAATGCAGTGCAAAGCATTGCAAATCAATGCAATACAATGCAATGCAATGCAATGCATTGCATTGCAATGCAACAACACACGTTATGCCTTTAATGAACATCAGAATGATTTAGTTCTCGTGTGCAATGCAAAAAGTGCATAACCTATATGTTATTCTTCAGTGCACAACGTTAGATCGTTAGTGCAATGCAATTCAATTCAATGCAATGCAATGCAACAACACACATATCATCTCTATAATGAACTTGGGAATGATTTTGTTCTGGTGTGCAATGCAATGCGAAAAGAGCATAACCTATATGTTATTCTTCAGTGCAATGCAACAACACACGTTATGTCTTTAATGAACATGGGAATGATTTAGTTCTGGTGTGCAAAATGCAATGCGAAAAGTGCATAACCTATATGTTATTCTTCAGTGCACAACGTTAGATCGTTAGTGCAGTGCAATGCAATGCAATGCAGTGCAAAAGCAATGCAAATCAATGCAAATCAATGCAATGCAATACAATGCATTGCAACAACACATTATCTCTTTAATGAACATGGGAATAATTTAAGCAATGCAAAAAGTGCATAACCTATATGTTATTCTTCAGTGCACAACGTTAGATCGTTAGTGCAATGCAATGCAATGCAACAACACACATATCATCTCTTTAAAGAACATGGGAATGATTTAGTTCTTGTGTGCAATGCAATGCGAAAAGTGCATAACCTATATGTTATTCTTCAGTGCACAACGTTACATCGCTAGTGCAATGCAACACCACATATATCATCTCTTTAATGAACATGGGAATGGTTAAGTTCTAGTGTGCAATGCAAAAAATGCATAACCTATATGTTATTCTTCAGTGCACAACGTTACATAGCTAGTACAATGCAATGCAATGCAACAAACACATATCATCTCTTTAAAGAACATGGGCATGATTTAGTTCTGGTGTGCAATGCAATACGAAAAGTGCATAACCTATATGTTATTCTTCAGTGCGCAACGTTGCATCGCTAGTGCAATGCAATGCAATGCAATGCAATGCAACAACACACGTTATCTCTTTAATGAACATGGGAATGATTTAGTTCTGGTATGCAAAGCAATGCGAAAAGTGCATAACCTATATGTTATTCTTCAGTGCACAACGTTAGATCGTTAGTGCAGTGCAATGCAATGCAATGCTGTGCAAAGCAATGCAAATCAATGCAATGCAATACAATGCAATGCAACAACACATGATATCTCTTTAATGAACATGGGAATGATTTAGTTCTGGTATGCAATGCAAAATGCAATGCGAAAAGTGCAGTGCAAAGCAATGCAAATCAATGCAATGCAATGCAATGCAATGCAATGCAATGCAATGCAGTGCAAAGCAATGCAAATCAATGCAACAACACTCGTTATGTCTTTAATGAACATGGGAATGATTTAGTTCTGGTGTGCAATGCAATGCAATGCAAAAAGTGCATAACCTATATGTTATTCTTCAATGCACAACGTTAGATCTTTAGTGCAATGCAATGCAAAGCAATGCAAATCAATATAATGCAATACAATGCAATGCAAAAACACTCGTTATGTCTTTAATCAACATGCGAATGAGGTAGTTCTGGTGTGCAATGCAATGCGAAAAGTGCATAACCTATATGTTATTCTTCAGTGCACAACGTTAGTGCAATGCAATGCAATGCAATGCAATGCAGTGCAAAGCATTGCAAATCAATGCAATGCAATGCAACAAACACGTTATCTCTTTAATGAACATCAGAATGATTTAGTTCTGGTGTGCAATGCAAAAAGTGCATAACCTATATGTTATTCTTCAGTGCACAACGTTAGATCGTTAGTGCAATGCAATTCAATTCTATGCAATGCAATGCAACAACACACATATCATCTCTATAATGAACTTGGGAATGATTTTGTTCTGGTGTGCAATGCAATGCGAAAAGAGCATAACCTATATGTTATTCTTCAGTGCACAACGTTAGATCATTAGTGCAATGCAATTCAATGCAATGCAATGCAATGCAAGGCAACAACACACATATCATCTCTATAATGAACTTGGAAATTATTTTGTTCTGGTGTGCAATGCAATGCAAAAAGAGCATAACCTATATGTTATTCTTCAGTGCACAACGTTAGATCGTTAGTGCAATGCAATTCAATGCAATGCAATGCAATGCAACAACACACATATCATCTCTATAATGAACTTGGGAATGATTTCGTTCTGGTGTGCAATGCAATGCAAAAAGAGCATAACCTATATGTTATTCTTCAGTGCACAACGTTAGATCGTTTGTGCAATGCAATGCAATGCAATGCAATGCAATGCAATGCAATGCAATGCAACAACACACATATCATCTCTATAATGAACTTGGGAATGATTTCGTTCTGGTGTGCAATGCAATGCAAAAAGAGCATAACCTATATGTTTTTCTTCAGTGCACAACGTTAGATCGTTAGTGCAATGCAATGCAATGCAGTGCAAAGCATTGCAAATCAATGGCAATACAATGCAATGCAATGCAATGCAACAACACACATTATCTCTTTAATGAACATGGGAATGATTTAGTTCTGGTATGCAATGCAATGCGAAAAGTGCATAACCAGTTCAGAAGGTCAATAGGTGACCTTTGTATAGCTGATTAATTATCAGAAGGAGACTATAACATTATATAGTTTGAAAAATTTTGAGGACACTTTGACCAGAAATAAGTTCAAAAGGTCAGATATGGACATCTATATGGCTTATGAAGCATCAGAAGGAGTCTATGAGTATGTATAGAAAGCCCAAGATCGAGGACTCTTTGGCAAGAAATATGTTCCTTGGGTCAAATATGGAATTCTGTATGTCTGACGTAACATCAGAAAGAGTCAACAAGTATATATGGAAAGGTCAAGTTTCGAGTACTCACTCCTTGGCCAGAAAAAAATTCGGTAGGTCAAATATGGACTTTTGTCAGGATGATATAACATCCGAAGATATCAGTCTGAATGTATAGTGTTAATCTTTTAGGACTATTTGGCCAGAAATGTGTTCAGTAGGTCAAAAGAGGACTTCTGAATAGCTGATTTATCATCAGAAAGGGTATATAACTTTATATAGTTTGAAAAATTTTGAGGACACTTTGACCAGAAATAAGTTCAAAAGGTCAGATATGGACATCTATATGGCTTATGAAGCATCAGAAGGAGTTGGACTATGAGTATGTATAGAAAGCCCAAGATCGAGGAATCTTTGGCCAAAAATATGTTCTTTAGGTCAAATATGGACTTCTGTATGGCTGACGTAACATCAGAAAAAGTCAACGAGTATATATGGAAAGGTCAAGTTTCGAGTACTCCTTGGCCAGAAAAAAATTCAGTATGTCAGATATGGACTTTTGTCAGGATGATATAACATCTTTAAGGACTCTTTGGCCAGAAATATGTTCAGTAGGTCAAAAGCGTACCTATGTATAGCTCATTGTTATAACATTATGTGCTTTGCACAAACGAACTCAATGCCATGTTCATTAGAGAGATAACATGTGTTGTTGCATTGCACATACGATCTAACGTTGTGCATTGAAGAATAACATAGGCTATGCACTTCTTGCATTGCATTGTATTGCACACCAGAACTAACTCATTCCCATGTTCATTAAAGAGATAACATATGTGTTGTTGCAATTGCATTGCACAAACGATCTAACGTTGTGCACTGAAGAATAACTTATAGGTTACGCATATTTCGCATTGCATTGCACACCAGAACTAAATCATTCCCATGTTCATTATAGAGATATGTGTGTTGATGCATTGCATTGCATTGAATTGCATTGCACTAACGATCTAACCTTGTGCACTGAAGAATAACATATAGGTTATGCACTTTTTGCATTGCATTGTACAACTGAACTACCTCATTCCCATGTTGATTAAAGACATAACGTGTGTTGTTTCATTACATTGCATTGCATTGCATTGCATTGCATTGCACTAACGATCTAACGTTGTGCACTGAAGAATAACATATAGGTTATGCACTTTTCGCATTGCATTCCATTGCACACCAGAACTAACTCAATCCAATGTTCATTAGAGAGATAACATGTGTTGTTGCTTTGCACAAACTGTCTAACATTGTGCATTGAAGAATAACATATAGTCTGTGCACTACTTGCATTGGATTGCACAACAGAACTAACTCGATCCCATGTTCATTAACGAGATAACGTGTGTGTTGTTGCATTGCATTGCACACACAATCTAACGTTGTGCATTGAAGAATAACATAGGCTATTCACTTCTTGCATTGCATTGCACACCATAACTAAATAATTCCAATGTTCATTAAAGAAATAACGTGTGTTGTTGCATTGGATTGCATTACAATGCATTGCATTGCATTGCATTGCATTGCATTACATTACATTGCATTACATTGCATCACATTGCATTACATTGCATTACATTTTATTGCATTGCATTGCACTAACGATCTAACTTTGTGCACTGAAGAATAACATATAAGTTTTGCACTTTTCGCATTGCATTGCATTGCACACCAGAAACTAACTCATTCCCATGTTCATTAAAGAGATAACATATGTGTTGTTGCAATTGCATTGCACAAACAATCTAACGTTGTGCACTGAAGAATAACATATGCACTTTTCGCATTGCATTGCATTGCACACCAGAACTAACTGAATCCCATGTTCATTAAAAGACATGACATGTGTGTTGTTGCATTGCATTGCACTAACGATCTAACGTTGTGAACTGAAGAATAACATATAGGTTATGCACTTTTTGCATTGCATTGCATTGCACACCAGAACTAAATAATTCCCATGTTCCTTAAAGAGATAACGTGTGTTATTGCATTGCATTGCATTGCACAAACGATCTAACGTTGTGCACTGAAGAATAACATATAGGTTATGCAATTTTCGCATTGCATTGCACACCAGAACAAAATCATTCCCATGTTCATTATAGAGATGATATGTGTGTTGTTGCATTGCATTGCATTGCATTGCATTACATTGCATTGCATTGCATTGCATTGCATTGCATTGCATTGCATAGCATTGCATTACATTGCATTGCATTGAATTGCATTGCACAAACGATCTAACGTTGTGCAATGAAGAATAACATATAGGTATGCACTTTTTGCACTGCATTGCATTGCACACCAGAACTACCTCATTCCCATGTTGATTAAAGACATAACGTGTGTTGTTGTATTGCATTGCATTGCATTGCATTGCATTGCACTAACGATCTAACGTTGTGCACTGAAGAATAACATATAGGTTATGCACTTTTCGCATTGCATTGCACACCAGAACAAAAAAATTCCCATGTTCATTATAGAGATGAAATGTGTGTTGTAGCATTGCATTGCATTGCATTACATTGAATTGCATTGCACTAACGATCTAACGTGTGTTGTAGCATTGCATTGCATTGCATTACATTGAACTGCATTGCACTAACGATCTAACGTTGTGCACTGAAGTATAAGATATAGGTTATGCACTTTTCGCATTGCATTGCATTGCACACCAGAACTAAATCATTCCAATGTTCATTATAGAGATAACGTGTGTTGTTGCATTGCATTGCACAAACGATCTAACGTTGTGCACTGAAGAAAAACATATAGGTTATGCACATTTTGCATTGCATTGCATTGCACACCAGAACTAAATAATTCCCATTTTCATTAAAGAGATAACGTGTGTTGTTGCATTGCACAAACGATCTAACGTTGTGCACTGAAGAATAACATATAGGTTATGCTCTTTGCATTGCACATTGCACACCAGAACAAAATCATTCCCAAGTTCATTATAGAGATGATATGTGTGTTATTGCATTGCATTGCTTTACATCACATTACAATGCATTGCATTGCATTGCATTGCACTAAAGATCTAACGTTGTGCATTGAAGAATAACATATAGGTTATGTACTTTTCGCATTGCATTTCAATGCACACCAGAACAAAATCATTCCCAAGTTGATTAAAGACATAACGTGTGTTGTTGCATTGCATTGCATTGCACTGCATTGCACTGCATTGCACTGCATTGCAGTGCATTGCAGTGCATTGCTTTGCACTGCATTGCATTGCAGTGCATTGCTTTGCACTGCATTGCATTGCACTAACGATCTAATGTTGTGCACTGAAGAATAACATATAGGTTATGTACTTTTCGCATTGCATTGCAATGCACACCAGAACAAAATCATTCCCAAGTTCATTATATAGATAATATGTGTGTTGTTGCATTGCATTGCATAGCGATCTAACGTTGTGCACTGAAGAATAACGTGGTTATGCACTTTTCGCATTGCATTGCATTGCACACCAGAACTAAATCATTCCCATATGTTCATTAAAGAGATACTATGTGTGTTGTTGCATTGCATTGCATTGCATTGCATTGCATTGCATTGCATTACATTGCATTGCATTGCATTGCATTGAATTGCATTGCACTTTTTGCATTGCATTGCATTGCACACCAGAACTAAATCATTCCCATGTTCATTAAAGAGATAATGTGTGTTGTTGCATTGCATTGCATTGTATTGCGCATTGCATTGCATTGCTTTGCACTGCATTGCATTGCATTGCATTGCATAGCACTAACGATCTAACGTTGTGCACTGAAGAATAACATATAGGTTATGCACTTTTTGCATTGCATTGCATTGTACACCAGAACTAAATCATTCCCATGTTGATTGAAGACATAACGTGTGTTGTTGCATTGCATTGCATTGTATTGCGCATTGCATTGCATTGCTTTGCACTGCATTGCATTGCATTGCACTAACGATCTAACTTTGTGCACTGAAGAATAACATATGCACTTTTCGCATTGCATTGCACACCAGAACTAACTCAATCCCATGTTAGAGAGAGAGATAACATATGTGTTGTTGCTTTGCACAAACTATCTAATTGTGAATTGTGTGAACTAATTGTGCATTGAAGAATAACATATAGTCTGTGCACTACTTGCATTGCATTGCATTGCACACCAGAACTAACTCAATCCCATGTTCATTCAAGACATATGTGTGTGGTTGCATTGCATTGCATTGTTAGATCGTTAGTGCAATGCAATGCAATGGAATGCAACAACACACATATCATCTCTTTAATGAACATGGGAATGATTTAATTCTGGTGTGCAATGCAATGCAAGAAGTGCATAGCCTATGTTATTCTTCAATGCACAACTTTAGATCGTGTGTGCAATGCAATGCAACAATACATATGCTATCACTTTAATGAACATGGGAATGAGTTAGATATGTTGTGCAATGGCAATGCAAGAAGTGCAAGGCTATATGTTATTCTTCAATGCACAACGTTAGATCGTTTGTGCAATGTAACAACACATGTTATCTCTTTAGTGAACATGGGATTGAGTTAGTTCTGGTGTGCAATGCAATGCAAATTTGCCTAGTAAAAACAGAGTTTGTGTTGTTGAATCATATTTTTTTCAAGTACCTCTTAAATATAGAGCTCATGACAAATAAAAGTTCCAGATGGACAAACATTAAGTGTGAATAACAATATCTTAAAATAAACTAGAGAGTGGATACACAGATATGGCCTATTTATGAATGAATTTATTATGAATTCATGCATTTATTTGTCATTTAAACTGATGCAATCAGGGAAAGAGAGTAGAAAACACTTATTGTCCTG
This sequence comes from Abramis brama, assembly GCF_963993115.1. Lineage (NCBI taxonomy): Eukaryota > Metazoa > Chordata > Actinopteri > Cypriniformes > Leuciscidae > Abramis > Abramis brama. The sequence goes on along the minus strand of NC_139967.1, from coordinate 36,428,800 downwards.
TCGCCCCCTCTAGTGGACAGCATTAAGTATTACGGCCTTCATTGCTCAGAGAACGCAAGTCAATGGATTTTTTGAGGAAAGTAAGTCTTTTTTTTATTTTATTTTTTATTAATGTTTTTTACAAACTCTCACTCTGGTGGAGACACCAGCAAGAAAAAGGCAAGGTATCAACAAAATGCAGGTTTGACAATGAAAAAGATAAAAAAAATAAAAAAAATAAAAAAAAATAAGGCATTGTTCTCAAATAAATAATATGTGTTACAGGACCAAAAACATTTCAGCAGCATAACAAATAGCTTCTACAGTTTGTTTAGAATTTTTTACAAGGTTCAAGGAGAATAATAACATACGAAATTCATTTTTAAAACAGTTTACATTTGGCAATTACAGCAAACACAGAACATTCCCCTAACGTTCCCATATGGTTCCCATTTGGTTATTTTTTTGGGAACCAAATAAGAACGTTCTAGGAACGTTCTCTGTAGGTTATTTTTAGGTTTAATTTTTATAACCTAAAGAGAACGTTCTGGGAACGTTCCCTGCAGGTTGTTATTTAATAACCTAAAGAGAACCTTCACAGAACGTTCCCCGCAGGTTATTTTTAGGTTTTATTTTTATAACCTAAAGAGAACCTTCACAGAACGTTCCCTGCAGGTTATTTTTAGGTTTTATTTTTATAACCTAAAGAGAACCTTCACAGAACGTTCCCTGCAGGTTATTTTTAGGTTTTATTTTTATAACCTAAAGAGAACCTTCCCAGAACGTTCCCTGCAGGTTATTTTTAGGTTTAATTTTATAATCTAAAGAGAACGTTCTGGGAAGGTTCCCTGCAGGTTGTTATTTAATAACCTAAAGAGAACTTTCTCAGAACGTTTCCTGCAGGTTATTTTTAGGTTTTATTTTTATAACCTATAGAGAACCTTCACAGAACGTTTCCTTGCAGGTTATTTTTAGGTTTTATAGAACGTTCTGGGAACGTTCTCTGCAGGTTATTATTTTAATATCACTTAACAGGCAGATTACCAACTGACAACGTCGTCAGAACGGTCCCCTAAGGTTATAAGATAACCAACAACGTTCAGATCTATTCGCAATAACTTTTTATTAATGATATTTTAAATTATGTTATACATTTTAATTATATATGTTTATTTAAATGCTGCGTGACTTTGAAGTGTTTTAATGCGCATGCGCGTAATCAAACACTGGAGCGCGCACGTGCGCTGCGCGAGAGCAGATGGAAACCAGAAACGTCATCAACAACTGACAAACAACAAAACTCCCGTCTCTCGCTGTTGGTTTAACTGCTTTCAGGTAAGTTTAGTCAACAAAATCTCACAAATAATACACACAAACGTCCCTGACACATTTCTTACGTGTAATTGACATGCTTCTGTTGAATATTTACTTTAAAGAAATGGTTTTGTGTCTTTGAAAAAGTCCGTTAGCATCTAAGCTAACCGGTTTCAGAAGAGAACGTTAGGCCTAAGTTACGTTAAGTTAAGGTCTTATTTATGAAAGTTTGGGTTTTTAAACACATATTTAGTGTAGATAACAGTTTTTTATAGTTTTGCTGGTAATTTGTCAATGGGTGATTGGAAGTAAGCTAATTTATTTAACCTAAAAGAATGCACTGTATTGTTAACTTAATCAGTGACGTCACTTACCAATATTGCTAAAATGTGATTTCATTATAGCGAGAGAGAGAAAAAATCCTCTTCAACAAGGGGTGAGTTATTTTTTAATCATGATAATAATTCCATATGCATTTATTTCACAATATATTATCTTAAGGTTTGTATATATTTATCTTTTCTGCATTTCACCTCTGTTCTAGCTTGGTTCCTTTTATTAAACCAATCCCATGTAATAGTGTTGGCTCTGTGACAAATAGCTTGTTATGTTCCTAGATCATCATGCTGAAGGCCTGCTGCACCCCCTGTCCAAGAAAATCGCCACGGCTATGAACCATATGACTAGTAAGCAAAACCACCTCAAACATACAGTGCACTACTGTTCAAAGGTTTGGGGTCTGTAAGATTTATGCTTTTGAAATAAGTCTCACATTTTAAAATCATTAACCCCCAGGTTTTTTCAGTGAGATTGTCCTTGAGAAGCCTGTAGGCTAAATAATCAGCTAAATAGGCGACTAATACAGTATTATAATGGTCATAGATATAATTATAATTCATTTAACTATTATAATAACATGATATCCTGATCATTAGTATATTTTATTTTATTTCTTTTGGTCTGTTTTGATTTATGTTGGCCAATGAGACTGACACCATACTGTCCAACTCAAAGGTATTTATGTATTTGTATGTTTTTTTTTATTGATCAATACTGAAATTCTTTGTACTTTTAAATGCTGAATGTGGTTCAGGGGGTCGACAACTTTAGGCAGTTATTTTTCACAGATATCTTGGGCAGCTGTGGCTCATACTCTTAGCCTTTAAAAATGTTTGAATTGATATCCCCAATGCAATATCAGGGGTAAATATATCATTAGAGTTCTTAAAGTTATGGCTTTGCTCTTGTTACCAGATGAGATATAATCCCTATTGTTTGGCCCTGTATTCTTCAGGACAAGACCTTGATGCCATCCACAGTCAGTAGATGAAGAAGGTGAGTTTAGCCGAATTCAGTTCTCTTTCCCTTTCTTTTGAGCTTAAACAGACACGTGCACGCAAAATGAAGGCAAAATGCCCATCTTGGCGATTTTCCTCGTAAACAGTCTTGTGTTTTAAACAGAAAGAAAACGGATGCGTGTCATTTATATTAGGTCTGCGCATTCGTCTTAAAGGGACAGCAGCCTAACGTACCCGCAGCTGTTTGTGTCGCCAATGGTGATCAAACATCAAAAGAGAAAATGACTTGTAGCTTTAGCAAAGATACATTTAATTAATTTATAGTTATTTTATTTTTACAGTGAAGACTTATTTTACATTTTGATAATTCAATTTCTATACCTGATGTTTTCAGATTTAACTGAAAAACATAATGCACTGCTTATTTCAACTGTGTTTTTCTTCTATTGTATTTATCTATGCTTGTTATCTATTGTAATTTTCTATGCAGGTTCACTCCTCTACAAAATCCCCCCAATAGGGGTTATGCGGAGCGCCCAGCGGTCGAACCGGAAAGAGGTCTAAGCATTTCCGCTTTTCACTTCCGTACACATCTGCAGCGGTAGGTGATCTCTGAGTTTACTGTTAATTTTTGCGTATTACACTAAAATTCTTTCTGTTTTAATTAAAATGTCACGAATGCTAAAATATCAGAAAAGGGAACATCCGAACAGCAGTTTTTGTTGTGTGCCGGTCTGCTCTATGTCGGGGAAAATGAGTAGTACAAATAGGTTCTGTCAACATCAAAGTGACGTCAACATCAGCAGTAGCATTCGCCGTCAGGCAAGTGTTATTTAAATAAACTCCTGATGTACTTACAAACTTTCCAATGCCTCCTTTAATGAGTACAGAACCTATTTGTACTACTGTAGAAGTTTGGTACCATTCTGGGCATTATTAGTGGGGTAATTTACCAGATACAAACCACTAAACCATACGGCTGATGTCTCTAAATAAACTCTAAATTTTTCAATATTGTGCAGCCCTGATATTGAGCATATCTTAAAGTGAACCTGGAATGATAATTTGTGATACCAGATGAGATGTATGTATGATAGATTTTGAACTGTACTATTTTTTTTATTTCAGGTTTTCTGGGATCCCAGCGGAAGGCATCAAGGCATCAGATGTTGGCCTGGACAGATGTTCCTGTAAACTACACCGACCTTTGCTTTTGCATGGATGGCTGATTATTACCATGTTCTGTGAGGGTTTCATTATAGCAAAACTGAGCACCTGTGACAGTGGAATTTGTAGGTGTAAAGATAAAAAAACTTTCTCTCTCATAAACAACACAGCAGTTACAGGTTTTCAAACTCTTCATTGGAGGTGAGACTTATACGTTATATGTAGAGCGAATTCGCAGGTCAGAGTTCACTAGACTTAAATATTATTTTCTCTGTTTTTTATTTGACTTCAGAGTTGAAAGTGGGCTTAAAGGGTACATAGGCTTAATGGGTATCCTTACCCCTATATAAAACATTCCTTTTTTGATTTGTAGTCTGAAATAATAAATAGTGCAATATAAATAAATGCAATGTAGTGTTTTCAAATATATACATTTTTCTATACACATTGATGCTGAAATATCTGAATGCATACACGATACCAGCAGCGCTCGTGCTCTCATATCTCCTACAGCTTGTGACACACAATCCCACCTCACTCTTTTCATTTGCTTAGGATGAATATTAATGCCATTACAGGGCTTGAATTTTGGCATGGGATTGTGTGTACATGTAACGCGTTGTCTTTTTATTTTCTTGTTAAATTTGCAGATGGTGTTGGGAGTTTAAATGTTTTGAGCAGAGTGAAGATTGGCACATTCATGTATATTGTATATAAATGAATACTTTTTCAACTTTTTAGCCAAAGTTATAGGCTACAGTTTGCAAAAAGATAGTTTTAATTAAAATGTTTGTGCAGTTTTATTTATTGAAATATTTTCATGTTTGAAATATTAAATGTAAATTACTGTTCCTGAATACATTTTGCTAACGCTGTTTTTAATGACTTATTTTAGGTTGATAATTAAACAATGAATCAACAAAAACATGGATTGTGTGCTGATTTATTTATTTAATACAAACTGATTGATTTACTTATTAATGATAGTTTCTGTAAATTCAATTTATTGTAATAATATATTCATAGGATTCTTAAGTGTTTGAACAATAAACAATGTAGAATATGTTGTTTGTAGACCTATAATTTGTGTACAGGCATATCAGGATGTGTAGACGTTAGGAGAACCTTCCGGGAACGTTCTGGGAACCTTTCGGCAACGTTACGGGAACGTTCCCCTAACCTATAGGGAACGTTCTATTAACGTAAAGAAAACTTTCCTGGCTAACCAATAGGGAACGTTCTTGGCAACATTCTGGGAACCTTCCGGGAACGTTCCGAGAACCTTGCGGGAACCTTTCGGCAACGTTCCGGGAACGTTCCCCTAACCTATAGGGAACGTTCTATTAACGTAAAGAAAACTTTCCTGGCTAACCAATAGGGAACGTTCTTGGGAACATTCTGGGAACGTTCTGGGAACCAAAAACTAACGTTCCCAGAACGTTAAATTGTTAGCTGTTGTTTTTTCCATTTATTTTTGTGAATGTTCAAACCCATAATGATGATAAGGTTAATCAAAAGTGAAATGTCCCTCGTCAGTTTAGAATTATAAATAAGAATATCTTCTACTGTAAATTGTTCAAGTTCGCTAATTTTATTATTTAACCAGATATGGACATCTTGCCAGAACTTCCTACTAACTGAGCAAAGGAAGAATAAATTCGTTCTGGGTTTTCATGACAAAAGTCGCAAGGGTCAACTTCAAAACCAAATCTACCCCTCAACGTCTCCGCAGATGGATAGTAGTTGTTAAGAATTTTAAATTGCATTTCTTTTACTTTATATCCATGTATAAAGATAATGCCTTGGTCAAACCAAAGCTGGTTGAACAAAGACTTTTTGTTTGATACAATTACTCTATTATTCCACAAGGTGGCACAATGAGGGGTAAAGTTATGGGTAAATACCATCTTCCAATGATGCAAACTTGTTTATGAAACTCAGATAATTTAAAAGGTATTTTAGAAATTTCAAAGTCACATTTCAAAAGAAAGTTTAACCCACTGAACCTCTTGAAAATACTTTTTGGAATGTGAAACCATATTGAATCCGGCTTCAATAGAAACTCTTTCAACCACTTTATTTTAAATGTTCCTAACATTGCCTCAAAATCCAATGTTTTGATCCCCCCCTTTACCAACATAGTAGGTCTTATTTCTCCATATAAATTTATATATAATGGAGTTAATTTTCCTCGCGTTTTTTGGAGCAATGTAAACCCACTAAACATTGGACGTTGGATAGACATGCAGATCATGTCTATATTGGGTCCGTCGGTCCATGACCAATTCTGGACATCTATTCGACGTCCAAACTAGGTCCACTATTTTGACGTCCAACCATGGCCCAACTTGGACGTCATACTGACGTTCAACATTGGACCTTTGAACTGGGTAATTTTTTTGGACGTCATTTGGACGTCTATGACAGGTGCAGGAAATTTACATGATTACTATGTAATAGTTTTATTTATTTACACATTTCAACATTGTTATTATCAACATGATTAATACATATGAATACAGATTATTTATAATTATTTAAGATAATTTAAACGAACTTTTGTGGACGGACGTCCACATTAGACGTGCGGAAGACGTCGAAAAAAGACGTCGCCTGGCGTCACAAAACAACAACCCCTTCAGTGGACCGAATTTGGACGTCCAAAAATGACATTAAAATTACGTCACTCCGACGACACATTGCGCAGTGGGATAAGTCATTCCAACGGACGATCATGGCAACGGACAAGTTTATATATATATAACAGCCACGTACCGCACTAGACATTATTATTATTATTAATGGAAGGAAACGTAGGTGTGTTATCCAAGCATTAATGGCAAGGAAAGACTCTTATACTGTGAGCGGCACATATGAGGTGTTTCTGGGTTTTTCTCCCTCATTTCTGCTTCGAGGTCTTGATTGTAGCATTTCTTTGAGGTTTAGAATCCAGTATTTCTAGCATTATTTTGTCTTTTATGAATTTAATAAAGAACTCTGTGTCTCGTATTCTGTCCAAACACACCGCGTGATATCTTCCCAAAAAAACGTCAAAAATTCCGAGGTAAACCCATCAATTCCAGGTGACTTCCCATGTTTAATTTTTTTTTCAGGGCATTTTCTATTTCTTGCAGATTTATTTTGCCGTCTAACCTTTTTTTGTCATTCTCCCCCCTTTTAATATTGCTCTTAATCAGAGTAAAAGGGATTCACGGTCCTCTTTGTGGAAATTTGAGCTATAAGTCAGAGTAAAAGAGTTGAACTTCCTCCTGTAATTGGCTATAGGCTCTTCTATGACTGTGTCATTTTCTGTTAATTTGCAGATTCTTTTTTTAGACTACCTAGACTTTTCTAAGCCATAGAAATATGTTGTGTTCTTCTCACTTTCTTCGATCCATCTAGCCCTGAATCGTAAGGCTCCACTTGCTTTTTCTAAATAAATTTCATCGAGCTGTTTTGGAGTTCAACTCCGTTAGTTCTTCCTCCGAAGCATTAGTTCTACCACAGAGTATGTTAATCCTTTTCAGTATTTCTTTCTGTTTAAGGTTACTTGTTTTTGACATTTTTTTTCCCGTTTCAATTGCCAACCTCTTTGTTTCAAACCATTTAAACCATTCCCACTTCCCTTTATTTGACATATCCATTCCTTTTACTTTTAGACAGAGGGATTTTATTTGTTTGCAAAAACCATCATTTGATAAAAGTATATTATTTAGTTTCCATATATTACCCGAAGAGCGGGAAAGTAAGTCTGACCAGTTAGAAAAGATATAAGCGAGTCAGACCAGTCTGAAGGTCTGAGCTGAGTTTGGTGAAGCATTAGGCGGAGGCAATTTCTCATAATAATAATAATAATAATAATAATAATAATAATAATAATAATGTTTAAATATATGCTGGCTTTCTAAAGCCAACATAATACTGCGGTTCACATTATTGGGGTCGCTTGCAAGTCTCTCAGCAGCACGAATTACGTGACCAGCAACATATTTCTGCTTCAAATATTGTGCGTAGTTAATAGCGAGTGGTGGTTTCGGACATTATTTTATTAAAGTGCATTTGTCAGTGCCGCACTCGTACTGACTCTTATTCTGCCTGACAGAAAGAAAAGCTCGTCGCTTACTGAAGGCGGAGCGTTTCGACCAATCAGATGAAAGGGGCGTTTCTGCGCCGCCCACGTGTGCAAATGAAATATCTAACCCATAAACCGATTGTAAACCACAAACGAAAAATGAGAAATCAAGCCAAAACCTCATTTTTCATTTTTTAAACTAAATTAAAAAACGAATAAACGAGCTGGTTTTCATTTCTCGTTATTCCATTCCAAACAGGAAATCAAATGATCAAAAAGTTTTTATTTTTATTTTTTATGTTTTATTGAACACCAAAAACGTAACAAAAACAGAATATACATCTATAATGGCATTGACAAATACAGATAAGTAGGCACATGTCAGTCAAATAAATGGATAATGACAAAAGAACATTTGAAGAAAAAAAAAAAAAAAAGAACAAGAAGGGGTCTCTTCATTCCTCTTCTAAGAAATCAATGTCTCTTATTATTCTAGCCAATTTCTGGGCCTTTTTGCTTTTCATACATTGCAACGATGGAAAGAAATTACAAATAAAGTCTCTTTTAAATACAGAAAAATAAGGTTTTCGTCTTCATACATTTGCATTTATGAATAAAGAATTTACCCAGAATCAACATTACATTAATAAAAAAATCATTTTTTTTCTCATCCAACAACATTCCAAACATAATATGCTTCCTAGCAAAAGTTGGCAGTGAATCTTTGTCTCCAACCAGTAAGACATATTTTCCCAAAAGGTATTTGAAAAAACACAAGAAAAAAAAAGGTGATCGTTGTCTCTATGTCAACTTGACAAAAAGTACAGGCATTTTCTTCAAAATTAAACCGTTGTCTTAAAAATTCACTTGACCATTGAATATTTTAAAATGGGTTTCCTTAGCTTTAGGAGCCACTGGAAAGCTAATATACTGTGTTCGCAATTTTTTAACAAATGTCATAAGCTTGCAAAACACAGTTATTATACAGAAATGTCGGATATAATATAGAATTGAAACAAGAGCGAATAAGTTTGTTGGGAAGCATTGCCTTGAGGTCATTGAAGAGAAGGGAGTTCACAAGATCCATCTGGCATGTTGACAGAAGCGTTTTGTACAAAATTTATAAAACTTTTTGGAATGGCATTTAAGACACGCTCAAATTGTTTGCGTTCACATTGTAAATTTAATTTAAGTACAAAAGTCTCTAAAAGTTAACAATCCATTACATCCATTACAGTAAATGAAGAACTGACCAAATACCCTTTTCAAGCCAATCAAGAACACATAGAGACTTGTATCTAGATACAATAAATCTATTGTTCCATATAGGGTTTATGTGTGGAGAAAAGTTGTGGTTATATAATAAAATCTGCTGGTGAAAGGAAGATAATTTGATTGGCAGTCTGGAAACAGTAAAATCAAATCTCAGTAGAAAATCAATTCTACCCAATTTTCTAAATATACCTCTGGGAATGCAAAACCAGAAATTAGTTTCATTTGTTATAAATTTTTTAAGCCATTTGACCTTCAACATACCATTTATACAATAGAAGTCAAAGGCTTGTAATCCACCATTTTCATAATCTTGTATAAGATTTGCCCTCTTTATAGCACACGTTTACATATATAATTGAAATGAATTTGATTAATGGTCTTAATAGCTCTATTAGAAATGGAGAGACAAGATGCAGGATCCATTTTAGTTAAATAAATTCTACCAAAGATAGACAAATCCCTTTGCATCCATGCATCAAGCATGCCTTTGCATTCATTCCACCTATTCCAGACATTTTGCTTTTCCATCATGACCTCATCCTTAGAAATGTTTATGTCTAAATATCTGACATTCGACTTGACTGGAATATCATATGAAATTTTAAGAGGGCATTCATGTATGGTAATAATTTCTGAGAATTTAGAAAAATAGTTAACTATCTCAATAACTTTAGGAACCTGGTCAAGACCTTTTAAAAATAATGTTGTATGGTCAGCCAATTGACTAAGTATAATTTCCTGTCCAAACACATTTAATTTTTCAATATTTGAGTTTTTAATTAGGAGAGCCAACATCTTTGTAGCCAGAATAAACAATGAGCGTGAGATGGGGCATCCTTGTTTAACTCCTCTCTTAATATCAAATCTGGGTGAAGTACCTGTTGGTAGGGCCACTGAACTATTGGTATTTGTGTAGAATTACTGAATAACTGAATAACTGAATAACTGAACTGAATAACATTACAAAAATTTTCACCAAACCCATACATTTTCAAACATTTAAAAATAAATGAATGTTCTAACATATCAAAGACTTTATAGAAATCTAAAAATAAAATAACCCCATCATCCTCTGTTTCTTGATTATACTCCAGCAAGTCCAAAACCAGTCGAATATTGTTATGTAGAACGGCCTCTAATTAATCCAGTTTGTGTCTCCCCAATCATTTTTGATAAACCAAGTTTTAAGCGATTATTATATATGTGGGTTAGTCATTTATAGTCATTGTTTAGTAAAGGTATAGGTCGTAAATTGTCCAACAATCTAGAGTCTTTTCCTGGTTTGTGAATAAGCGTGATTAGGCCTTGTCTCATTGAATTAGGCAAAACCACGGTTTTAGTGATTTCCTGAAAAGCTGCAAAAATAAATTCCCTTAATAAGTCCCAAAAATGGCGCTAAAAATTAGACGTAATACCATCTGGGCCAGGTGATTTATCCAATGACAAACACATAACAGCAGAATCAAGCTCTTCGATTGTTAATTCTGCATCACATATCATTTTGAACTGTTCATCTATATGAGGAACAAATTCTCCGTATTTTTAATGATTAAAATTGCCATTATTTTATATGAAAAAGTAAATAATTTTATTTTATTGACAAAATATTTTATTTTGTCTTTTGTATATTTTTTGATTAGATCAGATAACATTTTAATCTGTCATATGATCATGTGATAATGTCTACTCGGGGCATGTTGTCTCATTTCACTTCATTCATTCAGGGTAAATCAAGAGAAAAGTATACGCTGTATTAATGAAACAAAACCACTACTAGACGTGTGAAATTAAGGGGAAAATAAATACTCTGAACCTTAAGTAGATTTACACAAACTGAGAAAGTCTAAAAGCGTAAGGTTGTGCCTCGCTCTCCCCTATTTGTAAACACTTATTATTATTATTTTTTTCAAATTTATGTCTCAAAAAAAAAAAAAAAAAGTACAAATTTAACATTTGCTTCTTTAATTAGAAAAGACAAGGACAAGCGTTAATGTCGAGCCCTGATATGTTTTCCTTGACTGGTTTTCCCTGCAGAATTACGTTGTTGAAAACGAAAGTAAAAGAGTGACGCACGTTCATGGGCTGCAGCAGGCACATTATGTATTACATAATCATAGCCTAAGCCTAAGCCTCATAAGCCTATTTCTTTTCGTTTTGAATATTTTCGTTTAAAAGTAGACATTTCAAGCTTTCTATATTTATTTCTATATTTATTTATATTTCTATTTCAATATAAATAGCCTATATTTCTCAAATCTGTGAGGCACAAGCTGAGTTTCGGCGCCCTCCAGTTCACGTGCAATGCAAGCATTGTCTGCTATACATTTGCTTATTATTTATTAAATACAACCAATTGGTTGATAAAACATTGATCAAAATTAAGATACAATTTATACAAAACGAAAATCTTTTAATAAAGAGTCTTTCTATAAAACTAAAGTCAATGAAGTGGTCAAAATCACTAGGTGGAGTACATTATCACATGATCATCTTAGATTAAAATGATTAAAATGTTATCTGACCTTATCAAGATTAAAATGTTATCTGATCTAATCAAAACATATAGGCCTACAGAAGACAAAATAAAATATTTTGTCAATAAAATAAAATTATTAACTTTTTTATATAAAATAATGGCAATTTTTAATAATTAAAAATACATTTTGACAACACACACACACTGCAAAACACAGCTATACAGCATAGTTCAAAACATAATAATAATGAATAATTTCAGTCTTTATTCACCTTTTTCTCATGGTTTCTCAATAGAATTGATAAAAGTATAGAATAGAATATCATAGTTCTAATAGTAACATTCATTGCAACTCATGTGACAACATGCTTTTATAATTCGTGTGCACTTTAAACCCGTTTTGCTAGTTTAAACCTGGCGAGTGTTTCTGCATTAAATAACTATCTCAACTGTTAAATAACAGATGTAAGATTAAAATAATATCAGATCTGTCTTATTTTAAATAAACAAAAAAAAAAACAGAGATGAAAAATTAACATAAGAAATGTTCATCTAGTGGCAATAGTCATGAAATGCCATGTTATACTATTTTTGTCCACAAGAGGTCGGCAGAGACACCCAAAGCAGTGCAATGAGTTATTTTGTATTTAAATGAAAGAATGTGGAAAATGTGCTTTTTTTTTGTTAAAATGTAATATTGTTTTATCTTGTTTGTGAACAATGACTCAAGGACTTGTCATTCTGATGGCAGAGTTCACTGACACAAATACTGACTTTTGAGAGGTGAAGGGTTTTTAGGCTTTTGCAGATAATCCATTGTGTTCTGCTGTTTGTATGAATTGTTTGGAGAATTGCACTTACTGGTTTGCAAATGTTTTTTTTTTCCTCACTTTATTTAAATTTTCCATTTAAACAAGATATAACATACACTTACAAAACATATACTTATATAACCTTCATATATATATATATATATATATATATATATATATATATATATATATTGTTAATAAAAGGATCCACACAACAAATAACAAAATAATAAAATTTATACTAGAAAAAAAGAACAATAATAATATTATATTATATTATAATATTATAATATAAATAAATGAATAAAATAATAATAATTAAAAAAAAAGAATAATTCTTTACAAAATAAAATCACAGGTACAAAAAGGTGCTAAACATACTGAGCACAGCCGACATATCCCTAAAGCAGGGTACCAATCTATATACCGGGAGAGTATATATATATATACAATATATATACATGTATATATTGTTAATAAAAGGATCCACACAACAAATAACAAAAGAATAAAATTAATACTAGAAAAAAAGAACAATAATAATATTAATAATAATAATAACAACAAGATAGTAAGGCAAGCAAATAGTAAAAAAAAAAACCCAAAAAACCCATAAAGCTTGATCATCCAAAATTATAAATAAATGAATAAAATAATAATAATTAAAAAAAAGAATAATTTCACAGGTACAAAAAGGCGCTAAACATCCTGAGCACAGCCGACATATCCCTAAAGCAGGGTACCAATCTATATACCGGGGGAGGGAAATAATTACTACCAGAGGAGATGTGTAGTCAGGTGAATGAAGGCCTTTCATTTCCCTACATATCCTAGGAAAGATCCCCAAATTCTACTGAAATTATCCAAGGATCTCTTCATTGTGTGTCTGATTTTTTCTAGCTTAATAAAATGGAAAATATCTTGAATCCATAAAGAATGAGTCGATTTCCAGTTTAATAAAATTAAACGCCTTGCCAGCAGTGTGACAAAGGCTACGAAGTCAGACTTGTATTTGGGCATATCAAGAGAAGTGGGAAGAGTAGGCTACCGAATAAAGCAGTGAAAGCCAGAGGTTCAATATGATTTGTCAGAACTTCAGATAATGTTTTAAAAATTAATTTTGTAGGGAGGGACAGGACCAAAACATGTGTGCAGTAGTTGCGTGGGCCTGGTGACAACGGTCACATGTGGGATCCACTTCAGGATATATTTTTAACAGTCTAACTTTGGTCCAGTGGGTACGGTGGAGAATTTGAAACTGAATCAGAGCATGTCTGGCACAAAAAGATGAAGAGTGCACACTTTCCACTGTTCTTCTGACATGTTTTCTCCAATGTCCTCCTCCCACTGAGATTTAATAGTTGCAAGTGCTGGGCAAAGTGCAAATGGCATTATAAAGATATGAGATCATACCCTTCATAATATGGGTGGGCTTGAAAAAAAAGTCAATAGGAGTACCCTTACGAAAAAGAAGTTTATTCAAGTGTGCTATTAGTATACTTCTTTTAAGCTAAAAATAAGAAAGTATAATTTCAGTCTACTTTTTATGTACTTCTCAGAAATATACTTTATGTACTTCTCAGAATTATACTTCAAATTCCACTTAAGTATACTTGACTTATACTGACATAAAAGTCTAAGTATATTTGGCCTCTACTTGTTGATCGAGATATACTTAAAAGTATAATTAAGTATTCTAAGTATTCTTGGCTTGTACTTGTGTTTACTATTTTGATTGAGTAGCTTATTAAATACTTTTTTTAAAAACGTAATATTACACACTGTCGTATAAACTAACATATTCAGCTTTATATAGTAACAAACTTTCGGGTGAAATAGCTTATAGAGTAAATAAAATAAGCATGGAAAATAAGTTTATTCAGGGTTCTATTCAGGGGCGTAGGAGCAATTTTGAACCTGGGGGGGACAGTAAATGCTAGGGGGGTTCGGGGGAAATTCCCCGATTTTTTTTTATTTTATTTTTTTATATATAAAGTACTTAAATGCTCATTTCTAATGACTTTTGGGAAGAGACTGTACTACTTAGTTTGGTTGTAAGAGGGTATATGCAGTGACGGACTGGGTAGATTATAAAAACAGAGAGAAGCAATCTAATATAACTACAAGGGTTCAATTGTGATTTATTATGTGGGGGGGCTCTCCCTAGGGGGGTCCGGGGGTATGCCCCCCCGTGAATTTTTTTTGAAAAATAAACCATTAAATGGAATTTTCTGGAGAGTTTTGTGCAAAGAAATGAAGAAATTGAGTCTTCCAAGATATGTGAAAAACTGCAAGTTTAAGAGCATATTAGGCTATTAGGACATTTAGTATTTACATTACTGTTAATCAGCAGTGGTGGAATGTAACGAAGTACAAATAGCCTACTTCGTTACTTTACTGAAGTAGGCTACATTTTTCACGTAGTTGTATCTTTACCTATCTGTAGGTTACTTTACTTAAGTAGAATCAATAGTGCATAGGCCTACTTTTGACTTTTACTTCGTTACATTTTGCAGCAATTATTATACTTTCTACTCCACTACATTTCTACAACGTTTCGTTACATTTTCTGATCAGTTTTTCCCCTGCCAAAACAGGGATTGAAAAAAATCTCCTATGGGTGGCGCTGCCAATAAAGCACCTAAAATCTGTCACAAAGAACCGGCAAAAGTAATGATTATGAATATGTAAAATATAGCAAGGAGACATTTTAATTGTTTATTAATAAACAAGTGTTTTCTGTGTCAGTGCCCTGCATAGATGAAGTTGACGATGCTGACTCGCGATCTTCGCAGTAGTGAACGCGCCAGAGAGAAATGCACATTTCATACGGATTACACAAGCAGCAGTCTGTTTTCTCTAGTTTTGAATTGTATTGTTTAAAATAAGACATTTCAAGCTTTCTATAGATATTTCTCAGTTCTGTCAGGCAAGTAGGCTACCTTATAGCCTACGCTGAGTTTCGGTTCATTTGTAAGACGAGCTCCAGTTCATGCGTCGGTGCCTATTGTCTGCTATATTTACTTCTTAATTATTAAATCCTAGAAACTGGTTGATGAAACATTGATTAAAATTAAGATATCATTAATACAAAACGAAATTCATTTTTGTTTGAGGTCTCTGTGAACCTGTTTGAGGTCTCTGTGAAACAGTCTTTTAGTGCCGCTTTCAGAGCGCTCAGTCCGCAACATTGTTTTTTCCTCATAAATGCGAACGTGAAAAATAAAATAGAATGAATATGTTCTGTTCTGTTCTGTTCTGTTCTGTGGAGAGCTGACCCTTCTTCATTCGGTGGGTAGTACTTTGGTTTGCAGTTTAATTCACAGAATTACAAAAAATATATTTTGCCTCCTAAAAGTGTCATGTCCATGGCATGTGTAGCCTGTTTCCCTCATATTAAATATAAAACGAATGTGTAGACTGATATTTCTTTATTAAGGGAGTATGGATATATAAACAGTTTCAATATATTGGTAGGCCTATTAAATGCATTTTCTGAGAATTTATATTTCAAGTTTTTACTGCAAATGTCACGTCCATAACGCTGGAATTGACATCACTTGATAACACATTGTATTACCTTGTTATGATATAGTGACCCATACAATGTGCCAAACATATTTGCCTTACCTTGTCATTCAAGGCCAGGACACTTTTTGTACAACCAACGTTGTGCTGAACTTGACAAAATTGATCTGCAGCAGCGGCCAGCAGCTCGTGAGTTTTTTTTTTTTTTTTTTTTCAAGGCAGTAGAAGGTTATGGAACTTTTGCGCGCTTCCACATCCCGCGCAACTACGGATCTCCCAGGAACATTCATTATATATTGCTGCGTACATTTATCCGTGTCGGAGTTCTGTAGCCTACCTAGATGCGCATGGCATGCGCGAGTGGTGCGCGATCATGGTCGACTGGACAACGAGATTAAGCAGCTGAACAAGAATAAGGCGGCCTCCTGTATTTTTGCTAGTCGATTTTATTTCATCTAGTGACATGATGGGTTTTATCTTCATTCAGGAGATTTTGGGTAACTGCACAACTGACAGATGACTTTGAGCGCTCCGCCAACGGTGTGTGTGTGTGTGTGTAGTGTAACCATAGCAACAAAACGACCAACTTTCGGACCCTGCACTTAAGCCTATAATTTCGTTTAAAAAAATTTAATTATGTATTTAAAAGTTGCAGAATGGATTCATTTGGAGACTCCGAAATCGGCAGAGATAGGCAGGCAATGCAAAACAAAATCTTACATTGGGAAATAGTGGGGGGGACAAAACTTAGATTTTGAAATGTGGGGGGGACATGTCCCCCCCTCGTATAATGGCTCCCTGGTTCTATTAGTATACTTCTTTTCAACTAAAAAGAAGAAAGCATACTTTCAGTCTACATTATACTTCTCAAAAATATACTTAATTACACTTACAGTAAGTGTACTTGGCCTATACTTGTAGGCTACTCAATCTTTTGATCGAGATATACTTAAAAGTTTAATTATTCAAAGTATACTTGGCTTGTAGTTGTGTTAACTCTTTTGATTGAGTAGCCTATTAAATATACTTTTTTTACATCGTTTTTCATATACAGTCTTATGAAAGTTTGTTTGAAAATATTGATTAAAATATTGATATAAAACAGATATGTTTCTAATTCTGCGTATCTGAATTTTTGTGTAGGCTAGTCCACTGGTGTACATAGGAATTTTCTTTAATTCAACTTTTCCCCACCATTGACTGAATTTTCCAGCTTATCCATGTTTTCCCTGGTATACGGTAGGGGGCGCTATGACACATCTTCTAGTACAGAATCTCCGGATCAAAACACAGGAGAAGAAGAAGCTGAAACAAGAAGATTACTCACTCAAATGTAAAATAATGTGATCATCAAACATTAAACAGCTTGTAAATCAAAACTGCTTAATGTTTCTAAATGAAGCGTAACCCATTAAGAGAAAACGACTGAAGCTGTGGGGGTGTCGGACTCGATTTACTCCATCTGTGTTTGATCATCGTTCTGAATCTGATCAAGGCGTAGTCTTTGACAAAAATGTGATTTTCTCAACTATTTTGTTTAAAATGTTGCCTTTATTTATGAAACTTACCGACATTCAAGTGTTGATAAAAAAGTATGCATGAAGCTAATAAAAGGTTTTTAAAATTAAAGTAGAGTTAAAGGTATTTTTCAAGTATAAAAAATAACATTTGAACATAGTAGTATAGGCCTACTGCAAGTGCAAAAATTGTATATAAATAGTAAACTATAAGTATAATGTTAAGTTCACTTAAAAGAAAACTAGTATAAAACTACTAAACTAGTAGTTTACTGTGACTACACTAAAAGAAAACTTTCTAATATACTTGCGGTATAAAACTACTAAACTAGTACTTTACTGAGAGTACACTAAAAGAGCAAAAATAATATATAAATTGTAAACTATAAGTATGATGTTAAGTTCACTTAAAGAAAACTTGTAGTATAAAACTACTAAACTAGTAGTTTACTGAGAGTATACTTCAAAGTTGCTACAAGTATTAAAATAGTAAACTACTATACTCATAAGTTCACTTGCAGTACAAATGAGAAACATAATTATGAACTAGTTGTGCACTTAAAGTTTACTACTATTACACTTATAGTACACTTAAACATACTTTTATATACTTCAAGTGGGCCAATTTAGTCCCAAGCGGTATTAAAATAGTACACTTACAAGTTTACTACTAGTACATATTGACATTAGTATACTTACTACATAAAGTATACTTAAAAATATACTTGAACATTACTCAAGTATACTTCATAAAATGAACTTGAAGTATACTTTTTTTCAACTTTTTGCTGCTACAGGTGCGAAGATAGAATAGGTTTGTTATCCAAAGTGGTGTCTGAATTGCCTCCAGATTCTCAGCGTAGTTTTAACAATGACATTTTTAGTATAGGGAGACGAAGAGCATTTAATGGGGGCATGTCAGTGAAGTGGGCATGCATGAAGTAGCCTCCATATTAAACCATCCAGATCCTGATCCTGATTTAACCAGTATTGCATGACTCTGAGATTTGAAGCCCAATAATAAAATTGTAAATTAGGTAGAGCCATTCCCCCAAGTATTTTGGGTCTATGAAGGAATGTTTTAAGAATTGTGGGTATCTTTTTATTCCAGATAAATCCTAGGATCAGGGAATCAATTTTACGAAAAAAAGTGTTCAGGCAGGAAAATGAGTATACACTGAAAATAATAGGAGAATTTGGAAGAATATTCATTTTAACTGAATTAATTCTTCCAGCCAAGGATAGGGGAAGCAAAGACCAGTGCTCAAAATCTTTCTCCATCTGGAGTAACAAATTAGCAAAGTTAAATTTAAAAAGATCTTTGAATTTATCCGTGATGATGCAGACTCCAAGATAAGTAAATCTATGGTGTGCAATCATAAATGGAAAATTGTAGTCCCTAGCTGCAGAATTCAGTGGAAAAATTTCACTCTTGCTCAGATTTAATTTGTAACCAGAAATTATTCCGAATGATTTCAAAATATTAAGAGCTGCCGGTATCGATCTAGCTAAATCAGAAATATAAAGGAGGAGATCATCCGCATACAAAGACACTTTTTGCTCTGTACCCATTCTTTTTATACCTTTTATAGTTGAATCAACCCTCAGTGCAATAGCAAGGGGTTCGATAGCGATGGCGAAGAGGAGTGGACTCAAGGGACATCCCTGACGAGTGGACCGCGGTGGAGGGAAAATAGTCAGAACGGGTATTGTTGGTTCTGACAGACGCTTGGGGGGCAGAATATAATAACCTCACCCAAGAAATAAAGTTATCACCAAAACCAAATTTCTCTAGTGTGTAAAAAAGGTATTTCCACTCCACCCAGTCAAAAGCCTTCTCTACATCTTCTCTGCATTCTCTGTGACAGTAAATAAAGTCAGTTTGGTTAGCCATAAAAAGTGAAGCTGGTAATGCTGTTTGTGGAGTTGTTTAGTCAGATCTTCAGAGAGTTAATGTCTTTTATCTTCAGTTCAAGGCTGTGTCTGAATAAAGTTGTAGTTTGTGTTCTTATTACTCTTTCGAAAGATGATTGAAAGAATGTTTCAGGAACATCACACTAACCTTTAAATAACATTCTAGTAACATTCAGGAAACTGGACATATTTATGTTTTTGGAATGTCACGTTTCAACAAGAACGTTTCAGGAACATTATACCTTTTAAAACACGTTCCTCTAACGTCAAGAAAGCTGGACATTTTTACTCTTTTACTTTCGTTTTCAACGTAATTCTCAGGGAAAGGGAAAACAACACACAAAAAAGCACATTTTCCACGTTATTTAATTTAAACACAAAAACCACAAAATAACTCATTGCATTGCATTGGGTGTCTCTGTCGACCTCTTGTGGACAAAAATAGTATAACATGGCATTTCATGACACTAGACTAGATGGAGCAAATTAACATTTCTCACTCATGCTAAATTTTCATTCTTTCATTAAAAAAGAGGGAGAATTGATGCTAAATTTATGTTTTTGATTAAAGATTAAAGTGCACACGAATTAAACAATAAGAATAATGATAAACATTGCAATATTCTGTTAAAAGTATATGATCAATTTTGAATTCATGGTGACTTTAAGTTAATGTCGTCACTTCCTCAGTTCCCGTCACTATGGTTACGGTAAACAGACACGGCAGAACAGCAGTGGGTGGAGCCAGAGCCCGTAGACATTCTCTGGTGGAGCTGAACTAATGTTCATTCGCGACAGCGGCGACACTGATCCGGATCATTTATAATCTAACAACAAACAAACAAACAAAAGGGCTCCACTTTCGTCTTGCTGTGAAAGCGACGGAGGCAGGTGAGAAAATTGATTTTTATTTTCTCTCACGAAGTATAAATCATTCGAGCTATTAATAACGCGGTGTATATTGGGAAACAGTTTGATAAATTATATGTTTTTTCATTTGTGTAGCTGCTAATGAGATTCCTGTGGGTTGCTTTAATCGAGCGGGTACTAATCTGTATGTTTTTCCGTGTTCTAAGTGAACTTTTTCGTGTTTTCTAAGCTGTGTCTCAGTGATATGTTTTGAGTTTCTTTTGTTTTCCTTTTTTGGTTTATTTCTTTAATTGATGTCAATGGTTGAGTATTTTTGAATTTGTATTTTGATTTCAATTCATTTATTTGTGATGATTTAATCTATCGTTTTCATCTAACCATTCCTATAGTGAGCTATATCGCCAATTTATTTAACAATTTGTTTATATTTAATTTGAGTTTATGCTTTCTTTTGTTATTTTTTTATTTTGATTTGTGACGACCCGGGCGGAACCGAGTAGTTGGTGTCTTCCCGGAACTGCATCAAGTTACTTTTTATGTTATTATTATTTTGTTTATGCATATCTCTGCTCTCTTAATGCCTTTCTCTTTCTGGTTGTTGGCAGGACCTGGGTACCCGGGGGCAGACGAGTGACCTTCTGGTGGTGGCATCCTTCACTGTGTGTCGTGGTCTTCCTTGACCTTGGTCGCTGTGTGTGTGCTAGTGTGTGTGCACTGTGATTTGAGTGATCTTTCATTAAGGGTGATATTCTGAGACTGCCCCTGTGGTAAGCCTGGGTTCTTTGCCCCCAATGAGTGAACTTAACAATTGAGATGAGTGTGATTGCTGCAATGCCTCTTTTAACTATGAATGCCGCTTAAATAAAATACTTTTGTACGATTACTTATGTCTCTGACTCCAACGGTGATTGGGACCTGTGCGTGCCTTTAGAGGCGTGTTCAATTCTTGGGGTGAAATTCCCCAGGTGGCGTAGTCGGAAATCACATCAATTTGAGTCAGTTCACGCCCGCTTTGCCACATTATTATAACTATTAAAGGTTATATTTTTTTAACCTTTATAAAGGGCATTTTTCCCCTAATTTTATTAAATGCATGCTCCATCTTTCATTTCAAATTCTTAAATTTGATCAATACATTCAATTAGAATAAGACACTAGGCTGTTACCAATCAAATTAAATAATTTACATTGAAAAATTACTGTATTCAATGAGATTATGAGAGTGTAAATATTTTTTGAATAAACAAATAAGGAATGTTGAAAAGAATGATACTTTGAAACTAAACCGCCAGTAGGAGGCGGCAGGCGACCGTGTTAATGAACGAGTCATTGAGCCATTCATTCAAACAATTCATTCAATGGGCCATTGAATCTTTGAGTCAACCGATTCGTTCAAAACGCTGAATCATTCAGCGTTTGAAACATGGCTGAGTGTTCATGTGAGATGCGCGTGATCTGCGCTATCAATCGCCACTTACATTAAATGAAATAAAACCAGAATCATCCTCGCGTTTTCGGTGATTCCCTAGTAATTTTTTTTATTTTTTATTTTATGTTAAAAATTATTTTAATCAGGGCATTTGTCCGGTTGGGCAAGTACACTTCTCTTTCACGTGTCCCTTAAAAAAAACAAAAAAAAAACAAAACAAAAAAAAAACACACGTGTCCCGGACAAGTTAATGTGGAGCCCTGATATGTTTTCCTTGACTGGTTTTCCCTGAGGAGAATTACGTTGTTGAAAACGAAAGTAAAAAAGGGGGACGCACGTTCATTGCGTTTTACTGTGATGACTTTATTAAACTCAACACATTATAATGATTTATCTGTCATCCACCCTCGATTAATTAGAATGTTGTGTTTTTATTACTTGGCCCAGCATTATGAGGATCCGCAGCGGCAAACTATACGGTCTGCGTTGCATTGCTTTGGGTGTCTCTGCCGTCCTCTTGTGGACAAAAATAGTATAACATGGCATTTCATGACTATTGCCACTAGATAAAGCAAATTAACATTTCTAAGGGGCTGTTTACACCTGGTCACTTCATGCGTTTTCTCAGATCGGATAGTTATCTGATTTATCAAAACGATTCCATTTACACCTGATCACATAAATGTGTTTTTGCGAAACGGATTTAAATCCGATCTTCAATTCCCGCGCTATATGCAGATTTAATGGAGTGGACGTCACGAAAGCAACAGATATGAGCTGCATTTTATTGATCATCAGCTAAAATTTCAAAATCAAAGACCGCAGTAAGAGAGAGCGGCAACAGCCCTGGTAAGATAATTTTGTTTCTTTACTTTTAATGATGATGACTGTGTGATAAGCGTCTGCGACTTACTTTCACTTTGATTTGCGATAGTTTGCACGTTGGCTTGATGAATAGATGCTCAGCGTCTCATCTGCGGTGATGCGTGTTCCAGTAGTGTCGTCATATCTGGCTATAACATTACATATAGCTCTCGCACGTTTATTTTTTTTTGCATTTTTGGGAGGAGTACAATTTGCATATGTGGTTTCAACAACCAGATGCATTTACACTTGTCCAGTTTCGTCTGGAATGCGGCCCAGACCACCTCCTGAAGTGGTTTGAGCGATCGGATTCAAATCCGTCTCGAATGCGTTTCGGAGGGCATTTACACCTGGTCTCTTCACGATCGGATAGCTATCCGATCTGAGAAAACGCATGAAGTGGCCAGGTGTAAACAGCCCCTTACTCATGTTAATTTTTCATCTCTGTTTTTTTGTGTTTATTTAAAATAAGACAAATCTGATATTATTTTAATTTTACATCTGTTATTTAACAGTAGAGATAGTTGTTTAATGCAGAAACACTCGCCGGGTTTTAAACTAGCAAAACGGGTTTAAAGTGCACACGAATTAAATAAAGCTGAAGCATGTTGTCACAATGAGTTACAATGAATGTTACTATTAGAACTATGATATTCTATTCTATACTTTTATCAATTCTATTGAGAAACCATGAGAAAAAGGTGAATAAAGACTGAAATTATTCATTATTATTATGTTTTGAACTATGCTGTATAGCTGTGTTTTGCAGTGTGTGTGTTGTTCAAATTTATTTTTAATGATTAAAATTGCCATTATTTTATATGAAAAAGTTAATTTTATTTTATTGACAAAATATTTTATTTTGTCTTTTTTATATTTTTTGATTAGATCAGATAACATTTTAATCTGTCATATGATCATGTGATAATGTACTCCACCTATGGGGCATGTTGTCTCATTTCACTTCATTCATTCAGGGTAAATCAAGAGAAAAGTATACGCTGTAATAATGAAAGGTCCGTGTATCTTTTGATCATTTCATTTCCTGTTTGGAATGGAATAACGAGAAATGAAAACCAGCTCGTTTATTCGTTTTTTAGTTTATTTTGAAAAACGAAAAATTAGATTTTGGCTTGATTCATTTGCACACGTGGGCGGGCGGCGCTGAAACGCCCCTTTCATCTGATTGGTCGAAACGCTCCGCCTTCAGTAAGCGACGAGCTTTTCTTTCTGTCAGGCAGAATAAGAGTCAGTACGAGTGCGGCACTGACAAATGCACTGTAATACAATAATGTCCGAAACCACCACTCACTGTAAACTACGCACAATATTTGAAGCAGAAATATGTTGCTGGTCACGTAATTTGCACTGCTGAGACTTTCAAGCGACCCCAATAATGTGAACCGCAGTATATGACAGATTATTTAAGCATGATGTATTTCCCATTGATAAATACAGTGCAAATAGTTCCGTCTCTTTGGATAAAAGTGAAGTGGAAATAAAAATCAATAATAGGCTGAACTGTACCATGATAATATGTCCGTAACATTTACCACTCTCGTCTTTTATTTACATCAAAAGGCAGGTGTGTGTGACGTATAAATCATTTTGAAAATTGAACAGAAATAAAGTTTATATTTATGAATGTAAGCATGTGTAGCCTACTCAGTTCGCATGAAAAGGAAGAGACAGAAAAGAGAGAAGCTAGAATCAGTGAACGTACATTAATACTGACAAAATTACCAGGTTTGGGATTAATTGAAATCATGTCAGTTGAAGAGCACGGCATACCTTTAAAATGTTATTAGTTTTATTATAAAACTAATATAATTTTATTACATACTGAATTGGTCGATGTTTCTCTGAGTTTTCTTTATTATGTTGGCTTAAGAAAGCCAGCATATATTTAAGCATTATTATTATGTATTATTATTATTATGAGAAATTGACTCCGTCTAGAACTTTAATGCTTCACCAAACTCAGCTCAGACCTTCAGACTGGTCTGACTCGCTTATATCTTTTCTAACTGGTCAGACTTACTTTCCCCAAAAAATCCATTGACTTGCGTTCTCTGAGCAATGAAGGCCGTAATACTCAATGCTGTCCACTAGAGGGGGCGACAGGATAATAAGTGTTTTCTATTCTCTTTCCCTGTTTGCATCAGTTTAAATGACAAACGCATGAATTTCATTAATAAATAGGCAATATCTGTGTATGAGAACAAGATTTACACTTCAAGCTTTACAACTAATTAAAACTTTAACCCTACTTCAAAGTTTGCCACTCTGTCATTTCTTTTAATATATTGTTATTCCACTGTTTTTTGCATTTAAATTTGTCCATCTGGAACTTTTATTTGTCATGAGCTCTATATTTAAGATGTACTAGAAAAAAAATATGATTCAACAACACAAACTCTGTTTTTACTCGGCAAATTTGTTTTCCTTTCAAGTAGGCTTATCCTGCAGGTTATCCTGCTTTTTGCCATGGCTTGCCACACTGCCCAGAATAAACTATATTTTCTCCACACGAGATGTTTAAAACCCTGCATTTAGTTTTTGTGAAGACGAGCGCATATCTTACACAGTTCCCTTTCAAGGGAACTCCCGTTGCGTCGAAAATGACGCTATGGGGAACGCTTTGCGTGATGACGTCTTGAAGCACATGTAAAATCAGTCCAATGGTGTGGCGGAACGTCAGAGGCGGGTGACGTCACGTACCAGGAAACTATAAAAGCCGGCCCGAAACAGAAAACGAAAGCTTTCTGAGTCTTCAGTCGCGCTCTGTGTTGAAATCTGTCCTTGTTATTTGGTGTTGTCTGTCTATATATATATATATTTATTCAGATATGGCGAGCAAGCAGCAGTATCGAGTGTGTGTCCATCCCTGCCCGCGTTATTTAACGGGAGGTGACACACACACTCTTTGTGTTGTTTGTTTGGGAGAGGAGCATGCCCAGTCAGCACTCGAGGGTGGTGACTGTGTGCATTGCTGTGCGCTTCCATTGCGGACGCTCCGATCCCGTTTGGCTCGGTTCAATCCCGACCACGTTCCCCAGGGCTCGGGTCCCGCCGCGGCTGAGGCTCGGCGGCGATCTCAGACCTGGGGTTCGCAAATGGATCTGTCAGTGGATGTTGAGACGGGCTCTGCCTTATCTCAGCCTCTTACTGACAGATCCAGTGCCTCTCATCAGGGTGTGGAAGCACGCGCTGCGGTTTCTTCCCCCCCGATAGAGGCACCAATACTGCAACTATCCAGCTCTGAGGAGTTGGATGTTGTGAGTATTGAAGCTGAGTCTGAGGATTCGCCACCTCAGTCTCATGCATTCGAAGAACTGCTCGATGTAGTTACAAGAGCAGTTGACAGACTTTCTCTTGAGTGGCCAGAGGATAGGCAGGACGTTCGTTCGAAAAGCAAGCTCGACGAACGCTTCCTGCCATCTCGTACACAGCCTCAGCGTAGGAGTCTTCCGTTTTTGGTTTGGTTACCGAGGTGTGGAGATCGTGGGGAAAACCTATGTCATACAGAGTATATACACCTCAAACATCACATTACTCTTCCATCTACAAATATAAAGAGTATGGTTATGGGGAGATGCCGAAGGTGGAAGAGACGCTTGCGAGCTATCTCTCTCCAGCAACGGCATCTTCCCTGAAGGCTCCTACACTTCCCACCAAACCAGTTAAATTCACTTCCTCCCTGATTCATAAATCGTATGCAGCCGCTGGTCAAGCTGCAGCGTGTCTGCATACGATGTCCCTTATGCAAGCATATCAGGCAGAATTACTGGGTGATTTAGAGGAGGGCGGGGGTATTGGTCCTGACACAGTAGCCGAACTGCGTAGAGCCACAGATTTGTCTCTCAGGGCCACCAAGGAGACCGCTAAATCAATCGGGCGGTCTATGGCAGCCCTGGTGGCCACTGAGAGGCATCTGTGGCTCAATCTGAGTGACATCAAAGATAGAGAAAAACATGTTCTTTTAGATGCTCCGGTTTCTACTGTTGGGCTATTTGGAGATGCAGTGAACAGTGCGGTAGCTAAATCGCAAGAAGCTTCAAAACAGGCTGCTGCACTCCAGAAACTTCTCCCCCGCCGCTCTTTCATTGAGGCTGCTGAGCGGGAGCAGCCTCACTCCTCTAAAAAGAGCGCTGATCATCGTGCCACTCAAAAGCAGAGTGTGTCCTCCCGTGCTCCCCCACAAAAATCTCGGGGACACGGAGGGCGCGCTCAAACCCAGCAGTCTTCGAGGGGTAGAGCGGATCTGCGGACCGGTATTACTGCCAAGAAGGCTGCTAGGAAGAAATCCTGACGTCCGAGGGCTCAGGACAAATGAGGGTAGTCCCCCCCGAAGCAGAGCGGTTAACACCTCTTTTTACGGTGCCCGTCTCTCTTCGGTACCCTCAGGGGACCGTTCTGCCAACCCTGCCGCCTCCGGTGTTACAGGGCGCAGCGGTCTCCGGCGAGCACATATCTCAAGGACCACCCGGAAACGTAGTGGCCTCGGGATGCCCGCCCCCTCCGAGGAGGGTGTTAGAGCAGTCTGTTCGATCGTTCCCTGCCGGTGCGCCGTTACAGGGCGACGAATTGACTGCTCAACAACAACAAAATCCAGAAACCAGTCTCGAGAGGCTGGTACCTCTAGTAGAATCTTTGACAGCGTGGAAGCTACTGTCAAATGTTTCTCGTTGGGTCCTGCAGACCGTGGAAAAAGGGTATCAGATACAATTCAAAAAACGCCCACCTCGGTTTATGGGGGTCCTGCCCACAGTGGTGGGCCCCGAGCAGGTTCTGGTCATGGAACAGGAAGTGAACACTCTGTTAGAGAAAGGGGCCATAGAATATGTACCTCCCTCCGACAGGGAAACCGGGTTTTACAGCCGGTACTTCATAGTTCCAAAGAAGGACGGGGGATTGCGTCCCATTTTAGATCTTCGAGTTCTGAACGAGTCAGTCATGCAGCTCAAGTTCAAAATGTTAACATTGAGACAGATCGTGCCACAGATCAGGTCCGAGGACTGGTTTGTCACGATAGACCTCAAGGACGCATATTTCCATATTTCCATCCGTCCGTGTCATTGGAAGTTCCTGAGGTTTGCTTTCGGGGGCAAAGCATACCAATATCGTGTTCTTCCATTCGGCCTAGCTTTATCACCCCGCACTTTCACCAAATGCATGGATGCAGCTCTGGCGCCGCTGCGCCTCCAGGGTATTCGCATCATGAACTACATCGACGATTGGTTGATTTTAGCTCAGTCGCATCAGTTGGCGGTTCAACATCGAGATGTTGTTCTCGCCCACATGAAAGAGCTGGGGTTACGGCTGAACGCCAAGAAGAGTGTGCTTTCTCCACTCCAGAGGACCACTTTTTTAGGCGTGGTTTGGGACTCAGTGTCGATGCAGGCGCGCCTGTCACCGCCACGTATAGAGTCCATCCTTGCAGCTGTGAAAAGTGTAAAGCTAGGCCAGCTACTCACTGTCAAACAGTTCCAGAGACTGTTGGGTCTCATGGCAGCAGCTTCCAACGTGATACCTTTTGGACTGCTGCACATGAGGCCCCTGCAGTGGTGGCTCAGGACCAGGGGGTTTTCCCCGAGGGACAACCCATTTCGCACAATCAGGGTCACGCGGCGATGCTTACGTGCCCTGGTTATGTGGAAGAAACCTTGGTTCCTGTCCCAGGGCCCAGTGTTGGGAGCTCCTTGTCGTCGCAAACTGCTAACGACGGATGCTTCCCTCACGGGTTGGGGAGCGATCCTGGAGGGTCGCTCCTCTCAAGGTCTGTGGGAAGACCATCATCGTTCCTGGCATATCAATCGCCTAGAGATGTTAGCTGTCTTCCGGGCTCTGAGGAGCTTTATCACAGATCTCAGGGGACACCATGTGTTAGTACACACGGACAACACGTCGGTGGTCGCCTATATCAACCACCAAGGGGGTTTGCGCTCGCGCCCGTTATCCAACTTGGCACGCCATATCCTCTTGTGGTCCCAGGGGAAGTTACTGTCACTCAGGGCAGCTTACATCCCCGGGGTCCAGAATATAGGAGCAGACACTCTGTCGAGGCAGGGGCCGAGGCCCGGGGAATGGAGGCTCCACCCCGAGGTGGTGGAGCTGATATGGAGGGAGTTTGGCCAAGCTCAAGTGGATCTGTTTGCGTCTCGAGAGACGTCTCACTGTCCACTTTGGTTCTCCCTCACGCATCCAGCTCCTCTGGGACTGGATGCTATGGTGCAGACGTGGCCGAGGCTACGTCTGTACGCTTTTCCCCCAGTTGCTCTGCTCCCGGGAGTTCTGGAGAGAGTTCGCAGGGACCGGGTTTGCCTGCTTCTTATAGCCCCGCGCTGGCCGGGCAGAGTATGGTTTCCCGATCTTGTGTCGCTCCTCGACGGGCCTCCTCTGGAGCTACCCGTCAGGAGGGACCTTCTGTCCCAGGCGGAGGGCTCGATATTTCACCCCCGCCCAGAACTGTGGAACCTGTGGGCTTGGCCTCTGAGGGGGCCCAGCTCATAGAGTCAGGTCTCTCAACTGAGGTTGTGGAGACCATTCTACAGTCCAGAGCTCCCTCCACGAGGAAACTTTATGCCCTGAAGTGGAGAGTCTTCACTTCTTGGTGTAGTGACCGTCGGTTGGATCCAGTCAACTGCCCAATTGGTACAGTTCTGGAGTTCCTGCAGGACCGGTTCACTGCAGGTCTGACCCCGTCCACCTTAAAGGTTTATGTGGCGGCCATAGGTGCTTACCACATTCCTTTGGGTGGAATGTCTGTGGGGAAAGACCCCTTGGTATCTCGTTTCCTTCGTGGCACTTGGAGGCTGAGGCCTGCAGTTCGCTCTAGGGTGCCACCATGGGACTTGTCCATTGCACTTCAAGGCCTGTCCCTGGCCCCTTTTGAGCCCATTGAGGAGGTTCCTGAGAAGTTTCTAACTTTGAAAGCTCTTTTTCTTCTGGCTATCTCTTCTCTCAAGAGAATTGGGGATCTTCAAGCATTGTCGGTTGCTCCGTCATGCTTAGAGTTTGCTCCGGGTATGGTGAAAGCTTTTCTACATCCGAGACCGGGTTATATCCCCAAGGTCCCCACTAATGTGGTCAGACCTATTGTCCTGCAGGCCTTCTGTCCTCCTCCCTTTCAAAATGCTGACCAGGAGGCTAATAATTTGCTTTGCCCTGTGCGGGCGTTAGACGCGTATGTCCACAGAGCTGCCCTGTGGCGTAAAAGTGATCAATTATTTGTGTGCTTTGGGTCCCCTAACAAAGGAGGTCCAGTGTCTAAGCAAAGGATGAGCAAGTGGGTGGTCGAGGCTATCTCACTTGCTTATGAGGCGGCTGGGCAGCCTTCTCCTTTGGCTGTCCGGTCGCACTCGATGAGGAGTATGGCGGCCTCTAAGGCCCTTATTTCAGGAGTTTCTTTACAGGACGTCTGTGATGCGGCAGGCTGGTCCTCACCGCACACTTTCGTCAGGTTTTACTCTCTGGATTTAGACTCTGCTCCAGGGTCTCATGTTTTGTCTTCCTAGTGCTGCTCTCCAGATTACACACAGGACAGACATTCGTAGCTATGGAGGCGTTGGTATAGACGTTCCCCATAGCGTCATTCTCGACGCAACGGGAGTTCCCTTGAAAGGGAACGCCTCGGTTACGACTGTAACCTCGGTTCCCTGAAGAGGGAACGAGCGTTGCGTCGCCTTGCCATATCTCCTTCATGCCTGTCAGCTCGACTTCAGACTTTTACGAAGCTTTCGTTTTCTGTTTCGGGCCGGCTTTTATAGTTTCCTGGTACGTGACGTCACCCGCCTCTGACGTTCCGCCACACCATTGGACTGATTTTACATGTGCTTCAAGACGTCATCACGCAAAGCGTTCCCCATAGCGTCATTCTCGACGCAACGCTCGTTCCCTCTTCAGGGAACCGAGGTTACAGTCGTAACCGAGGCGTTTCCAGTTCTGTTTAGGCTATTGTAGTTTGTAATGCTTGTTATGTTCCTTAATTTAGATAGAATCTGGTTGTCTGTCTGTCTGTCTATCTGACTATAACACACCACCTTTTATTTAAAAATCTGCTATATTTCACAAAGGAAGCCCATTTGTGCGTCGTTGGCGTTATACGAGAATGACATTCTGAATATGAGCCTATTGTTAGCTGGCTTAAAAATGCGGATTGATCATTGCATGAGTTACTCCTTATTGCAATGCAATACAAGAAGTGCATAGCCTATGTTATTCTTCAGTGCACAACGTTAGATTGTTTGTGCAATGCAATGCAACAACACAGGTTATCTCTTATAGCTATATCTCTTATAGCTCTATATAGCATCCCATGAACATGGGAATGAGTTAGTACTGGTGTGCAATGCAATGCAAAAAGTTCATTAAAGAGATAACATGTTGCACTGCATTGCACAAACGATTTAACGTTGTGCATTGAAGAATAACATTTATGCACTTTTTGCATTGCATCGCACACCATAACACCCTTGTTCAATAAAGAGATAACATGTTGCATTGCATTGCACAATAGATCTAACGTTGTGCATTGAAGAATAGCATATAGGCTATGCACTTTTTGCATTGCATTGCACACCAGAACTAACTCCTTCAAATGTTCATTAAAGAGATAACATTTTGCATTGCACAATCGATCTAACTTTGTGCAATGAAGAGTAACATAGGCCATGCACTTTTTGCATTGCATTGCATTGCACACCAGAACTAAATCATTCCCATGTTCATTAAAGAGATAACGTTACATTGCTTTGCACAAACGATCTTGTGCATTGAAGAATAACATATAGGCTATGCACTTTTTGCTTTGCATTGCACACCAGAACTAACTCCTTCAAATGTTTATTAAAATGTTGCTTTGCACTGCACAAACGATCTAACGTTGTGCACTGAAGAATAACATATAGGCTATGCACTTCTTGCATTGCACACCAGAACTAACTCATTCCCATGTTCATTAAAGAGATAACATATGTGTTGTTGCATTGCATTGCACACACGATCTAACGTTGTGCATTGAAGAATAATATATATATGCACTTGCACACCAGAACTAACTCATTCCGAAACTCATTGCGTTGTGATTTGAGGCAATACAATTTGTGCTGTTGCATTGCGTTTCACAGACGATCAAACTTTGTGCATTGAAGAATAACATATAAGCTATGAGTGCATTGCAAACATATAGCAACTATCTCATTCCGATGTTCATTGAAGAGATACCATTTTTGGAGTTACATTCCACTGCATAAAAGATCTAACTGATAAAGTTAGATATAGTAATACATTATTATTCAACGCTAATTCTTAGATCGTTTGTGCAATGCAACACTCATGTTATATTTTCATTGCACATGAGGTATGAAGTAGTTTATTCTATGCATTGTGACGCAAGAGGTAAATTCAATAATTTCCCTTCAAAGCAAAAATGAATAAGTTAGTTATTCAGTGCAATGCGATAGCACATATGTTATGAGTCAAATCAGGCATACAGAGGTCCCTCTTTGACCTACGGAACATATTTTCTGTCCAAAGAGTTCTTACTATACATACAGACTGACTTCTTGTGATGTTGTGGTCAAAGTGTCCACAAAATGTTTCAAACTATATAAAGTGATAGACTCCTTTTGATGATAAATCAGCTATAAAGAGGGCCCCTTTTGACCTCTGAACATATTTCTGGCCAAAGAGTCCTTGATCTTGGGCTTTCTATACTCATAGACTCCTTCTGATGCTTCATAAGCCATATAGATGTCCATATCTGACCTTTTGAACTTATTTGTGGTCAAAGTGTCCTCAACATTTTTCAAACTATATAAAGTTATAGACTCCTTCTGATGATAAAACAGCTATATCCCCTTTTGACCTACTGAACATATTTCTGGCCGAAGAGTCCTAAAAACACTATATATTCAGATTGATATCTTCGGATGTTATATCATCCTGACAAAAGTCCATATTTGACATACTGAATTGTTTTCTGGCCAGGGAGTACTCAAAACTTGACCTTTCCATATATACTCATAGACTCCTTCTGATGCTTCATAAGCCATATAGATTTCCATATCTGACCTTTTGAACTTATTTGTGGTCAAAGTGTCCTCAAAATCTTTCAAACTATATAAAGTTATAGACTCCTTTTGATGATAAATCAGCTATACAGAGGACCCCTTTTGACCTACTGAACATATTTCTGTCCAAAGAATGTAGAAAAAGAGTATGTATAGAAAGCATACATAGGTCAGATATGGACATCTATATGGCTTATGAAGCATCAGAAGGAGTCTATGAGTATGTATAGAAAGCCCAAGATCGAGGACTCTTTGGCCAGAAATATGTTCCTTGGGTCAAAAGGGGACCTTTTATAGCTGATTTATAATCAAAAGGAGTCTATAACTTTATATAGTTTGAAACATTTTGAGGACACTTTGACCACAAATAAGTTCAAAAGGTCAGATATGGACATCTATATGGCTTATGTTATGAAGCATCAGAAGGAGTCTATG
The DNA here is from genome assembly GCF_963993115.1 of Abramis brama. Classification (NCBI taxonomy): domain Eukaryota; kingdom Metazoa; phylum Chordata; class Actinopteri; order Cypriniformes; family Leuciscidae; genus Abramis; species Abramis brama. The sequence goes on along the minus strand of NC_139967.1, from coordinate 36,395,777 downwards.
AGTATGTATAGAAAGCCTAAGATCGAGGACTCTTTGGCCAGAAATATGTTCAGGAGGTCAAAAAGGGGACATCTGTATAGCTGATTTATCATCAAAAGGAGTCTATCACTTTATATAGTTTGAAAAAAATTAAGGACACTTTGACCACAAATAAGTTCAAAAGGTCAGATATGGACATCTATATGGCTTATGAAGCATCAGATGGAGTCTATGAGTATGTATAGAAAACGCAAGATCGAGGACTCTTTGGCCAGAAATATGTTCAGGAGGCCAAAAGGGGACGTCTGTATAGCTGATTTATCATCAAAAGGAGTCTATAACTTTATATAGTTTGAAATTTCTTTAGGACACTATGACCAAAAATAAGTTCAAAAGGTGAGATATGGACATCTATATGGCTTATGAAGCATCAGAAGGAGTCTATGAGTATGTATAGAAAGCCCAAGATCGAGGACTCTTTGGCCAGAAATATGTTCCTTGGGTCAAAAGGGGACCTTTTATAGCTGATTTATAATCAAAAGGAGTCTATCACTTTATATAGTTTGAAACATTTTGAGGACACTTTGACCACAAATAAGTTCAAAAGGTCAGATATGGACATCTATATGGCTTATGAAGCATCAGAAGGAGTCTATGGGTATGTATAAAAAGCCCAAGATTGAGGACTCTTTGGCCAGAAATATGTTCTGGAGGTCAAAAGGGGACCTCTGTATAGCTGATTTATCATCAAAAGTAGTCTATAACATTATATAGTTTGAAACATTTTGAGGACACTTTGACCACAAATAAGTTCAAAAGGTCAGATATGGACATCTATATGGCTTATGTTATGAAGCATCAGAAGGAGTCTATGAGTATGTATAGAAAGCCTAAGATCGAGGACTCTTTGGCCAGAAATATGTTCAGGAGGTCAAAAAGGGGACATCTGTATAGCTGATTTATCATCAAAAGGAGTCTATCACTTTATATAGTTTGAAAAAAATTAAGGACACTTTGACCACAAATAAGTTCAAAAGGTCAGATATGGACATCTATATGGCTTATGAAGCATCAGATGGAGTCTATGAGTATGTATAGAAAACGCAAGATCGAGGACTCTTTGGCCAGAAATATGTTCAGGAGGCCAAAAGGGGACGTCTGTATAGCTGATTTATCATCAAAAGGAGTCTATAACTTTATATAGTTTGAAATTTCTTTAGGACACTATGACCAAAAATAAGTTCAAAAGGTGAGATATGGACATCTATATGGCTTATGAAGCATCAGAAGGAGTCTATGAGTATGTATAGAAAGCCCAAGATCGAGGACTCTTTGGCCAGAAATATGTTCAGGAGGTCAAAAGGGGACCTCTGTATAGGTGATTTATCATCATAAGGAGTCTATAACTTTATATAGTTTGAAACATTTTGAGGACACTTTGACCACAAATAAGTTCAAAAGGTCAGATATGGACATCTATATGGCTTATGAAGCATCAGAAGGAGTCTGTGAGTATGTATAGAAAGCCCAAGATCGAGGACTCTTTGGCCAGAAATATGTTCAGGAGGCCAAAAGGGGACGTCTGTATAGATGATTTATCATCAAAAGGAGTCTATAACTTTATATAGTTTGAAACATTTTGAGGACACTTTGACCACAAATAAGTTCAAAAGGTCAGATATGGACATCTATATGGCTTATGAAGCACCAGAAGGAGTCTATGAGTATGTATAGAAAGCCTAAGATCGAGGACTCTTTGGCCAGAAATATGTTCAGGAGGTCAAAAGGGGCCCTCTGTATAGCTGATTTATCATCAAAAGGAGTCTATAACTTTATATAGTTTGAAACATTTTGAGGACACTATGACCACAAATAAATTCAAAAGGTGAGATATAGACATCTATATGGCTTATGAAGCACCAGAAGGAGTCTATGAGTATGTATAGAAATCGTCTCCGGTTACTTATTGTAACCTTGTTCCCTGAGAAAGCGGAACGAGATGCTGCGCTGCTCAGCGCATTGGGAACATATTTTATCGTGACCAGCTGTGAATAGTGTGTATAACACGTCGATGGAATTGACCCGGAGGTAATATAGCCTCGGTCGGTGACGTCATCGGCGCGCCCCCGCGACACGAGGCTATAAGTAGATGAGCCACAGGTGCATCATCAGGATATTTTGTCTGAAGAGCAGTCCCGGGACATCTTCAGCACGGCAAAGTAGCGCAGCATCTCGTTCCGCTTTCTCAGGGAACAAGGTTACAATAAGTAACCGGAGACGTTCCCTTTCGAAAGCTACAATCGATGCTGCGCTGCTCAGCGCATTGGGAACGAGAATACCCACGCCGCCGTGCTTGAACATGTCTGGACTCCCACGGTTGTGCAGGTGTGTTTCACAAGAACGTAAGAAGGCCTAGACATTAGCTTGCGATGTCGACTCAAGGACATGAGAGCCCGGAGTGGCATGAACATCCAAACTATAAAATCTTATGAATGTGTGCGGAGAGGACCAACCTGCCGCATCACAAACATGTTGCAAAGGGGCCCCCCTTGCCAAAGCACTAGAAGAGGCGACCCCCCTGGTGGAGTGAGCTCTAAGACCTATAGGCGAAGTTTGCCCGCGCGCCTCATAAGCAAGAGCAATAGCATCCCTGACCCAATGAGACATAGTCTGCTTGGTAGCAGCTCCTCCTCTGTTGCTGCCCCCATAACAGACGAACAGTTGCTCCGACTTACGCCACTGGCTAGTGCGGTGGACATAAGCCTGAAGAGCACGGACTGGACACAGCCTATGAGATCTCTCCTGCTCCGGCGTTGAGAACGGCGGGGAGCAGAAAGCCTCAAGAATGACAGGATGTACAGCCGAAAATGGAACCTTAGGCAGGAAATCAGGATGTGGATGCAAAATCACTTTCACCATACCTGGGGCAAAGTCTAAGCAGGATGGCGAGATAGACAGAGCCTGCATATCCCCAATTCTCTTCAAGGAAGTTATTGCCATCAGAAAAACCATTTTTAGAGTCAGAAGTTTATCAGACGCTGATTCTATTGGTTCAAAGGGGGTGTCAACCAGACCCTCAAGAACTATAGCTAAATCCCATGAAGGGATCTTGGTTCTAACTGGAGGCCTCAGTCGCCTGGCTCCCCGAAGGAAGCGTGAGAGCAGAGGGTGTCTCCCAAGTGGCGCCCCGTCAACTAAGGCGTGGCAAGCCGAAAGAGCGGCCACGTAAACCTTAAGAGTGGCAGGACATGTGCCTGTTGATAATTTCTCTTGCATGAAGTCCAGCACTGAAGCAATCTGGCAGTTAACTGGATCTACATTGTGTTCAACGCACCACCTTTCAAAAACACCCCACTTAATAGCATAACTTCTTCTAGTGGAGGAAGCCCTAGCACTCAGAATGGTCTCAATAACATCCGGCGAAAGCCCAGTGTCTCTTAATTGGTTCCCATCAGGGGCCAAACATGAAGATTCCACAGGTCGGGCCTGGGATGGAATATCGTGCCCTCCGCCTGAGACAGAAGGTCCCTCCTCTCCGGAATCGCCCACGGCGAGCCGTCGAGGAGAGCTATTATCTCCGAGAACCACACTCTGTTCGGCCAACGTGGCGCTATCAGCAAGAGGCAAGACCCTTGTTGGCGAACTCTGGCTAGAACTCCCGGGAGCAGAGAAACTGGAGGAAACGCATAAAGGCGCATCCTGGGCCATGTGTGCGCCATCGCATCCAGACCCAGAGGAGCCGGGTGACTCAGAGAGAAGTAGAGGGGGCATTGCGCTGTCTGTTGGGAGGCGAAGAGGTCCACCTCCGCTTCGTAAAATTTGGTCCAAATCTGTTTCACTACCTCTGGGTGGAGTTTCCATTCCCCCGTCGGTAGTGTCTGTCTGGACAATAGATCTGCTCCCACATTCAAATGCCCTGGGATGTATACTGCCCTGAGTGACAGGAACTTGCCCTGGGCCCAGAGAAAAATCTGCCTCGCTATTCTGTTCAGATTGCGTGAGCGCAGACCTCCCTGGTGATTTATATACGAGACTGCTGCTGTGTTGTCCACCCGCACTAGGACATGACAGCCCCTCAATTGATGGAGAAAATATTTCAGAGCCAGAAATATGGCCATCAGCTCGAGGCAATTGATGTGCCAATCGAGCTGATGACCCTCCCATTCCCCTTGAGCTGGACGGCCATCCAAGACCGCTCCCCAGCCTGTCAGGGAGGCGTCCGTCGTTAGCAGTTTGCGACGACACGGCGCCCCTAAAGTGGGACCCAAGGCGAGGAACCGGGGTCTGAGCCACAGAGATAGTGTACGAAGCCCGCGGCGCGTCACTTTTATTAGCCTTTGAGGATTGGCTCTTGGATGAAAACCTCTGGCTTTTAGCCACAACTGAAACGGTCTCATGTGCAACAGCCCCAGAGGAATCACCGTGGAGGCTGATGCCATGAGACCTAACATTCTTTGATACTGTCGAACAGTACGAACTTGGCCTAGCTTGACTTTGGTCATGGTCTGCTGAATGGTCTCGATTCGAGCGGGAGACATTTGTGCCCGCATCGTAACCGAATCCCAAACGATCCCGAGATAATTCGTTCTCTGAGCAGGAGAAAGAACACTTTTCTTGGTGTTGAGTTTCAGCCCTAGAGAAACTAGATGAGCTAACACGATGTCTCTGTGTTGGAGCGCCATCTCTCGTGATTGTGCTAGTATTAACCAATCGTCTATGTAATTCAAAATGCGAATGCCCTGGAGTCGTAATGGAGCCAGTGCTGCATCCATGCATTTTGTGTATGTGCGGGGTGACAGTGCTAGACCGAATGGAAGAACCCGAAATTGGTACGCTTCGCCCCCGAAAGCGAACCTCAGGAACTTCCTGTGTTGTGGCAATATTTCTATGTGAAAATATGCGTCCTTCAGATCGATCGTGACGAACCAATCGTGATGTTGTATTTGCGACACGACCGTCTTGACGGTTAACATCTTGAACTTGAGTGCTTTGACTGTGCGGTTTAAGCCTCGAAGATCTAAGATTGGACGCAACCCCCCATCCTTTTTGGGTACTAGGAAGTATCTGCTGTAATAACCTGACTCCCTCTCTGGAAGAGGAACACGTTCTATGGCCTCTTTGCTCAGAAGAGTCTGCAGCTCTTGCGACAGTACATGCATCTGCTCCGGTTTCACGGTAGTGAAAATCACGCCGTTGAAACGCGGAGGACGACGAATAAACTGGATTCTGTATCTGTACTGTGCTTAATACCCACGCAGAAACGCCCGGCAGAAGTTCCCACGCTGCCAGACTTTCTGAGAGTGGTATTAATTTTAATACTTCCTTTTGAGGGGATATTAGATGTTCCGTGTCCGGAATGACAGCCGGAAACGACGGAACATCTAATATTTCGCTGGAAACCGCTGCCCCCCGAAGCACGAGAGGTGGCGGGGATGGAGAGGTTTTGTGAGGGTAGCGGGAAGGGACGAATAGATCTTGAACGCGCCCCATCCCGCGGGGGACTACCCCCACTAGAATGGGCGCCAGACCATCAGGACTTCCTCTTTCTATTGATGACAGTCCTGAGGTCTGGCTTGGGAGGCTGCTGAGCCTGGCGAGTCTGCCTCCAGTCTCTCTGAGGGGGAGCGCGACTCGCCACGCTCTGCTTTTTCACCTCCCTGGCTTTTGAAGGACCGGGGCGGGGCTGGGTGGCAGACGGCCCCTCCCCTTGAGTGCGGCGAGGAAGAAACTGCACGAACGCTTCCTCGTGTTTCTTGACTTCCTTAAAGCGTGTGACTACGGTGTTAACCGCGTCACCAAACAGCCCAGATGGAGATACAGGAGAGTCAATAAGAAACAGACGATCTTTCTCTTTAATCCCTGTCAGATTAAGCCACAGATGCCTCTCCGTGCTGACTAAAGCAGACATAGAACGGCCGATGGCACGGGCCGTCTGCTTGGTCGCACGGAGAGACAGATCTGTGGCACGACGAAGCTCCGTGAACGCTTCCTCGTCGATCGTACTGCCCACACTCAAATCCTTCAACAGGTCAGCCTGGTACGCCTGTAACACTGCCATAGTGTGCAGCGCAGCACCAGCCTGACCTGCAGCTTGATAAGCTTTCCCCACTAATGATGATGTTATACGACAGGGTTTAGTGGGGAGGGTAGGTTTCTTTATCGAAGATGCCGACTCGGGTGAGAGATAGCCCGCGAGCGTCTCTTCAACCCGCGGCATCTCCGTATACCCCCGTGCTTTCGCACCCACGATAGTCGAAAAAGTCGACGTCGAGGGCACAAAAACGCGAGAAGTATATGGTTTACTCCATGACTTAGACAGCTCGTCATGGAGGTCCTCGAAAAAAGGGAGAGACTGATGTAATGTTCTCTCCCCCCTGCCACCGGACAGAAACCTATCCTCAAGCTTACTGGGTTTGGGGGTCTCTTGGTCGCGTGGCCAGTCAAGCTGTAACCTGGCCACCGCGCGAGTGACCACCTCTAGCAATTCCTCAACAGATCTTTTTTCACGGGAGGAATGCTCAGAGGCTGGCCGCTCGTTATGATCTGACGAACCAAGAGAAATATCATCCCCCTCGTGAACCGAAGAAGCACCGGAGCGCGCTTCGAGATCACGAGAAGGGATGTTAGGATCTGGTGACGCAGCAAGCGAAAGGGACGGACCCGTCTCTTGCTCGTCATGCAGATCCATACGAGAGCCCCACGATGGTAATGCGGGTGCGGACTGGAAATAGTTCAGACGGGAGCGAAGCATCTTAACTGTGAGCTGATCACAATGCTCGCACCCGCCTTTCTCTATCGCCAGTACCGCGTGCTCTTCCCCCAAACAAACAAAGCAATAATCGTGTGTATCCAGCTCAGACATGGGACGGGAGCATGGAGGAACACAACGCTTATTGCTTTGTTGGCTCATTTCTCTTTCTTTTTTTACTTTTTAAACTCTTTGTTGTAACGTGAGAGAAAAAGATTTGAGAATGAGAAATTTCTGCACACTGCCTGACAAAAATTAACTCCTAACAAAGATCTGAGAACAGATGAGAGTAGAGAGAATGTTTTTCAACGCACACACTGCACAGTAATGGTCTGAAGACAAAAGACCTGATGATGCACCTGTGGCTCATCTACTTATAGCCTCGTGTCGCGGGGGCGCGCCGATGACGTCACCGACCGAGGCTATATTACCTCCGGGTCAATTCCATCGACGTGTTATACACACTATTCACAGCTGGTCACGATAAAATATGTTCCCAATGCGCTGAGCAGCGCAGCATCGATTGTAGCTTTCGAAAGGGAACCCAAGATCGAGGACTCTTTGGCCAGAAATATGTTCAGGAGGTCAAGAGGGGCCCTCTGTATAGCTGATTTATCATCAAAAGGAGTCTATAACTTTATATAGTTTGAAATTTTTTTAGGACACTATGACCACAAATAAGTTCAAAAGGTGAGATATGGACATCTATATGGCTTATGAAGCATCAGAAGGAGTCTATGAGTATGTATAGAAAACGCAAGATCGAGGACTCTTTGGCCAGAAATATGTTCAGGAGGTCAAAAGGGGCCCTCTGTATAGCTAATTTATCATCAAAAGGAGTCTATCACTTTATATAGTTTGAAAAATATTTAGGACACTTTGACCACAAATAAGTTCAAAAGGTCAGATATGGACATCTATATGGCTTATGAAACATCAGAAGGAGTCTATGAGTATGTATAGAAAGCCCAAGATCGAGGACTCTTTGGCCAGAAATATGTTCAGGAGGTCAAAAGGGGAACTTTTATAGCTGATTTATCATCAAAAGGAGTCTATAACTTTCTATAGTTTGAAAGATTTTGAGGACACTATGACCACAAATAAGTTCAAAAGGTCAGATATGGACATCTATATGGCTTATGAAGCATCAGAAGGAGTCTATGAGTATGTATAGAAAGCCCAAGATCGAGGACTCTTTGGCCAGAAATATGTTCAGGAGGCCAAAAGGGGCCCTCTGTATAGCTGATTTATCATCAAAAGGAGTGTATCACTTTATATAGTTTGAAAAATTTTTAGGACACTTTGACCACAAATAAGTTTAAAAGGTGAGATATGGACATCTATATGGCTTATGAAGCATCAGAAGGAGTCTATGAGTCTGTATAGAAAGCCCAAGATCGAGGACTCTTTGGCCAGAAATATGTTCAGGAGGTCAAGAGGGGCCCTCTCTATAGCTGATTTATCATCAAAAGGAGTCTATAACTTTATATAGTTTGAAATAGTTTGAGGACACTTTGACCACAAATAAGTTCAAAAGGTCAGATATGGACATCTATATGGCTTATGAAGCATCAAAAGGAGTCTATGAGTATGTATAGAAAACGCAAGATCGAGGACTCTTTGGCCAGAAATATGTTCAGGAGGTCAAAAGGGGCCCTCTGTATAGCTAATTTATCATCAAAAGGAGTCTATAACTTTCTATAGTTTGAAAAATTTAGGACACTAGTGGCGCTTTTCCACTGCATGGTACGGCTCGGTTCGGCTCGGTACGGTTCGACTCGGCGCAGAACGGTTCGGCTCGCTTCGCTTTTCCACTGCGTGGTACGACTCGACTCGGTACGGCACGGTTCGGTTCGCTTTAGCTCGGTTGCTTTTCCACTCCAGTTAGTACCGCTTCAAAGTGGGTGGGACTGATCGTTATAGTTGCCGTCTCTACTGCCATGATATCATCATATTAAATGCGAATTTTTCATTCCGTGTTTCCCCATCCACTCCTCGGCAACCAACGAGAGGAACGTCTGCACCTCGTCCACTGACCACGATTCAGCCATTTCTTTTTTCGAAGTTTATACTTTTTTTTTTTAAAGCAAATACTTTTAAAACAGGCGCTACAGCGCTGGCTGTTGTCTACTGGCTATTTAAATCTAGCGGGTATAGTGTCTCGTGTCGTAAATACAATGACGCTGGTAGTGATGATTCTGTCTGACCAATCAGTGATCTGCAGTGTTTTCACGTCACATTTTAGTATCGGTACGGTACGCTTGGAACCTCAACAGAGGTGGTACCATTTATTTTAAAGCGAGCCGAAGCGAGCCGTACCGTACCGTACCATGCAGTGGAAATGCGCCAAAAGTGAGCCGTACCGAACCGAGCCGTACCGTACCATGCAGTGGAAAAGCGCCAAAGCGTGCCGTACCGAACCGAGCCGTACCGTACCATGCAGTGGAAAAGCGCCATTTGACCACAAATAAGTTTAAAAGGTCAGATATGGACATCTATATGTCTTATGAAGCATCAGAAGGAGTCTATGAGTATGTATAGTAAACGCAAGATCGAGGACTCTTTGGCCAGAAATATGTTCAGGAGGTCAAAAGGGGACCTTTTATAGCTGATTTATCATCAAAAGGAGTCTATAACGTTCTATAGTTTGAAAAAGTTTGAGGACACTTTGACCACAAATAAGTTCAAAAGGTCAGATATGGACATCTATATGGCTTATGAAGCATCAGAAGGAGTATATGAGTATGTATAGAAAGCCCAAGATCGAGGACTCTATGGCCAGAAATATGTTCAGGAGGTCAAAAGGGGACCTTTTATAGCTGATTTATCATCAAAAGGAGTCTATAACTTTATATATTTTGAAAATGTTTTAGGACACTTTGCCCACAAATAAGTTCAAAAGGTGAGGTATGGACATCTATATGGCTTATGAAGCATCAGAAGGAGTCTATGAGTATGTATAGAAAACGCAAGATCGAGGACTCTTTGGCCAGAAATATGTTCAGGAGGCCAAAAGGGGCCCTCTGTATATCTGATTTATCATCAAAAGGAGTCTATAACTTTATATAGTTTGAAACATTTTGAGGACACTTTGACCACAAATAAGTTCAAAAGGTCAGATATGGACATCTATATGGCTTATGAAGCACCAGAAGGAGTCTATGAGTATGTATAGAAAGCCTAAGATCGAGGACTCTTTGGCCAGAAATATGTTCAGGAGGTCAAAAGGGGCCCTCTGTATAGCTGATTTATCATCGTCTATAACTTTATATAGTTTGAAACATTTTGAGGACACTTTTACCACAAATAAGTTCAAAAGTTCAGATACGGACATCTATATGGCTAATGAAGCATCAGAAGATGCAAAGAAGATATCTTTGACAAGATTTCTGGACTCTATGAGTATGTATAGAAAACGCAAAATCGAGGACTCTTTGGCCAGAAATATGTTCAGGAAGCCAAAAGGGGCCCTCTGTATAGCTGATTTATCATCAAAAGGAGTCTATAACTTTATATAGTTTGAAATTCTTTTTAGGACACTTTGACCACAAATAAGTTCAAAAGGTCAGATATGGACATCTATATGGCTTATGAAGCATCAGAAGGAGTCTATGAGTATGTATAGAAAACGCAAGATCGAGAACGTCTCCGGTTACTTAACTGTAACCTTGTTCCCTGAGAAAGCGGAACGAGATGCTGCGCTGCTCAGCGCATTGGGGAACGTCTTTAGTCGTGACCAGCTGTGAATATTGTGTGTAACACGTCGATAGAATTGACCCGGAGGTAATATAGCCTCGGTCGATGACGTCATCGGCGCGCACCCGCAACACGAGGCTATAAATAGATGAGCCACAGGTGCATCGTCAGGATATTTTGTCTGAAGAGCAGTCCTGGGACATCTTCAGCACGGCAAAGTAGCGCAGCATCTCGTTCCGCTTTCTCAGGGAACAAGGTTACAGTTAAGTAACCGGAGACGTTCCCTTTCGAAAGCTACAATCGATGCTGCGCTGCTCAGCGCATTGGGAACGAGAATACCCACGCCGCCGTGCTTGAACATGTCTGGACCCCCACGGTTGTGCATGTGTGTTTCACAAGAACGCAAGAAGGCCTAGACATTAGCTTGTGATGTCGACTCAAGGACATGAGAGCCCGGAGTGGCATGAACATCCAAACTATAAAATCTTATGAATGTGTGTGGAGAGGACCAACCTGCCGCATCACAAACCTGTTGTAGGGGGGCACCTCTTGCCAAAGCACTAGAAGAGGCGACCCCCCTGGTGGAGTGAGCCCTAAGACCTTTAGGCGAAGCTTGACCGCGCGCCTCATAAGCAAGAGCAATAGCATCCCTGACCCAATGAGACATGGTCTGCTTGGTGGCAGCTGCTCCCCTGTTACTACCACCATAACAGACGAACAATTGCTCTGACTTACGCCACTGGCTAGTGCGGTGGACGTAAGCCTGAAGAGCACGGACTGGACACAGTCTGTGAGATTTCTCCTGCTCCGGCGTTGCGAACGGTGGAGGACAGAAGGCTTCTAGAATGACCGGATGCCCCGTCTACCAAGGCGTGGCAAGCCGAAAGAGCGGCCACATAAACCTTAAGAGTAGCAGGGCATGTGCCCGTTGATAATTTCTCTTGCATGAAGTCCAGAACTGAAGCAACCTGGCAGTTGACTGGATCTACACAGTGTACAACACACCATCTTTCAAAAACACCCCATTTATTGGCATAACTTTCTAGTGGAGGAAGCCCTAGCACTTAGAATGGTCTCAATAACGGCAGGCGAAAGCCCAGTGTCCCTCAGTTGGTTCCCATCAGGGGCCAAACGTGAAGATTCCACAGGTCGGGCCTGGGATGGAATATCGTGCCCTCCGTCTGAGACAGAAGGTCCCTCCTCTCGGGAATCGTCCAAGGCGAGCCGTTGAGGAGAGATATTATCTCAGAGAACCAAACTCTGGCTAGAACTCCTGGGAGCAGAGAAACTGGAGGAAAACGCATACATGCACATTCTAGGCCATGTGTGCGCCATCGCATCCAGACCCAGGGGCTGGGTGACTCAGAGATAAGTAGAGGGAACATTGCGCTTTCTGATAAGAGGCGAAGAGGTCCACCTCCGCTTCGTATCCAAATCTGTTTGACTACTTCTGGGTGGAGTTTCCATTCCCCTCTCAGTAGTTTCTGTCTGGACAGTAAATCCGCTCCCACATTCAGGTGCCCTGAGATGTACACTGCCCTGAGTGACAGGAACTTTTCCTGGGCCCAGAGAAAGATGTGCCCCGCTATTCTGTTCAGATTGCGTGAGCACAAACTTCCCTGGTGATTATGTGAGAGACTGCCGCTGTGCCACACTAGGACATGACAGTCTCTCAAATGAGGGAGAGAGTATTTCAGGGCCAAAAATACAGTCATCAGCTTGAAGCAGTTGATGCCCCTCATTCCCCTTGAGCTGGACGACCACTTAAGACCGCTCCCCAGCCCATCAGGGAGGCGTCTGCCGTTAGCATTCTGCGACAGCAAGACACACCTAAAGTGGGACCCAAAGCAAGGAACCGGGGTCTGAACCACATAGAAAGGGAACGAAGCCGCAGCGCGTAACCCTTACCATAAACATGGATTTTAGAAAGTGCACGAAGCGTTCAGCGCGTGACTCACCATAAACATGGATTTTTAGAAAGGACACGAAGCACTCAGCGAGTGTTCTTGCCTTTATTTGCCCTTGGGGATTGAAATCCCCCGTTTTGAGCCACAACTGACATGGTCTCATGCGCAAAAGGTCCAGAGGAATCATTGTGGACGCAGCTGCCATGAGACCTATGTAATGTCCTGACCTAGCTAGATGTTGCTTAGGGTGTTAAAATTGGTCCTGACACGAGCGGGAGACAATTATGCCCGATTGTGACAGAGTCCCATTTAACCCCAAACATGTTACCCTCAGGGTGGGAGAGAGTACGCCCTTGGCGTTGACCTCAGCCCCCTAGAGATAACATGGCTAGGTCGACAGGAAGGACCCAATATTGGTAAGCCTTGCCCCCAGAAGCAAACTTGGGAACCTCCTGTGTTGTGGCAATATTCTATATGAAAATATACGTCCCTCAGATCGATCATGACGAACCAAACGTGATGTTGAATTTACGACACGATCGTCTTTACAGTTAACATCTTGAACTTGAGTGCTTTAACTGTACGGTTTAAGCCTCGAAGATCGAAGATTGGACGCAACCCCCCATCCTTCTTGGGGACCAGGAAGTATCTGCTGTAATAGCCTGACTCTCTCTCTGAAAGAGGAACATGTTCTATGGCCTCTTTGTTCAGCAGAGATTGTAGCTCTTGTGACAGTACATGCGCCAGTTCCGGTCTCACGGAAGTGAATACCACGCCGTTGAAACACGGAGGACGATTAATAAATTGGATTCTATCCTATATGTACTGTACTTAATACCCAAGTAGAAAAACCTGGCAGAAGTTTCCACGCTGCCAGACTCTCTGAGAGTGGTATCAACTTAACACTTCCTTTTGAGGGGATGTTAGATGTTCTGTGTCCTGGATGACAGCGGAAAAGCAACAGAACATCTAACATTTCGCTGGAAACCGCTGCTCCCCGAATCACCAGAGGTGGCGAGGAAGTACAGTGGTTTCGTGAGGGTGTCAGGTAGGAGCTGTTTGATTTAAATGTCTCGTCCCGTTGGGGCACACCCCCACAGACCTGGGACAAAACAACCCTCAGGATTTTGTCTTAGGTCTATTATGCAGCTGCTGAGTGCAACGAGCAGGTCCCCAGTTTTTTTCGAGGGAGAGCGCAACTCGTTACACTCTGCTTTTGAACCCTCCTAAAATGACGATGAGCAAAAAGAAGAGAAGAAAATGTCTCTTCAGACTGGCCCATCATCGTAAAACCACACAACCCCGCACCCATGATAGTCTTAATACGTCAAGGGCACAAAGATGCACGAAAAATAAGGTTTTCCCATGAACGAGTTAACGTCATGGAGATCCTCAAGGAGGGCAGTCTAGCTGTAATCCGACCATCACACAAGTCACCACCTCGAGAACCTCTCAAATGTTTTATCATAACGAGAGATGTGTTCGGAGGCAGCTTTAATTCCTCAGAATTAAATGTGGCCAAAGAACAGTCAGACAATATTATATTATATATAATACATACATATATATATATAATTATATTATATAAAATATTATATATATATATAAATCAGTTTCTCAGCAATAAACACATCCCAATCAGACAAGCAAACACGGTCTGGATGATAAGCTGTGTTTAAATCTTTCATAAGATCAACCTGGTATGCCTTTAACACGGCCATGGTGTACAACGCACTACCAGCCTGACCGCTGAAAATGCATCTGATAATGTGATCCCAGGGGAGAGATAGCCCGCGAGCGTCTCTCCAAACTGAGACAATATCATACAATCGCGTGCCCTCGCACCCGCGATAGTAGAATGGCTCGATGTCGAGGACACAAGACATAAATATTTACAATCTTTATTTATTTATAGACTGTGTTTTATGGGACTCTTTTTGTTGTGACCAGAATAATCCGGCCACTGCACGAGCGATCGCCACGAGCGATCTCCTTTTATCATCACGGGAGAAACGCTCGGAGGCGACAAACCCACGAGATTCAATGTCCTCTGCCCGAGCCGAAGAAGCGCCGAGGCACGCTTCGGTAGTCAGGCAAAAGGACATCGCGATCTGGAGAGAGAGCGAGCGATAAGGACGCACCGTCTCTCGCTTCTCAGCCAGATCGCACGCGAGCCCCACAATCATTATGGGCGCTACCCCAATGAAGTAAGCAAAGCGAACGCGAAGCACTTTAACTGTGAACATTCCACTGTGCTCGCAATCACCATGCTCAAATGCAAGGGCAGTTCTTTCCCAAACAAACAAAGCAGTAAGTGTGTGTATCCAGTTCTGACATGGGACGGGAGCATGGAGGAACACAACACTTATCGTTTTGTTGGCTCACTTCTCCTCTTTTTTTACTTTTTAAACTCTTTGATGTACGAGAGAGAAAAAGGCTTGAGAAATGAGAAATTTTCTGCACACTGCCTGAATAAACTAACTCCTAGCAAAGATCTGTAGCAGATAAAAGGTAGAGAGAGTTTTGACGTTCACACATGCACAGTAATGGTCTGAAGACAAAAGACCTGACGATGCACCTGTGGCTCATCTATTTATAGCCTCGTGTTGCGGGTGCGCGCCGATGACGTCATCGACCGAGGCTATATTACCTCCGGGTCAATTCTATCGACGTGTTACACACAATATTCACAGCTGGTCACGACTAAAGACGTTCCCCAATGCGCTGAGCAGCGCAGCATCGATTGTAGCTTTCGAAAGGGAACTCTTTGGCCATTAATATGTTCAGGAGGTCAAAAGGGGACCTTTTATAGCTGATTTATCATCAAAAGGAGTCTATAACTTTCTATAGTTTGAAAAAGTTTGAGGACACTTTGACCACAAATAAGTTCAAAAGGTCAGATATGGACATCTATATGTCTTATGAAGCATCAGAAGGAGTCTATGAGTATGTATAGAAAGCCCAAGATCGAGGACTCTTTGGCCAGAAATATGTTCAGGAGGTCAAAAGGGGCCCTCTGTATAGCTGATTTATCATCAAAGGAGTCTATAACTTTATATAGTTTGAAACATTTTGAGGACACTTTGACCACAAATAAGTTCAAAAGGTCAGATATGGACATCTATATGTCTTATGAAGCATCAGAAGGAGTCTATGAGTATGTATAGAAAGCCCAAGATCGAGGACTCTTTGGCCAGAAATATGTTCAGGAGGTCAAAAGGGGACCTTTTATAGCTGATTTATCATCAAAAGGAGTCTATAACGTTCTATAGTTTGAAAAAGTTTGAGGACACTTTGACCACAAATAAGTTCAAAAGGTCAGATATGGACATCTATATGGCTTATGAAGCATCAGAAGGAGTCTATGAGTACGTATAGAAAGCCCAAGATCGAGGACTCTTTGGCCAGAAATATGTTCAGGATGTCAAAAGGGGTACTTTTATTGCTGATTTATCATCAAAAGGAGTCTATAACTTTCTATAGTTTGAAAAATTTTGAGGACACTTTGAGCACAAATAAGTTCAAAAGGTCAGATATGGACATCTATATGGCTTATGAAGCATCAGAAGGAGTCTATGAGTATGTATAGAAAGCCCAAGATCGAGGACTCTTTGGCCAGAAATATGTTCAGGAGGCCAAAAGGGGCCCTCTGTATATCTGATTTATCATCAAAAGGAGTCTATAACTTTATATAGTTTGAAACATTTTGAGGACACTTTGACCACAAATAAGTTCAAAAGGTCAGATATGGACATCTATATGTCTTATGAAGCATCAGAAGGAGTATATGAGTATGTATAGAAAGCCCAAGATCGAGGACTCTATGGCCAGAAATATGTTCAGGAGGTCAAAAGGGGACCTTTTATAGCTGATTTATCATCAAAAGGAGTCTATAACTTTATATATTTTGAAAATGTATTAGGACACTTTGCCCACAAATAAGTTCAAAAGGTGAGGTATGGACATCTATATGGCTTATGAAGCATCAGAAGGAGTCTATGAGTATGTATAGAAAACGCAAGATCGAGGACTCTTTGGCCAGAAATATGTTCAGGAGGCCAAAAGGGGCCCTCTGTATAGCTGATTTATCATCAAAAGGAGTCTATGACTTTATATAGTTTGAAAAATTTTGAGGACACTTTGACCACAAATAAGTTCAAAAGGTCAGATACGGACATCTATATGGCTAATGAAGCATCAGAAGATGCAAAGAAGATATCTTTGACAAGATTTCTGGACTCTATGAGTATGTATGGAAAGCCCAAGATCGAGGACTCTTTGGCCAGAAATATGTTCAGGAGGTCAAAAGGGGACCTCTGTATAGCTTATTTATCATCAAAAGGAGTCTATAACTTCATATAGTTTGAAATTTTTTTAGGACACTATGACCACAAATAAGTTCAAAAGGTGAGATATGGACATCTATATGGCTTATGAAGCATCAGAAGGAGTCTATGAGTATGTATAGAAAACGCAAGATCGAGGACTCTTTGGCCAGAAATATGTTCAGGAGGTCAAAAGGGGCCCTCTGTATAGCTAATTTATCATCAAAAGGAGTCTATCACTTTATATAGTTTGAAAAATATTTAGGACACTTTGACCACAAATAAGTTCAAAAGGTCAGATGTGGACATCTATATGGCTTATGAAACATCAGAAGGAGTCTATGAGTATGTATAGAAAGCCCAAGATCGAGGACTCTTTGGCCAGAAATATGTTCAGGAGGTCAAAAGGGGAACTTTTATAGCTGATTTATCATCAAAAGGAGTCTATAACTTTCTATAGTTTGAAAAATTTTGAGGACACTATGACCACAAATAAGTTCAAAAGGTCAGATATGGACATCTATATGGCTTATGAAGCATCAGAAGGAGTCTATGAGTATGTATAAAAAAAACAAGATCGAGGACTCTTTGGCCAGAAATATGTTCAGGAGGCCAAAAGGGGCCCTCTGTATAGCTGATTTATCATCAAAAGGAGTCTATAACTTTATATAGTTTGAAACATTTTGAGGACACTTTGACCACAAATAAGTTCAAAAGGTCAGATATGGACATCTATATGGCTTATGAAGCACCAGAAGGAGTCTATGAGTATGTATAGAAAGCCTAAGATCGAGGACTCTTTGGCCAGAAATATGTTCAGGAGGTCAAAAGGGGCCGTCTGTATAGCTGATTTTTCATCAAAAGGAGTCTATAACTTTCTATAGTTTGAAAAAGTTTGAGGACACTTTGACCACAAATAAGTTCAAAAGGTCAGATATGGACATCTATATGTCTTATGAAGCATCAGAAGGAGTCTATGAGTATGTATAGAAAGCCCAAGATCGAGGACTCTTTGGCCAGAAATATGTTCAGGAGGTCAAAAGGGGCCCTCTGTATAGCTGATTTATCATCAAAGGAGTCTATAACTTTATATAGTTTGAAACATTTTGAGGACACTTTGACCACAAATAAGTTCAAAAGGTCAGATATGGACATCTATATGTCTTATGAAGCATCAGAAGGAGTCTATGAGTATGTATAGAAAGCCCAAGATCGAGGACTCTTTGGCCAGAAATATGTTCAGGAGGTCAAAAGGGGACCTTTTATAGCTGATTTATCATCAAAAGGAGTCTATAACGTTCTATAGTTTGAAAAAGTTTGAGGACACTTTGACCACAAATAAGTTCAAAAGGTCAGATATGGACATCTATATGGCTTATGAAGCATCAGAAGGAGTCTATGAGTATGTATAGAAAGCCCAAGATCGAGGACTCTTTGGCCAGAAATATGTTCAGGATGTCAAAAGGGGTACTTTTATAGCTGATTTATCATCAAAAGGAGTCTATAACTTTCTATAGTTTGAAAAATTTTGAGGACACTTTGACCACAAATAAGTTCAAAAGGTCAGATATGGACATCTATATGGCTTATGAAGCATCAGAAGGAGTATATGAGTATGTATAGAAAGCCCAAGATCGAGGACTCTTTGGCCAGAAATATGTTCAGGAGGCCAAAAGGGGCCCTCTGTATATCTGATTTATCATCAAAAGGAGTCTATAACTTTATATAGTGTAGCGACTGGGCTATTTGAATCATTCGTTCGTTTGATTCTGAATTAACAAATTCGGACTCTCTGTGTTTTCTAAGCACATTCCTGCCCATAACGTTCTTTGCTAAGCTTATCAGAGCTTGTAACCTCCTGACTTCGAAATTACAAATTATACGTTGGCTCCAGCTAGTCGGCAACAAATTGACTTTTACGACATTTTATTGCACCTTGGGGGAAAGGACAAGAGTTCACAAAAGCAGCCTGAATTCTGTTACACACACACACACACACACACACACACACCTTTGGTATTAGAACTTAGAGATATTCTTTTTGATATACAATTCCATTATGCATGTTGATTAGTTTTGTGTTATTCTATAGTGTGATTCCCTAGTGTGTAGTTTTGAATTCTAAGTGGGTATTTTAAGAATGATACACTATATTTGTACCCTAACTCCCCCCAGACCATAAAATTTTATGGTCCTAACGGAATGTCAGCAGCAAGGAATCTCACTGAGATTCTGGCAGGAGAGCAGAATTAAAGTGTTCATCCTAGATATTTTATATGTATAACCATTGAAGAAATATGCAAACCTGAATATATTTTCTCTTTTCCACGATTGTTCTTCTCTGTGATATGTTTTTGTATTCTTGTAAACCTTAAAGGAATAATGTTTCAGAGGTGCACACTGTTGCGAATTCATAGGTATATGTCATGTGGTCTTTTTAAAAGTCCAATTTTCATTCCCACTTGTAAATGCACATCACATTTTAGGTTAGTCTTATTCCCAGTTTGTTAATCGAACTTTTAATACTTATCTTACA
This sequence comes from Abramis brama, assembly GCF_963993115.1. Taxonomy (NCBI): domain Eukaryota; kingdom Metazoa; phylum Chordata; class Actinopteri; order Cypriniformes; family Leuciscidae; genus Abramis; species Abramis brama. Next base: position 36,376,586 of record NC_139967.1, on the reverse strand, counting down.
GAATAAGAAGGTACTTCTAGGCCGTAGCTTTTAAACATACCAAATTTGGTCTTGAATTGAACCTCCATATACCCGTAGGAAAGATATGGATACCAAATTATGATAAAATGCATTTTACTGCAGTTATAATTGTTTAACGTAGAAATGGCATGATCCTAAGACTGCCATAAAACATGCAAATCAAACTCATAGTGAGACAAAGAACTTTTCTCCCGCCTGGAATTTCGCGTTCCAATTGGCTCAAGCCCAGGGAGGAGTGAAATTCCTGTGCCCTAGAAAAGCGGTTACACTCCGCGTTCCGCTCAGTTCTGTTCTGTATTTCCTTTCGTCTTGTTTTGTTCCTGCACTTTCACGAACCCGCCTCGTCAGCGAGAAGACCTTATGGCTCCCTTTGGGAGCGTTTTCAATTTATTTAAGTCTTTTCTTTATTTTCGTCTTCGGACTCCACGAAGCAAACGCAGCAGACAACTTCAACTCAAAGAGAAAGACTCTTTCGAAAACCCCGCTACCGCGCTCACCAGAAGACACGAGAGCGCGAGCCCTGCTTTCTTAAAGAAACACACACACGCTGGTCTTAGGACACACGCATGAACTCTGCGTTCTTCAGCAACAAAGAGAACCATTTTGCAAGATAAGTTTATTGAACTTTTAATGTGATTTGATTCCTTGCTGTCTCTCAAAAGGTTGCCCGTGATTTCGCCATGCAGAGATCATCTCGGTGATCTCTCTCATCCTGAACTTTAGTTTCATTTTCTCCCTTTCATCCTCTCCCTCTCTCATCTGTTATCCGTTTGGTCTTGTAATGTTTTCATCCGTATGTTTCTGTTGTAAATATGTATTTACTCTGTGTATACTCGTAGTTTCGATGTAGTATTAGTCTAATTATTAAATTCCATATGTCCTTGACTGACTCTGTTTTAATTGCCCATGTTACTCAGTCCCTGAAATGTTCGATCTTAGCTATATGCTTTATCTTGGTACGATTTAAGTAAGCTAATTTTTCAAACATAGAAAGTTGTCTTTTCAAGGCCTGGAAAAGATACTCTTTCTCGTGTTTGTAAGAAGGATAATTTCCCTTGAGAATTAAGTTAATCTTACGTTCAATGTTTGCTGGACAAACAGATTGTTTGATAACTAAATTAATTCCATTAAAGTTATCCCATTACTTCGAGCTGAAATAAGACTATTTGATGTATTAATGACGAACCATAACCCGTTATGGTAATCATTCATATATCAATCTAGTTCAGCTGCGATAAATTAATTTAACTGTAACATACAAAATATTAATCATATTCATGATTAATTATTAAAATTCCCTATAGATCATTTGAGGTAATATTAATATTAATGTACAACCCATTGTTGCTACAATAGTTTGAAACATTTTGAGGACACTTTGACCACAAATAAGTTCAAAAGGTCAGATATGGACATCTATATGTCTTATGAAGCATCAGAAGGAGTATATGAGTATGTATAGAAAGCCCAAGATCGAGGACTCTATGGCCAGAAATATGTTCAGGAGGTCAAAAGGGGACCTTTTATAGCTGATTTATCATCAAAAGGAGTCTATAACTTTATATATTTTGAAAATGTATTAGGACACTTTGCCCACAAATAAGTTCAAAAGGTGAGGTATGGACATCTATATGGCTTATGAAGCATCAGAAGGAGTCTATGAGTATGTATAGAAAACGCAAGATCGAGGACTCTTTGGCCAGAAATATGTTCAGGAGGCCAAAAGGGGCCCTCTGTATAGCTGATTTATCATCAAAAGGAGTCTATGACTTTATATAGTTTGAAAAATTTTGAGGACACTTTGACCACAAATAAGTTCAAAAGGTCAGATACGGACATCTATATGGCTAATGAAGCATCAGAAGATGCAAAGAAGATATCTTTGACAAGATTTCTGGACTCTATGAGTATGTATAGAAAGCCCAAGATCGAGGACTCTTTGGCCAGAAATATGTTCAGGAGGTCAAAAGGGGACCTCTGTATAGCTTATTTATCATCAAAAGGAGTCTATAACTTCATATAGTTTGAAATTTTTTTAGGACACTATGACCACAAATAAGTTCAAAAGGTGAGATATGGACATCTATATGGCTTATGAAGCATCAGAAGGAGTCTATGAGTATGTATAGAAAACGCAAGATCGAGGACTCTTTGGCCAGAAATATGTTCAGGAGGTCAAAAGGGGCCCTCTGTATAGCTAATTTATCATCAAAAGGAGTCTATCACTTTATATAGTTTGAAAAATATTTAGGACACTTTGACCACAAATAAGTTCAAAAGGTCAGATGTGGACATCTATATGGCTTATGAAACATCAGAAGGAGTCTATGAGTATGTATAGAAAGCCCAAGATCGAGGACTCTTTGGCCAGAAATATGTTCAGGAGGTCAAAAGGGGAACTTTTATAGCTGATTTATCATCAAAAGGAGTCTATAACTTTCTATAGTTTGAAAAATTTTGAGGACACTATGACCACAAATAAGTTCAAAAGGTCAGATATGGACATCTATATGGCTTATGAAGCATCAGAAGGAGTCTATGAGTATGTATAAAAAAAACAAGATCGAGGACTCTTTGGCCAGAAATATGTTCAGGAGGCCAAAAGGGGCCCTCTGTATAGCTGATTTATCATCAAAAGGAGTCTATAACTTTATATAGTTTGAAACATTTTGAGGACACTTTGACCACAAATAAGTTCAAAAGGTCAGATATGGACATCTATATGGCTTATGAAGCACCAGAAGGAGTCTATGAGTATGTATAGAAAGCCTAAGATCGAGGACTCTTTGGCCAGAAATATGTTCAGGAGGTCAAACGGGGCCGTCTGTATAGCTGATTTTTCATCAAAAGGAATCTATAACTTTGTATAGTTTGAAACATTTTGAGGACACTTTGACCACAAATAAGTTCAAAAGGTCAGATATGGACATCTATATGTCTTATGAAGCACCAGAAGGAGTCTATGAGTATGTATAGAAAGCCTAAGATCGAGGACTCTTCGGCCAGAAATATGTTCAGGAGGTCAAAAGGGGCCCCTCTGTATAGCTGATTTATCATCAAAAGGAGTCTATAACTTTATATAGTTTGAAACATTTTGAGGACACTTTGACCACAAATAAGTTCAAAGGGTCAGATATGGACATCTATATGGCTTATGAAGCATCAGAAGGAGTCTATGAGTATGTATAGAAAACGCAAGATCGAGGACTCTTTGGCCAGAAATATGTTCAGGAGGCCAAAAGGGGCCCTCTGTATAGCTGATTTATCATCAAAAGGAGTGTATCACTTTATATAGTTTGAAAAAATTTTAGGACACTTTGACCACATATAAGTTCAAAAGGTGAGATATGGACATCTATATGGCTTATGAAGCATCAGAAGGAGTCTATGAGTCTGTATAGAAAGCCCAAGATCGAGGACTCTTTGGCCAGAAATATGTTCAGGAGGTCAAAAGGGGCCCTCTGTATAGCTGATTTATCATCAAAAGGAGTCTATAACTTTATATAGTTTGAAACATTTTGAGGACACTTTGACCACAAATAAGTTCAAAAGGTCAGATATGGACATCTATATGGCTTATGAAGCACCAGAAGGAGTCTATGAGTATGTATAGAAAGCCTAAGATCGAGGACTCTTTGGCCAGAAATATGTTCAGGAGGTCAAAAGGGGAACTTTTATACCTGATTTATCATCAAAAGGAGTCTATAACTTTCTATAGTTTGAAAAATTTTGAGGACACTTTGACCACAAATAAGTTCAAAAGGTCAGATAATGGACATCTATATGGCTTATGAAGCACCAGAAGGAGTCTATGAGTATGTATAGAAAGCCTAAGATCGAGGACTCTTTGGCCAGAAATATGTTCAGGAGGTCAAAAGGGGAACTTTTATAGCTGATTTATCATCAAAAGGAGTCTATAACTTTCTATAGTTTGAAAAATTTTGAGGACACTATGACCACAAATAAGTTCAAAAGGTCAGATATGGACATCTATATGGCTTATGAAGCATCAGAAGGAGTCTATGAGTATGTATAAAAAAAACAAGATCGAGGACTCTTTGGCCAGAAATATGTTCAGGAGGCCAAAAGGGGCCCTCTGTATAGCTGATTTATCATCAAAAGGAGTCTATAACTTTATATAGTTTGAAACATTTTGAGGACACTTTGACCACAAATAAGTTCAAAAGGTCAGATATGGACATCTATATGGCTTATGAAGCACCAGAAGGAGTCTATGAGTATGTATAGAAATCCCAAGATCGAGGACTCTTTGGCCAGAAATATGTTCAGGAGGTCAAGAGGGGCCCTCTGTATAGCTGATTTATCATCAAAAGGAGTCTATAACTTTATATAGTTTGAAACATTTTGAGGACACTTTGACCACAAATAAGTTCAAAAGGTCAGATATGGACATCTATATGGCTTATGAAGCACCAGAAGGAGTCTATGAGTATGTATAGAAAGCCTAAGATCGAGGACTCTTTGGCCAGAAATATGTTCAGGAGGTCAAAAGGGGCCCTCTGTATAGCTGATTTATCATCAAAAGGAGTCTATAACTTTATATAGTTTGAAACATTTTGAGGACACTTTGACCACAAATAAGTTCAAAAGGTCAGATATGGACATCTATATGGCTTATGAAGCATCAGAAGGAGTCTATGAGTATGTATAGAAAACGCAAGATCGAGGACTCTTTGGCCAGAAATATGTTCAGGAGGCCAAAAGGGGCCCTCTGTATAGCTGATTTATCATCAAAAGGAGTCTATAACTTTATATAGTTTGAACATTTTTTAGGACACTATGACCACAAATAAGTTCAAAAGGTGAGATATAGACATCTATATGGCTTATGAAGCACCAGAAGGAGTCTATGAGTATGTATAGAAATCCCAAGATCGAGGACTCTTTGGCCAGAAATATGTTCAGGAGGTCAAGAGGGGCCCTCTGTATAGCTGATTTATCATCAAAAGGAGTCTATAACTTTATATAGTTTGAAACATTTTGAGGACACTTTGACCACAAATAAGTTCAAAAGGTCAGATATGGACATCTATATGGCTTATGAAGCATCAGAAGGAGTCTATGAGTATGTATAGAAAACGCAAGATCGAGGACTCTTTGGCCAGAAATATGTTCAGGAGGCCAAAAGGGGCCCTCTGTATAGCTGATTTATCATCAAAAGGAGTCTATAACTTTATATAGTTTGACATTTTTTTAGGACACTATGACCACAAATAAGTTCAAAAGGTGAGATATGGACATCTATATGGCTTATGAAGCATCAGAAGGAGTCTATGAGTATGTATAGAAAACGCAAGATCGAGGACTCTTTGGCCAGAAATATGTTCAGGAGGTCAAAAGGGGCCCTCTGTATAGCTAATTTATCATCAAAAGGAGTCTATCACTTTATATAGTTTGAAAAATATTTAGGACACTTTGACCACAAATAAGTTCAAAAGGTCAGATATGGACATCTATATGGCTTATGAAACATCAGAAGGAGTCTATGAGTATGTATAGAAAGCCCAAGATCGAGGACTCTTTGGCCAGAAATATGTTCAGGAGGTCAAAAGGGGAACCTTTATAGCTGATTTATCATCAAAAGGAGTCTATAACTTTCTATAGTTTGAAAGATTTTGAGGACACTATTACCACAAATAAGTTCAAAAGGTCAGATATGGACATCTATATGGCTTATGAAGCATCAGAAGGAGTCTATGAGTATGTATAGAAAGCCCAAGATCGAGGACTCTTTGGCCAGAAATATGTTCAGGAGGCCAAAAGGGGCCCTCTGTATAGCTGATTTATCATCAAAAGGAGTCTATAACTTTATATAGTTTGAAACATTTTGAGGACACTTTGACCACAAATAAGTTCAAAAGGTCAGATATGGACATCTATATGGCTTATGAAGCACCAGAAGGAGTCTATGAGTATGTATAGAAAGCCTAAGATCGAGGACTCTTTGGCCAGAAATATGTTCAGGAGGTCAAAAGGGGCCGTCTGTATAGCTGATTTTTCATCAAAAGGAATCTATAACTTTGTATAGTTTGAAACATTTTGAGGACACTTTGACCACAAATAAGTTCAAAAGGTCAGATATGGACATCTATATGTCTTATGAAGCACCAGAAGGAGTCTATGAGTATGTATAGAAAGCCTAAGATCGAGGACTCTTTGGCCAGAAATATGTTCAGGAGGTCAAAGGGGGCCCTCTGTATAGCTGATTTATCATCAAAAGGAGTCTATAACTTTATATAGTTTGAAACATTTTGAAGACACTTTGACCACAAATAAGTTCAAAGGGTCAGATATGGACATCTATATGGCTTATGAAGCATCAGAAGGAGTCTATGAGTATGTATAGAAAACGCAAGATCGAGGACTCTTTGGCCAGAAATATGTTCAGGAGGCCAAAAGGGGCCCTCTGTATAGCTGATTTATCATCAAAAGGAGTCTATAACTTTATATAGTTTGAAATTTTTTTAGGACACTATGACCACAAATAAGTTCAAAAGGTGAGATATGGACATCTATATGGCTTATGAAGCATCAGAAGGAGTCTATGAGTATGTATAGAAAGCCCAAGATCGAGGACTCTTTGGCCAGAAATATGTTCATGAGGCCAAAAGGGGCCCTCTGTATAGCTGATTTATCATCAAAAGGAGTGTATCACTTTATATAGTTTGAAAAAATTTTAGGACACTTTGACCACAAATAAGTTCAAAAGGTGAGATATGGACATCTATATGGCTTATGAAGCATCAGAAGGAGTCTATGAGTATGTATAGAAATCCCAAGATCGAGGACTCTTTGGCCAGAAATATGTTCAGGAGGTCAAGAGGGGCCCTCTGTATAGCTGATTTATCATCAAAAGGAGTCTATAACTTTATATAGTTTGAAACATTTTGAGGACACTTTGACCACAAATAAGTTCAAAAGGTCAGATATGGACATCTATATGGCTTATGAAGCACCAGAAGGAGTCTATGAGTATGTAAAGAAAGCCTAAGATCGAGGACTCTTTGGCCAGAAATATGTTCAGGAGGTCAAAAGGGGCCCTCTGTATAGCTGATTTATCATCAAAAGGAGTCTATAACTTTATATAGTTTGAAACATTTTGAGGACACTTTGACCACAAATAAGTTCAAAAGGTCAGATATGGACATCTATATGGCTTATGAAGCATCAGAAGGAGTCTATGAGTATGTATAGAAAACGCAAGATCGAGGACTCTTTGGCCAGAAATATGTTCAGGAGCCCAAAAGGGGCCCTCTGTATAGCTGATTTATCATCAAAAGGAGTCTATAACTTTATATAGTTTGAAACATTTTGAGGACACTTTGACCACAAATAAGTTCAAAAGGTCAGATATGGACATCTATATGGCTTATGAAGCACCAGAAGGAGTCTATGAGTATGTAAAGAAAGCCTAAGATCGAGGACTCTTTGGCCAGAAATATGTTCAGGAGGTCAAAAGGGGCCCTCTGTATAGCTGATTTATCATCAAAAGGAGTCTATAACTTTATATAGTTTGAAACATTTTTAGGACACTATGACCACAAATAAGTTCAAAAGGTGAGATATAGACATCTATATGGCTTATGAAGCACCAGAAGGAGTCTATGAGTATGTATAGAAATCCCAAGATCGAGGACTCTTTGGCCAGAAATATGTTCAGGAGGTCAAGAGGGGCCCTCTGTATAGCTGATTTATCATCAAAAGGAGTCTATAACTTTATATAGTTTGAAACATTTTGAGGACACTTTGACCACAAATAAGTTCAAAAGGTCAGATATGGACATCTATATGGCTTATGAAGCATCAGAAGGAGTCTATGAGTATGTATAGAAAACGCAAGATCGAGGACTCTTTGGCCAGAAATATGTTCAGGAGGCCAAAAGGGGCCCTCTGTATAGCTGATTTATCATCAAAAGGAGTCTATAACTTTATATAGTTTGAAATTTTTTTAGGACACTATGACCACAAATAAGTTCAAAAGGTGAGATATGGACATCTATATGGCTTATGAAGCATCAGAAGGAGTCTATGAGTATGTATAGAAAACGCAAGATCGAGGACTCTTTGGCCAGAAATATGTTCAGGAGGTCAAAAGGGGCCCTCTGTATAGCTAATTTATCATCAAAAGGAGTCTATCACTTTATATAGTTTGAAAAATATTTAGGACACTTTGACCACAAATAAGTTCAAAAGGTCAGATATGGACATCTATATGGCTTATGAAACATCAGAAGGAGTCTATGAGTATGTATAGAAAGCCCAAGATCGAGGACTCTTTGGCCAGAAATATGTTCAGGAGGTCAAAAGGGGAACCTTTATAGCTGATTTATCATCAAAAGGAGTCTATAACTTTCTATAGTTTGAAAGATTTTGAGGACACTATTACCACAAATAAGTTCAAAAGGTCAGATATGGACATCTATATGGCTTATGAAGCATCAGAAGGAGTCTATGAGTATGTATAGAAAGCCCAAGATCGAGGACTCTTTGGCCAGAAATATGTTCAGGAGGCCAAAAGGGGCCCTCTGTATAGCTGATTTATCATCAAAAGGAGTCTATAACTTTATATAGTTTGAAACATTTTGAGGACACTTTGACCACAAATAAGTTCAAAAGGTCAGATATGGACATCTATATGGCTTATGAAGCACCAGAAGGAGTCTATGAGTATGTATAGAAAGCCTAAGATCGAGGACTCTTTGGCCAGAAATATGTTCAGGAGGTCAAAAGGGGCCGTCTGTATAGCTGATTTTTCATCAAAAGGAATCTATAACTTTGTATAGTTTGAAACATTTTGAGGACACTTTGACCACAAATAAGTTCAAAAGGTCAGATATGGACATCTATATGTCTTATGAAGCACCAGAAGGAGTCTATGAGTATGTATAGAAAGCCTAAGATCGAGGACTCTTTGGCCAGAAATATGTTCAGGAGGTCAAAGGGGGCCCTCTGTATAGCTGATTTATCATCAAAAGGAGTCTATAACTTTATATAGTTTGAAACATTTTGAAGACACTTTGACCACAAATAAGTTCAAAGGGTCAGATATGGACATCTATATGGCTTATGAAGCATCAGAAGGAGTCTATGAGTATGTATAGAAAACGCAAGATCGAGGACTCTTTGGCCAGAAATATGTTCAGGAGGCCAAAAGGGGCCCTCTGTATAGCTGATTTATCATCAAAAGGAGTCTATAACTTTATATAGTTTGACATTTTTTTAGGACACTATGACCACAAATAAGTTCAAAAGGTGAGATATGGACATCTATATGGCTTATGAAGCATCAGAAGGAGTCTATGAGTATGTATAGAAAGCCCAAGATCGAGGACTCTTTGGCCAGAAATATGTTCATGAGGCCAAAAGGGGCCCTCTGTATAGCTGATTTATCATCAAAAGGAGTGTATCACTTTATATAGTTTGAAAAAATTTTAGGACACTTTGACCACAAATAAGTTCAAAAGGTGAGATATGGACATCTATATGGCTTATGAAGCATCAGAAGGAGTCTATGAGTATGTATAGAAATCCCAAGATCGAGGACTCTTTGGCCAGAAATATGTTCAGGAGGTCAAGAGGGGCCCTCTGTATAGCTGATTTATCATCAAAAGGAGTCTATAACTTTATATAGTTTGAAACATTTTGAGGACACTTTGACCACAAATAAGTTCAAAAGGTCAGATATGGACATCTATATGGCTTATGAAGCACCAGAAGGAGTCTATGAGTATGTAAAGAAAGCCTAAGATCGAGGACTCTTTGGCCAGAAATATGTTCAGGAGGTCAAAAGGGGCCCTCTGTATAGCTGATTTATCATCAAAAGGAGTCTATAACTTTATATAGTTTGAAACATTTTGAGGACACTTTGACCACAAATAAGTTCAAAAGGTCAGATATGGACATCTATATGGCTTATGAAGCATCAGAAGGAGTCTATGAGTATGTATAGAAAACGCAAGATCGAGGACTCTTTGGCCAGAAATATGTTCAGGAGCCCAAAAGGGGCCCTCTGTATAGCTGATTTATCATCAAAAGGAGTCTATAACTTTATATAGTTTGAAACATTTTGAGGACACTTTGACCACAAATAAGTTCAAAAGGTCAGATATGGACATCTATATGGCTTATGAAGCACCAGAAGGAGTCTATGAGTATGTAAAGAAAGCCTAAGATCGAGGACTCTTTGGCCAGAAATATGTTCAGGAGGTCAAAAGGGGCCCTCTGTATAGCTGATTTATCATCAAAAGGAGTCTATAACTTTATATAGTTTGAAACATTTTTAGGACACTATGACCACAAATAAGTTCAAAAGGTGAGATATAGACATCTATATGGCTTATGAAGCACCAGAAGGAGTCTATGAGTATGTATAGAAATCCCAAGATCGAGGACTCTTTGGCCAGAAATATGTTCAGGAGGTCAAGAGGGGCCCTCTGTATAGCTGATTTATCATCAAAAGGAGTCTATAACTTTATATAGTTTGAAACATTTTGAGGACACTTTGACCACAAATAAGTTCAAAAGGTCAGATATGGACATCTATATGGCTTATGAAGCATCAGAAGGAGTCTATGAGTATGTATAGAAAACGCAAGATCGAGGACTCTTTGGCCAGAAATATGTTCAGGAGGCCAAAAGGGGCCCTCTGTATAGCTGATTTATCATCAAAAGGAGTCTATAACTTTATATAGTTTGAAATTTTTTTAGGACACTATGACCACAAATAAGTTCAAAAGGTGAGATATGGACATCTATATGGCTTATGAAGCATCAGAAGGAGTCTATGAGTATGTATAGAAAACGCAAGATCGAGGACTCTTTGGCCAGAAATATGTTCAGGAGGTCAAAAGGGGCCCTCTGTATAGCTAATTTATCATCAAAAGGAGTCTATCACTTTATATAGTTTGAAAAATATTTAGGACACTTTGACCACAAATAAGTTCAAAAGGTCAGATATGGACATCTATATGGCTTATGAAACATCAGAAGGAGTCTATGAGTATGTATAGAAAGCCCAAGATCGAGGACTCTTTGGCCAGAAATATGTTCAGGAGGTCAAAAGGGGAACCTTTATAGCTGATTTATCATCAAAAGGAGTCTATAACTTTCTATAGTTTGAAAGATTTTGAGGACACTATTACCACAAATAAGTTCAAAAGGTCAGATATTGACATCTATATGGCTTATGAAGCATCAGAAGGAGTCTATGAGTATGTATAGAAAGCCCAAGATCGAGGACTCTTTGGCCAGAAATATGTTCAGGAGGCCAAAAGGGGCCCTCTGTATAGCTGATTTATCATCAAAAGGAGTCTATAACTTTATATAGTTTGAAACATTTTGAGGACACTTTGACCACAAATAAGTTCAAAAGGTCAGATATGGACATCTATATGGCTTATGAAGCACCAGAAGGAGTCTATGAGTATGTATAGAAAGCCTAAGATCGAGGACTCTTTGGCCAGAAATATGTTCAGGAGGTCAAAAGGGGCCGTCTGTATAGCTGATTTTTCATCAAAAGGAATCTATAACTTTGTATAGTTTGAAACATTTTGAGGACACTTTGACCACAAATAAGTTCAAAAGGTCAGATATGGACATCTATATGTCTTATGAAGCACCAGAAGGAGTCTATGAGTATGTATAGAAAGCCTAAGATCGAGGACTCTTTGGCCAGAAATATGTTCAGGAGGTCAAAGGGGGCCCTCTGTATAGCTGATTTATCATCAAAAGGAGTCTATAACTTTATATAGTTTGAAACATTTTGAAGACACTTTGACCACAAATAAGTTCAAAGGGTCAGATATGGACATCTATATGGCTTATGAAGCATCAGAAGGAGTCTATGAGTATGTATAGAAAACGCAAGATCGAGGACTCTTTGGCCAGAAATATGTTCAGGAGGCCAAAAGGGGCCCTCTGTATAGCTGATTTATCATCAAAAGGAGTCTATAACTTTATATAGTTTGAAATTTTTTTAGGACACTATGACCACAAATAAGTTCAAAAGGTGAGATATGGACATCTATATGGCTTATGAAGCATCAGAAGGAGTCTATGAGTATGTATAGAAAGCCCAAGATCGAGGACTCTTTGGCCAGAAATATGTTCATGAGGCCAAAAGGGGCCCTCTGTATAGCTGATTTATCATCAAAAGGAGTGTATCACTTTATATAGTTTGAAAAAATTTTAGGACACTTTGACCACAAATAAGTTCAAAAGGTGAGATATGGACATCTATATGGCTTATGAAGCATCAGAAGGAGTCTATGAGTATGTATAGAAATCCCAAGATCGAGGACTCTTTGGCCAGAAATATGTTCAGGAGGTCAAGAGGGGCCCTCTGTATAGCTGATTTATCATCAAAAGGAGTCTATAACTTTATATAGTTTGAAACATTTTGAGGACACTTTGACCACAAATAAGTTCAAAAGGTCAGATATGGACATCTATATGGCTTATGAAGCACCAGAAGGAGTCTATGAGTATGTAAAGAAAGCCTAAGATCGAGGACTCTTTGGCCAGAAATATGTTCAGGAGGTCAAAAGGGGCCCTCTGTATAGCTGATTTATCATCAAAAGGAGTCTATAACTTTATATAGTTTGAAACATTTTGAGGACACTTTGACCACAAATAAGTTCAAAAGGTCAGATATGGACATCTATATGGCTTATGAAGCATCAGAAGGAGTCTATGAGTATGTATAGAAAACGCAAGATCGAGGACTCTTTGGCCAGAAATATGTTCAGGAGCCCAAAAGGGGCCCTCTGTATAGCTGATTTATCATCAAAAGGAGTCTATAACTTTATATAGTTTGAAACATTTTGAGGACACTTTGACCACAAATAAGTTCAAAAGGTCAGATATGGACATCTATATGGCTTATGAAGCACCAGAAGGAGTCTATGAGTATGTAAAGAAAGCCTAAGATCGAGGACTCTTTGGCCAGAAATATGTTCAGGAGGTCAAAAGGGGCCCTCTGTATAGCTGATTTATCATCAAAAGGAGTCTATAACTTTATATAGTTTGAAACATTTTTAGGACACTATGACCACAAATAAGTTCAAAAGGTGAGATATAGACATCTATATGGCTTATGAAGCACCAGAAGGAGTCTATGAGTATGTATAGAAATCCCAAGATCGAGGACTCTTTGGCCAGAAATATGTTCAGGAGGTCAAGAGGGGCCCTCTGTATAGCTGATTTATCATCAAAAGGAGTCTATAACTTTATATAGTTTGAAACATTTTGAGGACACTTTGACCACAAATAAGTTCAAAAGGTCAGATATGGACATCTATATGGCTTATGAAGCATCAGAAGGAGTCTATGAGTATGTATAGAAAACGCAAGATCGAGGACTCTTTGGCCAGAAATATGTTCAGGAGGCCAAAAGGGGCCCTCTGTATAGCTGATTTATCATCAAAAGGAGTCTATAACTTTATATAGTTTGAAATTTTTTTAGGACACTATGACCACAAATAAGTTCAAAAGGTGAGATATGGACATCTATATGGCTTATGAAGCATCAGAAGGAGTCTATGAGTATGTATAGAAAACGCAAGATCGAGGACTCTTTGGCCAGAAATATGTTCAGGAGGTCAAAAGGGGCCCTCTGTATAGCTAATTTATCATCAAAAGGAGTCTATCACTTTATATAGTTTGAAAAATATTTAGGACACTTTGACCACAAATAAGTTCAAAAGGTCAGATATGGACATCTATATGGCTTATGAAACATCAGAAGGAGTCTATGAGTATGTATAGAAAGCCCAAGATCGAGGACTCTTTGGCCAGAAATATGTTCAGGAGGTCAAAAGGGGAACCTTTATAGCTGATTTATCATCAAAAGGAGTCTATAACTTTCTATAGTTTGAAAGATTTTGAGGACACTATTACCACAAATAAGTTCAAAAGGTCAGATATTGACATCTATATGGCTTATGAAGCATCAGAAGGAGTCTATGAGTATGTATAGAAAGCCCAAGATCGAGGACTCTTTGGCCAGAAATATGTTCAGGAGGCCAAAAGGGGCCCTCTGTATAGCTGATTTATCATCAAAAGGAGTCTATAACTTTATATAGTTTGAAACATTTTGAGGACACTTTGACCACAAATAAGTTCAAAAGGTCAGATATGGACATCTATATGGCTTATGAAGCACCAGAAGGAGTCTATGAGTATGTATAGAAAGCCTAAGATCGAGGACTCTTTGGCCAGAAATATGTTCAGGAGGTCAAAAGGGGCCGTCTGTATAGCTGATTTTTCATCAAAAGGAATCTATAACTTTGTATAGTTTGAAACATTTTGAGGACACTTTGACCACAAATAAGTTCAAAAGGTCAGATATGGACATCTATATGTCTTATGAAGCACCAGAAGGAGTCTATGAGTATGTATAGAAAGCCTAAGATCGAGGACTCTTTGGCCAGAAATATGTTCAGGAGGTCAAAGGGGGCCCTCTGTATAGCTGATTTATCATCAAAAGGAGTCTATAACTTTATATAGTTTGAAACATTTTGAAGACACTTTGACCACAAATAAGTTCAAAGGGTCAGATATGGACATCTATATGGCTTATGAAGCATCAGAAGGAGTCTATGAGTATGTATAGAAAACGCAAGATCGAGGACTCTTTGGCCAGAAATATGTTCAGGAGGCCAAAAGGGGCCCTCTGTATAGCTGATTTATCATCAAAAGGAGTCTATAACTTTATATAGTTTGAAATTTTTTTAGGACACTATGACCACAAATAAGTTCAAAAGGTGAGATATGGACATCTATATGGCTTATGAAGCATCAGAAGGAGTCTATGAGTATGTATAGAAAGCCCAAGATCGAGGACTCTTTGGCCAGAAATATGTTCATGAGGCCAAAAGGGGCCCTCTGTATAGCTGATTTATCATCAAAAGGAGTGTATCACTTTATATAGTTTGAAAAAATTTTAGGACACTTTGACCACAAATAAGTTCAAAAGGTGAGATATGGACATCTATATGGCTTATGAAGCATCAGAAGGAGTCTATGAGTCTGTATAGAAAGCCCAAGATCGAGGACTCTTTGGCCAGAAATATGTTCAGGAGGTCAAGAGGGGCCCTCTCTATAGCTGATTTATCATCAAAAGGAGTCTATAACTTTATATAGTTTGAAATAGTTTGAGGACACTTTGACCACAAATAAGTTCAAAAGGTCAGATATGGACATCTATATGGCTTATGAAGCATCAAAAGGAGTCTATGAGTATGTATAGAAAACGCAAGATCGAGGACTCTTTGGCCAGAAATATGTTCAGGAGGTCAAAAGGGGCCCTCTGTATAGCTGATTTATCATCAAAAGGAGTCTATCACTTTATATAGTTTGAAAATTTTTTAGGACACTTTGACCACAAATAAATTCAAAAGGTGAGATATGGACATCTATATGGCTTATGAAGCATCAGAAGGAGTCTATGAGTCTGTATAGAAAGCCCAAGATCGAGGACTCTTTGGCCAGAAATATGTTCAGGAGGTCAAAAGGGGAACTTTTATAGCTGATTTATCATCAAAAGGAGTCTATAACTTTCTATAGTTTGAAAAATTTTGAGGACACTATGACCACAAATAAGTTCAAAAGGTCAGATATGGACATCTATATGGCTTATGAAGCATCAGAAGGAGTCTATGAGTATGTATAGAAAGCCCAAGATCGAGGACTCTTTGGCCAGAAATATGTTCAGGAGGTCAAAAGGGGCCCTCTGTATAGCTGATTTATCATCAAAATGAGTCTATAACTTTATATAGTTTGAAACATTTTGAGGACACTTTGACCACAAATAAGTTCAAAGGGTCAGATATGGACATCTATATGGCTTATGAAGCATCAGAAGGAGTCTATGAGTATGTATAGAAAACGCAAGATCGAGGACTCTTTGGCCAGAAATATGTTCAGGAGGCCAAAAGGGGCCCTCTGTATAGCTGATTTATCATCAAAAGGAGTGTATCACTTTATATAGTTTGAAAAAATTTTAGGACACTTTGACCACAAATAAGTTCAAAAGGTGAGATATGGACATCTATATGGCTTATGAAGCATCAGAAGGAGTCTATGAGTCTGTATAGAAAGCCCAAGATCGAGGACTCTTTGGCCAGAAATATGTTCAGGAGGTCAAAAGGGGCCCTCTGTATAGCTGATTTATCATCAAAAGGAGCCTATAACTTTATATAGTTTGAAACATTTTGAGGACCCTTTGACCACAAATAAGTTCAAAAGGTCAGATATGGACATCTATATGGCTTATGAAGCACCAGAAGGAGTCTATGAGTATGTATAGAAAGCCCAAGATCGAGGACTCTTTGGCCAGAAATATGTTCAGGAGGTCAAAAGGGGCCCTCTGTATAGCTGATTTATCATCAAAAGGAGTCTATAACGTTCTATAGTTTGAAAAAGTTTGAGGACACTTTGACCACAAATAAGTTCAAAAGGTCAGATATGGACATCTATATGGCTTATGAAGCATCAGAAGGAGTCTATGAGTATGTATAGAAAGCCCAAGATCGAGGACTCTTTGGCCAGAAATATGTTCAGGAGGCCAAAAGGGGCCCTCTGTATATCTGATTTATCATCAAAAGGAGTCTATAACTTTATATATTTTGAAAATGTTTTAGGACTCTTTGCCCACAAATAAGTTCAAAAGGTGAGGTATGGACATCTATATGGCTTATGAAGCATCAGAAGGAGTCTATGAGTATGTATAGAAAACGCAAGATCGAGGACTCTTTGGCCAGAAATATGTTCAGGAGGCCAAAAGGGGCCCTCTGTATAGCTGATTTATCATCAAAAGGAGTCTATGACTTTATATAGTTTGAAAAAGTTTGAGGACACTTTGACCACAAATAAGTTCAAAAGGTCAGATACGGACATCTATATGGCTAATGAAGCATCAGAAGATGCAAAGAAGATATCTTTGACAAGATTTCTGGACTCTATGAGTATGTATAGAAAGCCCAAGATCGAGGACTCTTTGGCCAGAAATATGTTCAGGAGGTCAAAAGGGGACCTCTGTATAGCTGATTTATCATCAAAAGGAGTCTATAACTTCATATAGTTTGAAATTTTTTTAGGACACTATGACCACAAATAAGTTCAAAAGGTGAGATATGGACATCTATATGGCTTATGAAGCATCAGAAGGAGTCTATGAGTATGTATAGAAAACGCAAGATCGAGGACTCTTTGGCCAGAAATATGTTCAGGAGGTCAAAAGGGGCCCTCTGTATAGCTAATTTATCATCAAAAGGAGTCTATCACTTTATATAGTTTGAAAAATATTTAGGACACTTTGACCACAAATAAGTTCAAAAGGTCAGATGTGGACATCTATATGGCTTATGAAACATCAGAAGGAGTCTATGAGTATGTATAGAAAGCCCAAGATCGAGGACTCTTTGGCCAGAAATATGTTCAGGAGGTCAAAAGGGGAACTTTTATAGCTGATTTATCATCAAAAGGAGTCTATAACTTTCTATAGTTTGAAAAATTTTGAGGACACTATGACCACAAATAAGTTCAAAAGGTCAGATATGGACATCTATATGGCTTATGAAGCATCAGAAGGAGTCTATGAGTATGTATAGAAAGCCCAAGATCGAGGACTCTTTGGCCAGAAATATGTTCAGGAGGTCAAAAGGGGCCCTCTGTATAGCTGATTTATCATCAAAAGGAGTCTATAACTTTATATAGTTTGAAACATTTTGAGGACACTTTGACCACAAATAAGTTCAAAGGGTCAGATATGGACATCTATATGGCTTATGAAGCATCAGAAGGAGTATATGAGTATGTATAGAAAGCCTAAGATCGAGGACTCTTTGGCCAGAAATATGTTCAGGAGGTCAAAAGTGGCCGTCTGTATAGCTGATTTTTCATCAAAAGGAATCTATAACTTTATATAGTTTGAAACATTTTGAGGACACTTTGACCACAAATAAGTTCAAAAGGTCAGATATGGACATCTATATGGCTTATGAAGCATCAGAAGGAGTCTATGAGTATGTATAGAAAACGCAAGATCGAGGACTCTTTGGCCAGAAATATGTTCAGGAGGTCAAAAGGGGACATTTTATAGCTGATTTATCATCAAAAGCAGTCTATAACTTTCTGTAGTTTGAAAAAGTTTGAGGACACTTTGACCACAAATAAGTTCAAAAGGTCAGATATGGACATCTATATGGCTTATGAAACATCAGAAGGAGTCTATGAGTATGTATAGAAAGCCCAAGATCGAGGACTCTTTGGCCAGAAATATGTTCAGGAGGCCAAAAGGGGCCCTCTGTATATCTGATTTATCATCAAAAGGAGTCTATAACTTTATATAGTTTGAAACATTTTGAGGACACTTTGACCATAAATAAGTTCAAAAGGTCAGATATGGACATCTATATGGCTTATGAAGCATCAGAAGGAGTATATGAGTATGTATAGAAAGCCTAAGATCGAGGACTCTTTGGCCAGAAATATGTTCAGGAGGTCAAAAGGGGCCGTCTGTATAGCTGATTTTTCATCAAAAGGAATCTATAACTTTATATAGTTTGAAACATTTTGAGGACACTTTGACCACAAATAAGTTCAAAAGGTCAGATATGGACATCTATATGGCTTATGAAGCATCAGAAGGAGTCTATGAGTATGTATAGAAAACGCAAGATCGAGGACTCTTTGGCCAGAAATATGTTCAGGAGGTCAAAAGGGGACATTTTATAGCTGATTTATCATCAAAAGCAGTCTATAACTTTCTGTAGTTTGAAAAAGTTTGAGGACACTTTGACCACAAATAAGTTCAAAAGGTCAGATATGGACATCTATATGGCTTATGAAACATCAGAAGGAGTCTATGAGTATGTATAGAAAGCCCAAGATCGAGGACTCTTTGGCCAGAAATATGTTCAGGAGGTCAAAAGGGGCCCTCTGTATAGCTGATTTATCATCAAAAGGAGTCTATAACTTTATATAGTTTGAAACATTTTGAGGACACTTTGACCACAAATAAGTTCAAAAGGTCAGATATGGACATCTATATGGCTTATGAAGCATCAGAAGGAGTATATGAGTATGTATAGAAAACGCAAGATCGAGGACTCTTTGGCCAGAAATATGTTCAGGAGGCCAAAAGGGGCCCTCTGTATAGCTGATTTATCATCAAAAGGAGTCTATAACTTTATATAGTTTGAACATTTTTTAGGACACTATGACCACAAATAAGTTCAAAAGGTAAGATATAGACATCTATATGGCTTATGAAGCACCAGAAGGAGTCTATGAGTATGTGTAGAAATCCCAAGATCGAGGACTCTTTGGCCAGAAATATGTTCAGGAGGTCAAGAGGGGCCCTCTGTATAGCTGATTTATCATCAAAAGGAGTCTATAACTTTATATAGTTTGAAACATTTTGAGGACACTTTGACCACAAATAAGTTCAAAAGGTCAGATATGGACATCTATATGGCTTATGAAGCATCAGAAGGAGTCTATGAGTATGTATAGAAAGCCCAAGATCGAGGACTCTTTGGCCAGAAATATGTTCAGGAGGCCAAAAGGGGCCCTCTGTATAGCTGATTTATCATCAAAAGGAGTCTATAACTTTATATAGTTTGAAAATGTTTTAGGACTCTTTGCCCACAAATAAGTTCAAAAGGTGAGGTATGGACATCTATATGGCTTATGAAGCATCAGAAGGAGTCTATGAGTATGTATAGAAAACGCAAGATCGAGGACTCTTTGGCCAGAAATATGTTCAGGAGGCCAAAAGGGGCCCTCTGTATAGCTGATTTATCATCAAAAGGAGTCTATGACTTTATATAGTTTGAAAAAGTTTGAGGACACTTTGACCACAAATAAGTTCAAAAGGTCAGATACGGACATCTATATGGCTAATGAAGCATCAGAAGATGCAAAGAAGATATCTTTGACAAGATTTCTGGACTCTATGAGTATGTATAGAAAGCCCAAGATCGAGGACTCTTTGGCCAGAAATATGTTCAGGAGGTCAAAAGGGGACCTCTGTATAGCTGATTTATCATCAAAAGGAGTCTATAACTTCATATAGTTTGAAATTTTTTTAGGACACTATGACCACAAATAAGTTCAAAAGGTGAGATATGGACATCTATATGGCTTATGAAGCATCAGAAGGAGTCTATGAGTATGTATAGAAAACGCAAGATCGAGGACTCTTTGGCCAGAAATATGTTCAGGAGGTCAAAAGGGGCCCTCTGTATAGCTAATTTATCATCAAAAGGAGTCTATCACTTTATATAGTTTGAAAAATATTTAGGACACTTTGACCACAAATAAGTTCAAAAGGTCAGATGTGGACATCTATATGGCTTATGAAACATCAGAAGGAGTCTATGAGTATGTATAGAAAGCCCAAGATCGAGGACTCTTTGGCCAGAAATATGTTCAGGAGGTCAAAAGGGGAACTTTTATAGCTGATTTATCATCAAAAGGAGTCTATAACTTTCTATAGTTTGAAAAATTTTGAGGACACTATGACCACAAATAAGTTCAAAAGGTCAGATATGGACATCTATATGGCTTATGAAGCATCAGAAGGAGTCTATGAGTATGTATAGAAAGCCCAAGATCGAGGACTCTTTGGCCAGAAATATGTTCAGGAGGTCAAAAGGGGCCCTCTGTATAGCTGATTTATCATCAAAAGGAGTCTATAACTTTATATAGTTTGAAACATTTTGAGGACACTTTGACCACAAATAAGTTCAAAGGGTCAGATATGGACATCTATATGGCTTATGAAGCATCAGAAGGAGTATATGAGTATGTATAGAAAGCAGTCTATAACTTTCAAACTTATCATCAAAAGCAGTCTATAACTTTCTGTAGTTTGAAAAAGTTTGAGGACACTTTGACCACAAATAAGTTCAAAAGGTCAGATATGGACATCTATATGGCTTATGAAACATCAGAAGGAGTCTATGAGTATGTATAGAAAGCCCAAGATCGAGGACTCTTTGGCCAGAAATATGTTCAGGAGGTCAAAAGGGGCCCTCTGTATAGCTGATTTATCATCAAAAGGAGTCTATAACTTTATATAGTTTGAAACATTTTGAGGACACTTTGACCACAAATAAGTTCAAAAGGTCAGATATGGACATCTATATGGCTTATGAAGCATCAGAAGGAGTATATGAGTATGTATAGAAAACGCAAGATCGAGGACTCTTTGGCCAGAAATATGTTCAGGAGGCCAAAAGGGGCCCTCTGTATAGCTGATTTATCATCAAAAGGAGTCTATAACTTTATATAGTTTGAACATTTTTTAGGACACTATGACCACAAATAAGTTCAAAAGGTAAGATATAGACATCTATATGGCTTATGAAGCACCAGAAGGAGTCTATGAGTATGTGTAGAAATCCCAAGATCGAGGACTCTTTGGCCAGAAATATGTTCAGGAGGTCAAGAGGGGCCCTCTGTATAGCTGATTTATCATCAAAAGGAGTCTATAACTTTATATAGTTTGAAACATTTTGAGGACACTTTGACCACAAATAAGTTCAAAAGGTCAGATATGGACATCTATATGGCTTATGAAGCATCAGAAGGAGTCTATGAGTATGTATAGAAAACGCAAGATCGAGGACTCTTTGGCCAGAAATATGTTCAGGAGGCCAAAAGGGGCCCTCTGTATAGCTGATTTATCATCAAAAGGAGTCTATAACTTTATATAGTTTGAAACATTTTGAGGACACTTTGACCACAAATAAGTTCAAAAGGTCAGATATGGACATCTATATGGCTTATGAAGCATCAGAAGGAGTCTATGAGTATGTATAGAAAACGCAAGATCGAGGACTCTTTGGCCAGAAATATGTTCAGGAGGTCAAAAGGGGCCGTCTGTATAGCTGATTTTTCATCAAAAGGAATCTATAACTTTGTATAGTTTGAAACATTTTGAGGACACTTTGACCACAAATAAGTTCAAAAGGTCAGATATGGACATCTATATGTCTTATGAAGCACCAGAAGGAGTCTTTGAGTATGTATAGAAAGCCTAAGATCGAGGACTCTTTGGCCAGAAATATGTTCAGGAGGTCAAAAGGGGCCCTCTGTATAGCTGATTTATCATCGTCTATAACTTTATATAGTTTGAAACATTTTGAGGACACTTTGACCACAAATAAGTTCAAAAGGTCAGATATGGACATCTATATGGTTTATGAAGCATCAGAAGGAGTCTATGAGTATGTATAGAAAACGCAAGATCGAGGACTCTTTGGCCAGAAATATGTTCAGGAGGCCAAAAGGGGCCCTCTGTATAGCTGATTTATCATCAAAAGGAGTCTATAACTTTATATAGTTTGAAATTTTTTTAGGACACTATGACCACAAATAAGTTCAAAAGGTGAGATATGGACATCGTCTCCGGTTACTTGTTGTAACCTTGTTCCCTGAGAAAGCGGAACGAGATGCTGCGCTGCTCAGCGCATTGGGAACATATTTTATCGTGACCAGCTGTGAATAGTGTGTATAACACGTCGATGGAATTGACCCGGAGGTAATATAGCCTCGGTCGGTGACGTCATCGGCGCGACCCCGCGACACGAGGCTATAAGTAGATGAGCCACAGGTGCATCGTCAGGATATTTTGTCTGAAGAGCAGTCCCGGGACATCTTCAGCACGGCAAAGTAGCGCAGCATCTCGTTCCGCTTTCTCAGGGAACAAGGTTACAACAAGTAACCGGAGACGTTCCCTTTCGAAAGCTACAATCGATGCTGCGCTGCTCAGCGCATTGGGAACGAGAATACCCACGCCGCCGTGCTTGAACATGTCTGGACTCCCACGGTTGTGCAGGTGTGTTTCACAAGAACGTAAGAAGGCCTAGACATTAGCTTGCGATGTTGACTCAAGGACATGAGAGCCCGGAGTGGAATGAACATCCAAACTATAAAATCTTATGAATGTGTGCGGAGAGGACCAACCTGCCGCATCACAAACATGTTGCAAAGGGGCCCCCCTTGCCAGAGCACTAGAAGAGGCGACCCCCCTGGTGGAGTGAGCTCTAAGACCTATAGGCGAAGTTTGCCCACGCGCCTCATAAGCAAGAGCGATAGCATCCCTGACCCAATGAGACATAGTCTGCTTGGTAGCAGCTCCTCCTCTGTTGCTGCCCCCATAACAGACAAACAATTGCTCCGACTTACGCCACTGGCTAGTGCGGTGGACGTAAGCCTGAAGAGCACGGACTGGACACAGCCTATGAGATCTCTCCTGCTCCGGCGTTGAGAACGGCGGGGAGCAGAAAGCCTCAAGAGTGACAGGATGTACAGCCGAAAACGGAACCTTAGGCAGGTAATCAGGATGTGGATGCAAAATCACTTTCACCATACCTGGGGCAAAGTCTAAGGAGGATGGCGAGATAGACAGAGCCTGCATATCCCCAATTCTCTTCAAGGAAGTTATTGCCATCAGAAAAACCATTTTTAGAGTCAGAAGTTTATCAGACGCTGATTCTATTGGTTCAAAGGGGGTGTCAACCAGACCCTCAAGAACTATAGCTAAATCCCATGAAGGGACCTTGGTTCTTACTGGAGGCCTCAGTCGCCTGGCTCCCCGAAGGAAGCGTGAAAGCAGAGGGTGTCTCCCAAGTGGCGCCCCGTCAACTAAGGCGTGGCAAGCCGAAAGAGCGGCCACGTAAACCTTAAGAGTGGCAGGACATGTGCCTGTTGATAATTTCTCTTGCATGAAGTCCAGCACTGAAGCAATCTGGCAGTTAACTGGATCTACATTGTGTTCAACGCACCACCTTTCAAAAACACCCCACTTAATAGCATAACTTCTTCTAGTAGAGGAAGCCCTGGCACTCAGAATGGTCTCAATAACATCCGATGAAAGCCCAGTGTCTCTTAATTGGTTCCCATCAGGGGCCAAACATAAAGATTCCACAGGTCGGGCCTGGGATGGAATATCGTGCCCTCCGCCTGAGACAGAAGGTCCCTCCTCTCCGGAATCGCCCACGGCGAGCCGTCGAGGAGAGCTATTATCTCCGAGAACCACACTCTGTTCGGCCAACGTGGCGCTATCAGCAAGAGGCAAGACCCTTGTTGGCGAACTCTGGCTAGAACTCCCGGGAGCAGAGAAACTGGAGGAAACGCATACAGGCGCATTTTGGGCCATGTGTGCGCCATCGCATCCAGACCCAGTGGAGCTGGGTGACTCAGAGAGAAGTAAAGGGGACATTGCGCTGTCTGTTGTGAGGCGAAGAGGTCCACCTCCGCTTCGTAAAATTTGGTCCAAATCTGTTTCACTACTTCTGGGTGGAGCTTCCACTCCCCCGTCGGTAGTGTCTGTCTGGACAATAGATCTGCTCCCACATTCAAATGTCCTGGGATGTATACTGCCCTGAGTGACAGGAACTTGCCCTGGGCCCAGAGAAAAATCTGCCTCGCTATTCTGTTCAGATTGCGTGAGCGCAGACCTCCCTGGTGATTTATATACGAGACTGCTGCTGTGTTGTCCACCCGCACTAGGACATGACAGCCCCTCAATTGATGGAGAAAATATTTCAGAGCCAGAAATATGGCCATCAGCTCGAGGCAATTGATGTGCCAATCGAGCTGATGACCCTCCCATTCCCCTTGAGCTGGACGGCCATCCAAGACCGCTCCCCAGCCTGTCAGGGAGGCGTCCGTCGTTAGCAGTTTGCGACGACACGGCGCCCCTAAAGTGGGACCCAAGGCGAGGAACCGGGGTCTGAGCCACAGAGATAGTGTACGAAGCCCGCGGCGCGTCACTTTTATTAGCCTTTGAGGATTGGCTCTTGGATGAAAACCTCTGGCTTTTAGCCACAACTGAAACGGTCTCATGTGCAACAGCCCCAGAGGAATCACCGTGGAGGCTGATGCCATGAGACCTAACATTCTTTGATACTGTCGAACAGTACGATCTTGGCCTAGCTTGACTTTGGTCATGGTCTGCCGAATGGTCTCGATTCGAGCGGGAGACATTTGTGCCCGCATCGTAACCGAATCCCAAACGATCCCGAGATAATTCGTTCTCTGAGCAGGAGAAAGAACACTTTTCTTGGTGTTGAGTTTCAGCCCTAGAGAAACTAGATGAGCTAACACGATGTCTCTGTGTTGGAGCGCCATCTCTCGTGATTGTGCTAGTATTAACCAATCGTCTATGTAATTCAAAATGCGAATGCCCTGGAGTCGTAATGGAGCCAGTGCTGCATCCATGCATTTTGTGTATGTGCGGGGTGACAGTGCTAGACCGAATGGAAGAACCCGAAATTGGTACGCTTCGCCCCCGAAAGCGAACCTCAGGAACTTCCTGTGTTGTGGCAATATTTCTATGTGAAAATATGCGTCCTTCAGATCGATCGTGACGAACCAATCGTGATGTTGTATTTGCGACACGACCGTCTTGACGGTTAACATCTTGAACTTGAGTGCTTTGACTGTGCGGTTTAAGCCTCGAAGATCTAAGATTGGACGCAACCCCCCATCCTTTTTGGGTACTAGGAAGTATCTGCTGTAATTACCTGACTCCCTCTCTGGGAGAGGAACACGTTCTATGGCCTCTTTGCTCAGAAGAGTTTGCAGCTCTTGCGACAGTACATGCATCTGCTCCGGTTTCACGGTAGTGCAAATCACGCCGTTGAAACGCGGAGGACGACGAATAAATTGGATTCTGTATCCTAACTGTACTGTGCTTAATACCCACGCAGAAACGCCCGGCAGAAGTTCCCACGCTGCCAGACTTTCTGAGAGTGGTATTAATTTTAATACTTCCTTTTGAGGGGATATTAGATGTTCCGTGTCCGGAATGACAGCCGGAAACAACGGAACATCTAATATTTCGCTGGAAACCGCTGCCCCCCGAAGCACGAGAGGTGGCGGGGATGGAGAGGTTTTGTGAGGGTAGCGGGAAGGGACGAATAGATTTTGAACGCGCCCCATCCCGCGGGGGACTACCCCCACTAGATTGGGCGCCAGACCATCAGGACTTCCTCTTTCTATTGATGATAGTCCTGAGGTCTGGCTTGGGAGGTTGCTGAGCCTGGCGAGTCTGCCTCCAGTCTCTCTGAGGGGGAGCGCGACTCGCCACGCTCTGCTTTTTTACCTCCCTGACTTTTGAAGGACCGGGGCGGGGCTGGGTGGCAGACGGCCCCTCCCCTTGAGTGCGGCGAGGAAGAAACTGCACGAACGCTTCCTCGTGTTTCTTGACTTCCTTAAAGCGTGTGACAACGGTGTTAACCGCGTCACCAAACAGCCCAGATGGAGATACGGGAGAGTCAATAAGAAACAAACGATCTTTTTCCTTAATCCCTGTCAGATTAAGCCACAGATGCCTCTCCGTGCTGACTAAAGCAGACATAGAACGGCCGATGGCACGGGCCGTCTGCTTGGTCGCACGGAGAGACAGATCTGTGGCACGACGAAGCTCCGTGAACGCTTCCTCGTCGATCGTACTGCCCACACTCAAATCCTTCAACAGGTCAGCCTGGTACGCCTGTAACACTGCCATAGTGTGCAGCGCAGCACCAGTCTGACCTGCAGCTTGATAAGCTTTCCCCACTAATGATGATGTTATACGACAGGGTTTAGTGGGGAGGGTAGGTTTCTTTATCGAAGATGCCGATTCGGGTGAGAGATAGCCCGCGAGCGTCTCTTCAACCCGAGGCATCTCCGTATACCCTCGCGCTTTCGCACCCACGATAGTCGAAAAAGTCGACGTCGAGGGCACAAAAACGCGAGAAATATATGGTTTACTCCATGACTTAGACAGCTCGTCATGGAGGTCCTCGAAAAAGGGGAGAGACTGATGTAATGTTCTCTCCCCCCTGCCACCGGACAGAAACCTATCCTCAAGCTTACTGGGTTTGGGGGTCTCTTGGTCGCGTGGCCAGTCAAGCTGTAACCTGGCCACCGCGCGAGTCACCACCTCTAGCAATTCCTCGACAGATCTTTTTTCACGGGAGGAATGCTCAGAGGCTGGCTGCTCGTTATGATCTGACGAACCAAGAGATATATCATCCCCCTCGTGAACCGAAGAAGCACCGGAGCGCGCTTCGAGATCACGGGAAGGGATGTTAGGATCTGGTGACGCAGCAAGCGAAAGGGACGGACCCGTCTCTTGCTCGTCATGCAGATCCATACGAGAGCCCGACGATGGTAATGCGGGTGCGGACTGGAAATAGTTCAGACGGGAGCGGAGCATCTTAACTGTGAGCTGATCACAATGCTCGCACCCGCCCTTCTCTATCGCCAGTACCGCGTGCTCTTCCCCCAAACAAACAAAGCAATAATCGTGTGTATCCAGCTCAGACATGGGGCGGGAGCATGGAGGAACACAGCGCTTATTGCTTTGTTGACTCATTTCACTTCTTTTTTTACTTTTTAAACTCTATGATGTAGCGAGAGAGAAAAAGATTTTTGAAATGAGAGAGATGAAAATTCTGCACACTGCCTGTAGTAAACTAACTCCTAGCAACAGATCTGTATCAGAACGAAGGTAGAGAGAGTTTCAACGCACACACTGCACAGTAATGGTCTGAAGACAAAAGACCTGACGATGCACCTGTGGCTCATCTACTTATAGCCTCGTGTCGCGGGGGCGCGCCGATGACGTCACCGACCGAGGCTATATTACCTCCTGGTCAATTCCATCGACGTGTTATACACACTATTCACAGCTGGTCACGATAAAATATGTTCCCAATGCGCTGAGCAGCGCAGCATCGATTGTAGCTTTCGAAAGGGAACTATATGGCTTATGAAGCATCAGAAGGAGTCTATGAGTATGTATAGAAAGCCCAAGATCAAGGACTCTTTGGCCAGAAATATGTTCAGGAGGTCAAAAGGGGCCCTCTGTATAGCTAATTTATCATCAAAAGGAGTCTATCACTTTATATAGTTTGAAAAAAATATAGGACACTTTGACCACAAATAAGTTCAAAAGGTCAGATATGGACATCTATATGGCTTATGAAGCATCAGAAGGAGTCTATGAGTATGTATAGAAAGCCCAAGATCGAGGACTTTTTGGCCAGAAATATGTTCAGGAGGTCAAAAGGGGAACTTTTAGCTGATTTATCATCAAAAGGAGTCTATAACATTCTATAGTTTTAATTTTTTTTAGGACACTATGACCACAAATAAGTTCAAAAGGTGAGATATGGACATCTATATGGCTTATGAAGCATCAGAAGGAGTCTATGAGTATGTATAGAAAGCCCAAGATCGAGGACTCTTTGGCCAGAAATATGTTCAGGAGGTCAAAAGGGGAACTTTTATAGCTGATTTATCATCAAAAGGAGTCTATAACTTTATATAGTTTGAAACATTTTGAGGACACTTTGACCACAAATAAGTTCAAAAGGTCAGATATGGACATCTATATGGCTTATGAAGCATCAGAAGGAGTCTATGAGTATGTATAGAAAGTCCAAAATCGAGTACTCTTTGGCCAGAAATATGTTCCTTGGGTCAAATATGGACTTCTGTATGGGTGGGGGTCTATATTGCTGTGTGGAACTGTTCTGTTGATTTTATTTTTCTTTCAGACACCTTGTTTCATTTTACATCTGTTATAACACCCTTTATATGTCTGCAGAAAAATTAATAAAAATAAATAAATAAAAATAATCTAAAACAGTGGTTCCTAACCTTTTTAGCCTCAAGTACCCCCACAACCACATTAATAAGGTTCAAGTACCTCTTCATCAACACCAAACCAAAGTAAATGCGTGTTTATATTTTAATGCAGTTATCATAATTACCTCATTTGCCAATTAACCAGTTTTATTGATTGAAATTCAGACTTTTGAATAAGAAACACAATATTTGAAAATGGACATTCCAGCACTTCAAATATTATTTTGAATATGATGACGAAAACATTATTTATTAATTCTGCAGAAATTGTCCCCATTTGTAAAACTGAAAGTTTCAAGATGTAGGAAATTAAATATTTGATGGAAAACACTTTTATTTAAAAATAAAAAAGACACGAAAACTACCACTATAACCAGTAGATGGCAGCAGAGTAGCACTTATTGGCTCATATTAGCCACTTCCACTCTCCAACCCGTTTTGCGTTTGAATTTATTATTAGAAATCGTAAAATCACTAGGATTAAAAATCAGTTGTCAGTTAAATATCTGATCAATAACTTTTTTTAAATAGAAAGGGGAGGTGGTCACGTCCCATTAGTCACTTTATTTAACGTCACAATCAGTTATAGTGAAATAAAGAGTGGTTACGTAGCTTTATGTTTGACCCGTCAGATTCTGTGACCCTACTGTATCTATAGACTTATCAATATCTGATCAATATGCTTTATAAAATAGAAAGGGGAGATCGTCACAGATCAAATGAGTCCCTTTATTACAGTCATTACAGTCAGTTATGGTGAAATAAGAGCTGTCACATATTTCGGTAGCTATGAATTTGACCCGTAAGATTCTGTGACCCTACTGTATCTATAGATTTATCAATATCTGATCAATATGCTTTATAAAATAGAAAATGGAGGTGGTCACACATCACATGAGTCACTTTATTGAACATTACAGTCAGTTATGGTGAAATAAAGAGCAGTCACATATTTTAGCTATGAATTTGACCCGTCAGATTCTGTGACCCTACTGTATCTATAGATTTATCAATATGCTTTATAAAATAGAAAATGGAGGTGGTCACACATCACATGAGTCACTTTATTGAACATTAAAGTCAGTTATGGTGAAATAAAGAGCAGTCACATATTTTGGTAGCTATGAATTTGACCCGTCAGATTCTGTGACCCTAATGTACTTATAGATTTATCCATATTTGATAAATAAGCTTCATAAAATAAAAAGGAAAGATGGTCACACATCACATGAGTCCCTTTATTGAACATTACAGTCAGCTACGATGAAGAGCGGTCACATATTTCAGTAGCTATGTGTTTGACCCATCAGATTCTGTGACCCTATTGTATCTATAGATTTATCAATATCTGATCAATATGCTTCATATAGAAAGGGGAGGGGGTCACACATCACATTAGTCACTTTATTGAACATTATAGTCAGTTATGGTGAAATAAAGAATGCTGTATTTATTTCATAAAGTAGCCTTCACAAAGTATTGAATGAAAATGTCTCTGAAACATCTGTGTATTATTTGGCAAATATTGCATTTATTTCACTTCAGCTGTGGTAAAGTATGCAAACACCACGTGAGCGGTCACTACGGGAATCAGAAAGTGTCCGACTTCACGTCTCCGTTTGCAGCTCCTCCCCGCCTGCACGCGGCTACTCTCGCCGATCGGTTACATCCAGCCGCAGCCGATATCGAATCGAACACCTCTTGACTCTCATGTAATGCAACCAATCACAGTTTGTTTTGCTCCACGTCGTGTTGAGGGGTGTGAACATTGTCAAGTTTACTGCAACAATGGTGCTGCGAACTTTACATACTTTTGAAAATCCAGCTTTAGTTGATCCTGGTAACAGTAAACAAGACAACTTTCTTCTTCCATGAGGGGGTCTGGCTTCACAGCATTTGTTTCCAGTCAGACCATTAAAGAATGCGACACACGCTTCTCCCGGACATCCTGTAGAATTCAACCAACCAGACGAGGACTTCGAAAATCCTGAAGTGTTTCTAGTTAAGTGTGCCATAGCCTATGGCTGCGTTCGAAACCGCATACTTCCCTACTATTTAGTATGGGAAAAAGAGTAGGCGAGCGAAAAAGTATGTACGAATCCAAAAGAGTAGGCGAGAATTACCTGGGTGACGTACTAATTATCGCGAGATTCGGACTTAAGTGCGTTCGAATATGCCTACTTTCCTACTATATAGTAGGCGAAAACAGTACGTGAAGGAAGCAGTACGTTTGAAACATCAGTATTCATAAAAGAGTAGGCGAGAAGTTCCCGGATGGCTTACTGCTTCCGGCCAGATTTTCGAGTGCTCAACCGATGGATACTCTTCTATCCCAGGAGGCCACGCGAGAGGATACGTCATTATCAAACATCGCAGAGATCAGCGACGCGGGTGCTTTCAAATGTGAGTAAACACGGGTCCTTGTGTTAAAATTGCATGTGTTGAACTACTGTAGAGTAAACTGTTGAATTGTTGAAGGTGTAAAGACGTTACACAGTGTAGTATAGTTGTGATTTTGCTGTAAAAACACGTTTTATTATGTATAACGTTAGCTAACAGGGGAGCTCCAGTAAGGACACGCAAGTTAGGTCTCTAAAGTGGATTTACATAAACCATATACATCTTAAAGAAGCTTATTTTAAATGTCTATTTACATCTGACAGGAAAATCTTCAGTAAGTATTGCAGAAGAGCACATCACATCATGAAACAGACATCTGAGTGATGAATGTGCGCTATTATGTAGAACAAATCTATAAAGTAACTAAACATAAGTTATCTATTTTATTTGTCCATTACTGTTGATAAATTGAGGAACATTTATGTTGGATAAAAAGTTAAAACAACCTCAACATGTAAATGTAGTGTTGAGTTCATAAATAACAGAGGTAATGTGAATCTTGTCTGGATGTTACAGGGACAGATGAACAGATGTGTGTTTTAATGTGTTTAAATTTAACTATTTAAATATTAAGTTGTAGTTCATTTTAATTATATTGTAATTTCAAACAGAGCTATTACAGCACTTTTCTGATTCTTGATTTCTGTGCATTTGCCGCACAGCTTTTGTGGAGCAGGACCTGCAAGGGAAGATGATAGCGGCATTTGTGGAAAAAAGCGTTTTTGTCTTCTAAATAATACTGAAATCAAATTACATTGTGTGGTTAAAATGACTGCTTTTGTGTTATGTTTGTGCATTTTTGTAGGATCTGAAATGCCAGCAGGCTGGTGTGAGCACTGAGGATGAGGAGCCCAGAGCTGAATCCTGGAGATGGTGCCATGGATGAGACCCTCCATCACTCCACCTGCCCTTATGAGACCCTCCATCACTCCACCTGCCCTTATGAGACCCTCCATCACTCCACCTGCCCTTACTGCCTCAGATTGTGAAGCACAACACTATACGCAACAACCTCAGTGCCTTCAGCCTACATACATGATTGTAGTTTGAATAAAGCTTTGTTTCATGTGTTGACTTGTATATGCATTTGTTTATTGTGTGATGGTGACTTTGATTCATTCTTTTACTAATTTATTGTAAAAAACATTGTTGTCAGTAAATAAAATATAATTATTTAATTAATGCTTTAATTATTGTTTGAATGAAAATGTAGATATGTTCACTACATACACATCTAGAGTGTATTCATGCGTAGCTATTTCATATGACATATTAATGATACTTTACCAAAGATAAATGTTTCGCATATAAAATCAAGTTTTCTCCAAAGGCGAATCTTTGCACAGCTGCCCTTTGTGCAGACATTACAAATGCTGAGGAAAACCGTTCTAGGTAGAGCTGTCCAGTTACTGATGTTATGAGGTATAGGATATACAGTGCAATGCATAAGTTAATACACCCATGCTAAAGTTGACTAAAAAGAGGAATAAAAAATCATATTTTGGAAATTGAACTTAATGCCGTAATTTACAAAATTAGGAAAAATCCAACCTTTTAGGACACCAATTTTCTTTGTGAATGAATAATGTATCGTAAATAAATAAATGTTCTTCCTTAAAATACATGGTGCATAAGTGAGTACACCCCTATGTTAAATTCCCATAGAGGCAGGCAGATTTTTATTTTTAAGTATTTTTTTTAAATTAATTTTTAGGATACTATGCATCCTGATAAAGTTCCCTTGGCCTTTGGAATTAAAATAGCCCCACATCATCACATAGCCTTCACCATACCTAGAGATTGGCATGGTTTTATTTCAGTTAGCCTAAAAGCTAGTTTGATTTGCATTGAGAGATGATCTTATGGAAAGTACCCCATGCCAATCTCTAAGTTCAATTTCCAAAATATGATTTTTTATTCCTCTTTTTAGTCAACTTTAGCATGGGTGTATTAACTTATGCATTGCACTGTATATATATATATATATATATATATATATATATATATATATATATATATATATATATATATATATATATATATCATGGGTTTGCATACATAATATGAAATTTTATACACAGGAAAAAATAACCTAAGGCTGAATATCTTAATATATATTTTCTTAAATAATTCATTATAATACATTAAAAAAAATGCATTTTTTGTTATTTATAGGCCTGAGGGATGAAACGAGAGTTAAATTCAACAAGAACAAAGAGGACAACAAAGCAGTAATTGCCACCTTTGCTTGTGGTTGAAAATGTTTGGATATAAAATAAAGAAATTAGCAACATATACAAGAGATGACAATTTTGAGATTTCGTAATAAAAATAAATAATATCGTTAAGGATAAGACGGAGGGTCACATTAGTAGGCTTAAATATAAGAACTTAAATCAACCCTAAATGTATTCACAAAATAAATGGGCAGCAGTTTCTTCAAAAAGACCACAAAATGAGCAAGTTTAATCAATATCAAGATATTTACAGAGAGATGAATTAAACGTGTCGTTCAAATCTTTTAAGCTGTTGCGCGTGTGATAACGCGTCGTAGGTCACATGATAACGTCAACATGGCAGATGTCCGGTTCGCATTCATACTCAACGAGATCTGGCTATAAAGTACCTACTCTTTTAGCGCTCGTTAAGTAAGTACTCATTGAAATTAAGTACCTACTCATTGAGTATGCGGTTTCGAACGCAGCCCAAGTATCAGATGTTCAGCCAACGGTCCGTGGGCGTGACTTCTGAGGCTGAGACTAGCGCCTGTATGAAACTACCAACTAAATCAGTATCAACCCATCTTTGCACTGCAGAGTTAGCAAAGAAGCTGAAGTTGCTTTTAGATTACACAGTTAATGCTGCTCAGAGGGCAGTAAATATAGCCTATTTACACAACAATTGCACAACTTAACGGTCATCCACAGCCTACTTGCGCCTAAAGCGCAACTTATGACGTCAGAAGTAGCGTAGTGTGTCATGGCGTAGCGTAAATATCAGCAGTACTTCACATTACTCGCATAAGTTGCACTTAGACTAAAGTCAGATTTTGACTTTTGGCCGGAAGCTAGTTATTTTACATTATACAGTTTTAAATTTGAGTAATTTTCTTACACAAACTAATCGCTTTGCTTTAAAAAGCCTTTATTAACCCCCCAGAGCCATGTGGAGTTCGTTTATGATGGATGGATTCACTTTTTTGAGATTCAAACTGTTGGTTGCAATTCACTGCCATTATCAAACTTGAAAGATATATTTTTAGTATATAGCCAGTATATTTTTTAATATAATTTTCATTTTAAAGTGAACCTCTCCTTTAAGTCCAGGCACAACATTGTAGGATGATAAGATGTGTACAATTTTTATTTACACTTTAAAGCTGGAATATGGTAAATTAATTAAATATTCTCTCAAGAGACCTTTTACTGGAGCCATAAAGACTTTCTCCTGAGACTGCATTCGGGTGCCCTTTCAACGGCTAAAGCATTGCAAGCATTGTACATTTAAATAACTAAACAGAGGTTTAGTGTTGATCCCTTGTTATCAAGGTGCTTTGAAATAAGAAACTGATGGTTCTGTTCAGATGGTTAAATTACTCTTTTCCATAGCTTCATTCCCGTTTCTGTTTCAGATTCATTCACTTTCACTTTCCATTTTACCCATGTATGCGTGATTGTGTGCATGTGTTTGTATAGATTAGTCATGTGTTTGTGATTTAGTAAAATAAAATTGTGCACATTCATGTGAGTTTGATTCTGGGCACTGCTTGTGAATCAATATCCCTTTAACGATGCACCGTAGTTGTAAAACAAAATGTTTTCTTTTCTAAGGTATGTTTATAAAAGTCAAGTCAAGTCATCTTCATTTACATAGCGCTTTTAACAATGTAGATTGTTTCAAAGCGGCTTTACAGTAACGAACGGATAATTTAAGGTAACAGAGATTGTTTTGGCTTTATAGCGGTTCTTGAATAAAGATATTTTCCAGCTAAAGTTAGTTTTTATTGATTCACTTCCGTCGCAAGGATCATTAGTTATTAAATTAGAGGCCGCTAAGACAACATCGTTCTGTCTACACAGACTTTAAACGTGAACCTGTGAGAAACGCTGATGGCACGAGTACATCAGGATTTATGGGAATAAAAAAAGATTGCAAGATCGCAATAGACATGAAGGACTATAATGCGTTAAGAGCTTGCTCAAGTACTGCGGAGCTAAACCATTTAGTGCTTTGTAAGTAATCAGCAATATTTTAAAATTTATACGATGTTTAATAGGGAGCCAATGCAGTGTTGACAGAAAGGGGCTAATATGGTCATACTTCCTGGTTCTGGTAGGAACTTGAGCTGCTGCGTTTTGAACTAGCTGTAGTTTGTTTATTAAGCGTGCAGGGCAACCACCCAGTAGAGCATTACAATAATCTAGCCTTGAGGTCATGAACGCATGAACTAATTGTTCTGCATTTGTCAATGAGAGCGTAATTTAGATATATTTTTAAGATGGAAAAATGCGGTTTTACAGATACTAGACACGTGACTTTCAAATGAAAGATTGGTATCAAAGAGCACACCCAGCAGGTTCCTAACCGATGACGAGTACTTAACAGAGCAGCCATCAAGTGTTACAGTATTCTAGGTTATTACGTGTGGAAGTTTTTTGTCCAATAATTAGAATCTCTGTTTTTTCAGAATTTAGTAGTAGGAAATTACCAGTCATCCAGTTTTTTATATCAGCTATGCATTCCGTTAATTTTGTGAATTGGTAAGTTTCGTTAGGTTTTAAAGAAATATAGAGCTGAGTATTGTCAGCATAACAGTGAAAGCTAATTCCATGTTTCCTAATGATATCTCCTAATGCATGTACAGAGTGAACAGTAGCGGTCCTAGTACTGAGCCTTGTGGTACTCCATACTAAACTTGTGATCGATAAGACATCTCTTCATTTACTGCTACAAACTGATAACGGTCAGATAAGTATGATTTAAACCATGCTAGTGCAATTCCACTAATGCCAACATAATGTTCGAGTCTATTTAAAAGAATGTTGTGGTCAATAGTGTCAAATGCAGCACTAAGATCGAGTAACACCAATAGAGAGATACAACCACGATCGGATGATAAGAGCAAATCATTTGTGACTCTAATGAGAGCTGTCTCGGTACTATGGTACGGTCTAAATCCTGACTGAAAATCCTCACACATATCATTTCTTTCTAAAAAGGAACATAGTTGTGAAGATACTGCCTTTTCTAGTATCTTTGACAGAAAGGGTAGATTCGAGATCGGCCTGATTTGAATTGACTAATTCCGCAAGTTGCGTTTTTTTAACAAGCGGTTTAATCATAGCCAGCTTAAAGGTTTTTGGTACGTATCCTAGAGAGACAAAGAGGAATTAATGATATTAAGAAGAGGATCTATGACATCTGGAAGCATCTCTTTCAGTAGCTTAGAGGTATAGGGTCTAACATACATGTTGTCGATTTAGATGAATTAACGAGTTTGCAAAATTCTTCCTCTCCTATAGCAATAAATTAATCTAATTTTTCCTCAGGGAGACTACAATGCTCTCCCTGATGCGATACTGTAGTAGGCGGTTGCATAGTTATAATTTTGTCCCTGATATTATCAATCTTATAAGTGAAGAAGTTCATTAAGTCATTACTGCTGTGTTGCTTGGAAATTTCTGGGCTTGAAGCTTTCTTTTTCATTAGTTTAGCCACTGTTTCATATAAATACCTAGGATTATGTTTATTTTCTTCTAATAGGGTTGAAAAATAAGCAGATCTAGAAGCTTTTAAAGCCTCTCTGTATGAAATCGTGCTCTCCTTCCATGAAACGCGAAATACTTCTAGTTTTGTTTTCTTCCAGTTGCGTTCCATTTTTCTAGCTGCTCTCTTAAGGGCCTGATTGTGCTCGTTGTACCTCGGTGTTGGACTATTTTCTTTAATCTTCTTTAAGCGCAACGGAGCAACTGTGTCTAAAGTGCTGGAAAAGAGAGTTAAAAGTTTCTGTTGCAATATCAAGTTCTTCTAAACTATCTGGGATGCTGAGATGATGAAACTGATCAGGAAGATTATTGATAAAGCAAGTTTTAGTGGCAGAAGTGATAGGTCTAACATATTTGTAACACGGAGTCGGCTTTGCAGCCTTCGCTAAATGTAATTTACATGAGACTAGATGATCTGAGATGTCATCGCTCTGCTGCAGTATTTCAACGGCATCAACATCTATTCCATGTGACAATATTAGATCTAGAGTATGATTACGACAATGAGTAGGTCCTGACACGTGTTGTCTAACTCCAATTGAGTTTACAATGTCTTTAAATGCCAATCCCAATGCATCTTTTTCGTTATCTACATGTATATTAAAATCAGCAACAATTAGTACTTTATCTGCAGCCAATACTAATTCTGATAGAAAGTCCGCAAATTCTTTGATAAAGTCTGTATGGTGCCCCACTTCAAAAGAATTATATTTAAAACTAGATTTCTTAGTGGTTTTGAAAATATTACTTTAAATTACAGCAACACCTCCTCCTTTGCGTTTCAGACGAGGTTCATGTTTATAACTGTAATCTTGTGGGGTGGACTCATTTAAAGTAATGTAATCGTTTGTAAAGACCTGTTGATGGCTAAGGCCACACTGAATAAACATTTAATTTGAATGGTTCTAGTTTTCTCTTTATTTTATTTTTTTGTAAGAGAAATTGATATTTCATTTGCTCTGAGGGATTACAGTTTTTCTTGATTGCTTAAACACTATAACCAGGCTTTTGAACTAAAATTTCAAAACCATAATGCCA
The DNA here is from genome assembly GCF_963993115.1 of Abramis brama. NCBI lineage: Eukaryota > Metazoa > Chordata > Actinopteri > Cypriniformes > Leuciscidae > Abramis > Abramis brama. The sequence goes on along the minus strand of NC_139967.1, from coordinate 36,338,688 downwards.
TTTATCAAAAAGCACACCCATTTCCCTAAACTATAAACACTATTCCCTGTTTTGACACATGAGTCAGATTTGTTGAACTGTCACTTCAAAACTCTACACACAAATCCCTTCATTTCTCATTGCCTAGACCATGTTGTCATTTAGAAAGCACTAGCATTCAAAATTGTTCACTCAAGTCAGCACAGCTTCAACTCAGTTAGCACACAATTACCCAAGTGGAAACACTAAGAGTCAAAATTTAACACACATCAATCAGAACATTCAATAGATATATAAAAGGGCCCAAATCAGTTTATTGAGTTTTGGAACAATGGATCCAGAAAGACATGAAGGAAGAGGGATAAGAAGGAGGAGGAGGAAGGGCAAGGACAAGAAGACAAGCAGTCTCAGATGAAATTCAAGTCACTCTAGTTGCCCATGTCTTTGTCAATGGTATGACTATGAGGGAGGCTGGGCTACGAGTAATGCCAAATTTGAGTTGCTTTACCGTCGCCTCGAGATACTTCAGGGAGGTGTGGGGCAAACAAAATTCTATCACTGAATAAGAGACATTTCCAATAGTCTTTGATGAGGTGTATTTTCTTGCAAGAAAAGGCCAGCAGTCGTACAGTCACACAGAGTGGCTGCAGAGTGTGACGGTGAAGGGAGGGCATCCTTTCTCCTTTATAGTCTTGACTCCCAGAATGTTATCTTTCTAGGCCAATGATGGTATTTCAACCATATGTGGAACATTCTTAGACTTGTTCATCATATTATCTCCTTGAGTGGAGGCCCTCATGTCATGTAACAACACTCTTTACCACTCCATTACATATTAGAATATGGTTTGTGTGTGCTCTTTTACTGTCATATGATGGTCACACACATCTTAAGTAAATATAAAAAAAGATTTAGAGGAGAGAGTAAAAAAAGAAAAGAAAAAAGTAAAACAAAGTAAAACAGGAAAAAAATTTATATTAATTAGTTAATTAGTTAATAAAATTAATTAGTTTTTGTGTATGTGTGTTGTACTGTGTAGTATATGAATGAATAAAAATGTGCCAATGTATCCATTGGTTGTGTCTTTTGTGTTCATCATGTGAAAAGGTTTGTGATGGGGGGGAACCACAAGCAACATAACTTACCAGTTTTGGAAATGTTGTTTTGAAATTATTGCACCAGTGTGTTAGACTATGTTGTAGTATGTGTGATTTTTAGGGCTTGTGTGTCCTGTCTGAGGGCAAAGTTTGGTTTTTCAGCAAGTGAATGGTTTTGAGTGTAGCGCTTCATTTTGACCTGAAAATAGGATGTTTGGGGAATTGGGTGAGACGTTATGGATTTGTGTTTATAGTTTTGAGAATACGAGGCATAGTTTCAAGAAATGTGTTTAAGCAATCGAGAAAAACTGTAATGTTTTTTTTTGTCTGTTTATTTATACATTTCTATATAATTATTTTGTTTCTTTAAATATTATTTACCTAAACATTGGAAATGGAAGTGCTACTTTGTCTCTTTAGCGTGCGTTAAACATAGAGCGACAAAGCCAATAATTATTCAGTTCTAGAGTGCACGCTACTGAGTAAATGAAACCACAACATAGATAATGAGTTTGACATTTTATTTAATTTTGTTTGAATGTGTACATCTTACCCGTGGTTCCGCCGGGATCCATGACTGCATCATGGAACAATTTTGGAATTAAAAGGGGGTGGCCTTTCCTGGTGTCCTTTATATATTCAGTTGGGAATTATGGGAAATGTAGTTTTAGGGACAATATGTGTTGGGGTCGTGTGTTAATTCGAATGTGTTTAAAGGATATTTTTTGTGTGTGTATGTTTAAGTGTATTTTCATTATTGCTTTATGGTAAATGTGATTTTATGTTTATTTGAGTTTATGTGTGTATATATATATATATATATATATATATATATAAATATATATATTTCCCCCAAGTTTGATGTAGCCTAATGGAATTAGAATATTTGTGAGACCCTTGTAATTATAAAAATGGTTTGGTCTGTGTAACGAGGTTCAACAGTTATGGGAAGAAGGAGGCGGGAACCGGCGAACATTCAATATATTTTAATGACAAAAATAAACCAAATACAAAATGAAAGTAAAGGCCAGCAGCCCCTCACGGACGACTGCTGGCCACACAAAACAGAAACAAAACACAACATAAAATCAGGCCTGTCCTCTCTCCCTCGTCACTGTCGTCGCTCCTCCTTTATGCTTCCGCTCCTCCGTGAGAGATTCGAGACCGGTGCGTCTCGCAGGTGTCGCTCATCAGAGTAATCACGCCACCGGCCTCATGCCGCTCTCTCACGGCCCTCGGCCTCGTCCTGCTCGCCACAGTCTGGTTTGTTAAACGATTCATTTTATGTGGCTGGGTTAGTTCTGGTGAGGGATCCCTGAGAAACATCTGAGACCCAGAACTCAGAATGACGTCCCATTTATAGTCAGTGTTTTTTTTCTTCTTTTTTTTTCTCTTTTTTTCTGCACAATGTTTGATCAGTACTTAGGTGTTGCAGTCAATAAAATTACACTTTGTTGACTCTATGAATGTCTCCTGAAAATTTTATAGAAGAACCCTTACACCTGTCTATTATAGAAGTTATACTTAAAGTTATACTTATGCATATTATGGACCTTGTTGTGAACCATATGCATATTGTGCATAGTATATTTATATACACATTTGCGATTTGTGAAAAAAGCAGAGGGGGATGTTTTTTCTTCTATTGCAGCTGTTAAAGTATCTTTTATAGAATAATTCTAAACTTTAATGAAACAATATTGGAACTTTTTGACATAATTTTTGAATCCATTTCTACGTTAATTCAGAGCGATTTACATTTAAATAGAGCAAGATTTTCACTCTAATGCCCTTTCCTTTCCTCATTGGGAAGTACTCATACACATAATAAACATATACGTTTGAGCAGATTACCTCTCGTTGGTTTCATTTGGATTACATAATAAGAGAATATTTGTTCCCTCAAGCTTTCTATAGACATTATTCTTATCGTGACTGAGGCAAGTAGCCTACAGAGTTTTGGTTCATGTCTGTGGCTCCAGTTCATGGAGACCAAGACGGCAGAAAGCGCATCCTGTTTGTTTTCTTTAGGGAGGGAGAAAATGTTTTCGATTTGAATCCCATTTCCTGCATTTACATACACTTAGGGACTATGGTGATACAAAATCCAGGAAACAATTTGATTATAATGATAAATTCTACCAAAAAGAATAGTAGGCTACTAAACTATGTATAAGAAAAAGATGTCTTGCTTTCTTTATTGTTTAATAGGGGTCGATCGCTAAGACTTTACAAAGTCAAAAATGTTAGCCATTAATGTGTTGTGTCTAAATAAAATTTAAATAATGTGAGAGTCAATTTCCACTGTAATGCAGAAACAACATAAAGACAGTATATTTTAAATAATTGTTTAATGGCATCTTTTTATGAATGAAGGCCATTATCACTGATATTAATAGAGCTACTGATGTCTCGATGAAAATGATTTCCCCCCCAAATTTTAAACATTTATTAGGCTTCAAAAAATATAACAACTTTTAATTTAAGTGAACTTAAAACAGTCCTCACATAAACCCATAATAAATGTCATATTTACCTGTGCCTTTCCTGTCTAACAGGTATGAAATATACAGAAATTGAATTTGTGTTTGTGTAATTGTTAGTTCAAGCGCGTGTTAGTTCCCTGTCCCCATAGGAAATTACACCCGTGCTTATGTGTAAACTTACCCGGTTTTGTTGCACAACCTGCTTTCTGGAATACCCTGTCGGGTTCTAACTTTGAGAACAGGAATTTTAAATCGTGCTTGGGTACAGTACAAGGCAACTGTCTCTAATGCGAGTATGTGAGTCTGTCACTAGCAAAAAGTGTCAAAATTCACTTTTAGGAATATTCTAATAGGCTAATTTCCCTCTGAAATTAATGTAAAAATGTAGCTAATTGAAATGGCTTGAATAGCAAATACAAAATGTAGAGATTATGAATAGTGGTCAATCCTCTCAATTATAATTTCAAGACTTATTATATTTATTTTATTATTCATCAATATAAAGTGGTCTGAGTAACAAAGCAAATTAATTATTTGCATTTTAAATGCTTTTACAGCATAAAAAAAATCAGAACTGTCAACAGTTTAATCTCGGCCAACATTGTGTGTCTCTGTGGGTCGGTCGATTCGGTATAGGAGCTCAGCAGGGAGGAAGTATCCTAGGTACTCTACTGTGTTTGGGGTGGTATCTGTGTAGTAATGGCCCCCCTCACCATGGTGACTGAAGCCATGGGTATGCTCCACTCTCAGGTCAAGACCCTGTGAATTGTGCACAACAGAAATTAAATTGGGTACAACAAACTTTAGTTAATATGAAACATTTAGCAAAGATTCAAAATAATATCGTCAGAAAAAAAGGAAGGTATGACATTGCTACTGGGTTGGTACTCACTGGGTCTCTGGACACCATGACAGTTTGAAAGATCAATGGTGCACTGACTTCAAAATGCCTGAGCCAGTTATCGACGTCCTTATTGGTGTTAAGAGGGCAGGTAGGGAATTCACGTGGCTTAAAGACAGAGCAGTGAAAAATTTACACACACATGTAAGGAACTTCCATAATTTATGTTGTAACATTTTAATTTTAAATTTAATCATAGTTCGAGTAGCTATATAAACGTCTACAGAGTTTAACAGTGACTGCTTTCACCAAAAAAGAAAAAAAAGAAAAAAGAATCACAACATTACATCTGAAAACGGACTATGTACACTACCATTCAACAGTTTGGGATCAGTACGATTTTTTAATGTTTTTGAAAGGTCTGCTCACCAAAGCAGGATTAATTTGATAAAAAAAGCCCTCTCTGGTTGTTGTATGTCTTCTCGTGTTTGGAGAATGAATGTGTTACACTTATCAGAATTAATTTATTTTCTTTTTTTTCTTCTTTTTTTAAAAGACCTCCACTTTTCTTGAGATCAAGGGATTTCTGTATCTAATCTTTTGGAAACGCTCAAAGCTTATTTGCATGGAAAATAATTTCTCGTTCTGCTTAAATCAAGAAGTTGCGTAATAAAAAGCTCTGTGAACTATGAACAGATTGGTAAATTGGACCAGAAATATGTACAACATCCAACTCCATTATATAATGAAAAGCCTTTTTTTGTAATCTGAATATATCTTCTTTCTACTAGCTAAGCAGTTTACTTAAATCATGACACCGTTTCTATATGTTTGGTGATAAGCCAGGAAAAGCACTTGCATTTCAACTTAGACTTCAGTTAATCAATCAATTATTTTTTTACTCTTCTTTGTACCAGTCAAACTCCTTTAAATTTTCTAATCTTTTTTTATTTTTTTAAATCTCAACATCCCACAAATCAATAGTGAGTCAAAAGCCAAATTTGATGATCCTATTAGTCCAACTAAAATTCTGAAAGCCATTACACAGATACAGAGCAGAAAATCCCTGCAGAGGTTTTTTTTCTCCACAGCTTTCTACACTGCTTCTCTCAGTTTTTGAAGAATCTCTAACAAGTTACACCTCGTCTGGCTTTATCTCTCTCGATGAGAATGCTTTCGACTTTGAGTGGGACTATTTATTTTATACGTTTAAAAAAATTGGGTTTGGTGATAAATTTGTGAGTTTTTTCAAATAACTCCACCACATGAGCTCTTCCAACATCAGCTTTCCCATTCAAATTAGCCTCAGACAGTTTCCGTTAACTGGGAGTTACAGTAACGAGTTTCATTTATGACATGAAAACCCTCTCAAGTTGTATTTACCCAGCTAATTTCATTGGTTGTGCAGACCTCCTGCAGTTTTGCAGTTTATTAAAAAAAAAAAATAGATATACAAAATACAGAACCATTTTAAGCAATTTGGCAACCATTTCTTTCATGCTTAAAAAAAAATTCATTACGTACTGTAACCCTTCCCATAGCCGCCGATTTAGGTTTCTGACGGTGGGTGCCCACCCTCCACAAACCCCAGCCCAACCCCCCAAAAAACCCGTAAAAAACGCTTTAACATGCTCATTACTCAATACTTTGTACTTGGTCGTTTTTCAAGAGTACAAGTCTTTTTTTTGGTGTGATGGCAGTGTGTCTCGCAAAAAGCAGCAGGCAGATTGCAAACACATTACCAACCAAACTAAAACTCATCTTCATTTACATGAGTGTTGTCGCAAGTCACTCGCTTGCTGATATACACGATGAGTTTTTAGTTAAATTAGTATACTTAAACTGCAATTTATCGTTGTGAGAAAAACAGACAGCACAAGCTTTTGAGTCAGATATGTTTTAACACTAAATATAATGGTAGAACTGTATAGAGTGGTGCAGTTATCACATCAGTCATCGTCCCGAAGTCAATGTTTTTTTTTAATAGGTTTTTGGTTAAAGGGCTCTGAAATAAGGATCTTGACTAAACAGTTTCACATTTTATTCTACAACATAAAATACATCAGTATTACCCCACTCATGATTTATTAAAGTTGTTAAGTGTCTTGAAAAAGACGGTTGCTAAGTGGCTAAATGTGACTACAGAAGCTGTCGGGGACATTAAACGTCATCACGCCAAACAGGTATACAGCCTCGTTAAGCTTATAGTTGTGCTCTTATAAACAGTTCTAACTCAAATTGTCAGGGAAAATGTTTTTAGATAACTGAAAGAGTTGTCGGAAGCTTAGTGATGGTGACGTTGAAGTCGTAAGACCATGGTGTAGTTCATTAATTGCCTACCTTTAGCTTTTTTACTTCTGGCGACTGCATTTAGGATTCAAAATTCATACAAGTTGTGTTCATCTGTGAAAATTATCTTGATGGACAAAACATGTAAGTATCACAAACTTTTGTTGATCAAAGAGCTTGTTTTTTGCAATAATCCCAAAGTCTATGTAAAAATCCTATTGGGTCTGTGTCGAGGGAACCAGTGTGATGCTAACTGCCGATTGGCCAACAAAGTGACGTCATACCTGCACCACTCTATTATGACCGTAAGGTCCCAATGTGAGATACACCAATCAGAAAGGTTCCCAAATCTCAATCGATTTTTTGATTGGTTAAAATTAATGGAAAATATTTAGTGTTTTTCTGTGGGTGCTCGGCCATTATGCGCTCGAGCCCTCGTGCACCCACGGGATCAGCGCCTATGACAATTCTCTGCATTTGGTCCCTGCTGTTCTCTCTCATCCCTGATTTATTAATAAACAGAGAGCAAAGAATTATTATTATTTTTTTTTAAAGAAATTGTATTCTGTTTTCCCACTAATGGTAATAATCGTTTACATAGGTGCATGCATATGTCTTTTTGTTGTTTTTCTCAGTATTGTTTCAATTACTTCTTTATTTTGTCTATATATATTATTATTTATAATTACTGTTATTTAAATGTATATATTTTAATTTACTATTATTATTTTCATTTATATTGTATTTGAGTGTCTTGGTGCAAGCATTCATAATCTTTTTTATTGTACCTGACTCATCAAATGTTGTATTGTCTTTTTTATTTTTGTAACACTTTGATTGAAAAGTATCAATAAAAAGAGTATTTACAGATGTGTTATAAATTAAACCAAGCTAGGATGTTCCACAAAACTCAGGTGATCTGCAAATTATCAAAGCTCATAAAAAAAAATTCACAAGTGAAATACTGTTATTCAAAGAAATGCTAACAACTCCCTAACATCTTAAAGGGTCACCCAAAAAAATTAAATCTGTCACAGAAGATCTTTCTTCTACAGAAGACAAAAGTTGATATTTTGAAGAATATTGGTAACCAATCAGTTTTGGTGCGCATTTACTTAAATTGTATAGACAAAAACACTGAGATGTGTTTTTTTTAAAATATATATACAGTGAGGAAAATAAGTATTTGAACACCCTGCTATTTTGCAAGTTCTCCCACTTAGAAATCATGGAGGGGTCTGAAATTGTCATCGTAGGTGCATGTCCACTGTGAGAGACATAATCTAAAAAAAAAAAATCCAGAAATCACAATGTATGATTTTTTAACTATTTATTTGTATGATACAGCTGCAAATAAGTATTTGAACACCTGAGAAAATCAATGTTAATATTTGGTACAGTAGCCTTTGTTTGCAATTACAGAGGTCAAACGTTTCCTGTAGTTTTTCACCAGGTTTGCACACACTGCAGGAGGGATTTTGGCCCACTCCTCCACACAGATCTTCTCTAGATCAGTCAGGTTTCTGGGATGTTGCTGAGAAACACGGAGTTTGAGCTCCCTCCAAAGATTCTCTATTGGGTTTAGGTCTGGAGACTGGCTAGGCCACGCCAGAACCTTGATATGCTTCTTACAGAGCCACTCCTTGGTTATCCTGGCTGTGTGCTTCGGGTCATTGTCATGTTGGAAGACCCAGCCTCGACCCATCTTCAATGCTCTAACTGAGGGAAGGAGGTTGTTCCCCAAAATCTCGCAATACATGGCCCCAGTCATCCTCTCCTTAATACAGTGCAGTTGCCCTGTCCCATGTGCAGAAAAACACCCCCAAAGCATGATGCTACCACCCCCATGCATCACAGTAGGGATGGTGTTCTTGGGATGGTACTCATCATTCTTCTTCCTCCAAACACGTTTAGTGGAATTATGACCAAAAAGTTCTATTTTGGTCTCATCTGACCACATGACTTTCTCCCATGACTCCTCTGGATCATCCAAATGGTCATTGGCAAACTTAAAACGGGCCTTGACGTGCTGGTTTAAGCAGGGGAACCTTCCGTGCCATACATGATTTCAAACCATGACGTCTTAGTGTATTACCAACAGTAACCTTGGAAACGGTTGTCCCAGCTCTTTTCAAGTCATTGACCAGCTCCTCCCGTGTAGTTCTGGGCTGATTTCTCACCTTTCTTAGGATCATTGAGACCCCACGAGGTGAGATCTTGCATGGAGCCCCAGTCCGAGGGAGACTGACAGTCATGTTTAGCTTCTTCCATTTTCTAATGATTGCTCCAACAGTGGACCTTTTTTCACCAAGCTGCTTGGCAATTTCCCCGTAGCCCTTTCCAGCCTTGTGGAGGTGTACAATTTTGTCTCTAGTGTCTTTGGACAGCTCTTTGGTCTTGGCCATGTTAGTAGTTGGATTCTTACTGATTGTATGGGGTGGACAGGTGTCTTTATGCAGCTAACGACCTCAAACAGGTGCATCTAATTTATGATAATAAATGGAGTGGAGATGGACATTTTAAAGGCAGACTAACAGGTCTTTGAGGGTCAGAATTCTAGCTGATAGACAGGTGTTCAAATACTTATTTGCAGCTGTATCATACAAATAAATAGTTAAAAAAATCATACATTGTGATTTCTGGATTTTTTTTTTCCGATTATGTCTCTCACAGTGGACATGCACCTACGATGACAATTTCAGACCCCTCCATGATTTCCAAGTGGGAGAACTTGCAAAATAGCAGAGTGTTCAAATACTTATTTTCCTCACTGTATATCTTCTTTTATGTTCCACAGAAGAAAAAACTCAGGTTTGGAATAATATGAGAGTGGGTAAATGATATCAAAATCTTTAGGTGAACTTAACACATATGTCTATAAAAGTTTAGATAATTTGTTTTATTGTTATTGTCTATAGAATTGACAACGCTGTAAATATAGAAAATAGTAATATAGTAATTTACGAGGCTGTGATAGTCATCCATACAAATTACAAAATCCAATAATTACTCAAATGCATATTATTTAGAAACTGCATGTGCTAATGTATTAATTTTACTATTTTAATTTCCATAATCTTGTGCATTATAGGCCCTACAAATATAATTTTTTTAATTATTACCATGATATGGATCTTTGCCTTCCCCTTTTGTATGACAAAAGTTCCCCCCAGGGCCATGCTCTTCTCCCCATAATGTTCTTCCATGGTCTTTCTCATGCAGCTCACAAGACTGTCCTCTCCAGTCCTTCTGCAGGCTCTCACCTCAATGACCTGCAATTGTAGTTATTTCAAACCATGTTACATTTAAAAGTTTGAAGTCAGTATGATTCATGACTTCTGAAGGACTATGTGACACTGAAGACTGAAGTAATGGTTGCAGAATATTCAGCTTTGCCATCAAATGAATACAATTTCAAAACTTTAAAATATATTCAAATATAAAAACAGTTATTTTACTGTATTTTAGCTCAACTCAACACTTACTGGCCCAAAACTTTTGAATGGTGGTATAAATATTCAATCAAAACATTTGAAGTGATTTTTTTGGGTTCCTTTAATAATTATAAGTAGCTCACTCCTTATCTTTTCATTACTTATAGCCATTATTAAAGGAAAATCTCCATGTAGTAACTCAAAAGTACTGAGGATGTACAGAGATGCAAAGTCCCCATGGTTTTTACCTTTCCAGGTTTGCCCTCACATGCATAAAGGTTTGCAAGGAGGCCAAAGTCACAGTCATGAAACCTGTCACTGTACTTTTCCTGCAGACATTTTCCATCCACTGGGTTGATGGAGGAAAAATAACTGCCATTCACTGCAGGTCTCCCCTCAGTTTCGGTCAGCACCAGAGGCATTAACTAGGAGAAAACAAGACAATAAAGTGTTAAAAACCCCATTGAACTTTTTATTAAACCAACAAGAAGAAAAATAGGTTTTATAGTGATATGACTTTTTTTTATTATATTTTGCTGGTAGATACGACAGAGTGTTTTGGATTTTAGACCGAAACCACCATATGTAGCACTATGCAGAAGTAAACATTTTCATTTATGAATGCCACTGCAAATTAACATAAATTTAAACATATTTGTAAAAGTACTAAAAGGACCGTTAATTTTTTTAGGTCTTGAAATTCTAATGTGGAAAAACTGCCACTGGTTTTAGTGTAGCTATACAGACCTCTCCATTTATCCCAACTGTCTTGGAGGAGACAGCACCAGCACCAAGAATAAATGCACCAGGTAGCTCCACCTCCTTGGACACAAGGTTCATGTTGTAAACCTTTGAGGGGAATCGGTTAGTTTTACAAATGTGCTTCTTTCTGAAATTACATTTACAGTTCATTAACGCACCTTGTCCAGTTGGACCAGAGGAATCAGATAGGGTACACCTCCCACATCAGTAATACGTGGTTTGCCACAAATACCTAATACAAAGTAACAAGTGTTGTTTAAAGAGCCTGTTACACCTTGACATACACAGACATACATCTGTACTCACCCTTGACAGGAAACCTGAAAGGCTCTTGTGTAAGATCTGGACAGTCAGCAACAGACACTTTTACATCAGAAAAATTCTTATTCAGTCCTGATTCCAGCACTGTAATACATACAAATATATTAGTCACTATAAAGTATGGAAGCCCTAAAAATCTTAGATCATTCCTGAGCCTAGTATCCAGCCTAGTCTCTCTTGGCGCATTGGATAAGGATAATGGCGACACCATGTCTATGGCAGAGTCCGGTTTGGAAGATTGGTCTCGCAGCCATATGAAGGACTCTGCAACGCAGTGCAGCGACATGAGCGATTTCCCTGATGCTATAGATGAGGAAATCCTCCACATCATGACCAAGGCAGTGAAAAAGCTCAGCCTGGAATGGTCTTCCCCCACTGAACCCACCCTCAGCCAACTAGATGAGTGGTTCCCTCAGTCAGGCCGCTGCCAGAAAGCTGACCCTCTGCAAGCGTTTCAGGCCAAGATGCTGAAACAAAATAGCCCTGAATATATAGCCCTGACTCGGAACTGTTTAAAGAGCTCTGCAGCACTACAGACCTGGCTACAAAAATGTTGGCCATAGTATGAGGAGTCTCATTGTGCTGGACAGACATCTGTGGATTACCCGGACTGATACTGTATAAAGGACTCTGAGAAAGCCTTATTCTCCCTATCCTCCTTAATGCACGATGGACCCTTCTGATGCCAGTTGCATGAAGACAGTTTCAGTTGCTACCCAGGTAAGTTTGAGAGTAGTTTTATCAAGCTCTGTTTTTTCTGGCTCAAGAAGGTGGATTGGTTTTTAGCGGTGTTCATCGCCATGGTAACTTGCGTTCTGGAGCAGGTTTTATTCTGGGTAAGAGATTGCAAAACAAAACTGGACTAATTAGCTTTGATATAAGTGACAAATATCAGATGCAATAAAGCCATTCCCTCTATATCTCTTGTTCCAAATTAAAGCAGTTTATAGTGGAAAAATTGTAGACAAAATTGCCTGTCTTTTGCTTCTAATTATTACATTTATAATTTATGTATAATAATTATGTTTAATTGATATAACATATTATATATAAATTATATCCTAGAGCTGGCCCCCTTGCCAACCTGAGCAATCAATGGAGAAGGGCCTTGGTTAGAGTGGTGAACAAGAAGCTGGTAGTTACTCTAGTTGAGCTCCATGAGAGCATTGTGAGCCCACTGAACCTGATCTAAACCAGATTGGATTTTTATTGTTTTGTCAACTCTAAACCTACTCTGAAATGCAACAGGTCTCTGGCCTTTTCGGGACTGCGGTGGAGTCTTTCTCTGCGCGCTTCCTTGAGGTGCAAAAATAATCTAAAATATATATGTCCTCTCATTCCTCTTCTGCGCAGTGCTCTTTTAACAGCACACTGCCAGCCTCTGCTTCAGCTCCTTAGAGGGAGTCTGAACCCATGATGAGACCTAAGACTCGTGGCTCAAACGCTATCCACACCCGCCTGTGATTCAGCCTCGAAACTGATTCAATTTCAGAAGAAGAAGTGGAAGAGTTAATTATACAGGCTGTCATACAAGTCATTATATAAGAATGGTGTGACAGGTCTCCAACTCTTCCTGCTAAGGCTGGCCAGTGGGTGTGGCTAGGAGGCTCATCAAGGGAGTGGCGTCCACCTGTTCTTCCCTCTATAAAAGCTTAGGCTGTTTGTTTAACTTTATTTTGTTATTGGTTTTTGAGTATTTTGTTTTCTATCTTTGATACACTTACATCCATGCACCAGACAGACATTACAGATGACCATGTTCACTTAGGCTATATTGTTCTGTTTATGTTAATAAATGTTCATTATTGCAAACCATTCATTTGCCATGGCTTTGAACCAGTCATAACAATGGTAATGCGTTTTATGTATCACTCTCTACAATGTCGGACACATAATGGTAATTAATATGATTAGCCTTTTGCTTGACTACATTATCAAACAGCTAATAATGTGTTGTTAATGTTATACAAACCATGTTCCCGTTCACCATCTCAGTTTGCCTTCTAAAAATCTGTATACTTAGAAATGCTTTGAAAAACGTAGAATGTCAGTCGAGAAAGGAATATAGTTCATCATAACATCGTAATATACATCATATACTTAATTCACCCACTCTATTGCTAAATGTCCCAGATTTTTCATATCAACAGAAAAATATAATGGGATTCTATTGGCTTCTTTACAGGCTTCAGGCTCCAGGCTTCTACTGAGACTCCCCTGCTTCAAAGCATAGTAATGATATGCTAAAGCCCACCTGCACATTGACGTGATTGGTTCAAACATAGTTTGTGACGTAGAGAACACCAGACATTTCTATTCCGTGGGCAAAGATATTTAAATGAGTAACACTGTGACTTCATGAGATCCAGAAAAATCTCTTTGTAGTCCAAACATACATTGTTCATTGTAGTTCTTGAAAAGGGGATTCTGAAATATCTCCCTTTGAAGTGGACTTTGAGTTTTGTAACCTTGCAGATCTTTTTTAATGCTCAAATAGCAACATTACACACTAACCAAAGCTGAAAAAGTGGAAAAGCATAATAAGACTTCTTTAAAATCATTAACATTTTTGCAGATTCTGCAAGAGCTTTGTAAACTTTTGAGCACAACTGTATGTTTGATTTATGCTGAAGTGCTTGGAACATGGCTTTTAATGGTGAGCCTTTTGTTTTTGTAATCAGGCTCTCAAAAGTTATATCAAAATTTGGATTAAGATTTATCGGCCAATATACATCGGTTATCGGCTTTCAAATATAAAGAATTATCGTATCGGCCAAAATTTTCATTTCGGTGCATCCCTACTAGTTTAAATTGCTTTATTATTATCTATTATGAATTTCTTAAATAACAAAACTTAAAAATAACAACAACATGAGGGCAGGACGATCAGAGGGTTGTTCCATAAAACAAGATTAGAATACAAGCCAGGCTTATTTTGGTTAGTCAGACTTATTGTCGGTGGATTCTGTTTCATAAAGCAAACTTAAAATAGTTCAAACTCAGTTACCCTGGCAACTTATGCTGGGAAACTAGCCTGGTCCAGGGCAGGCTAACTGTCTGGCTAAGCCTCAGCTGTTACACAGATCCTCTAACACTGACCAATAGGAACACAATGATATTACCACTGACACTCTCTCATACCATTATTGGACTTTATTAACCACTATTAGTCCAAAAATATATACACAGTATACAGAAAATCAACTTAAATAAGGCTACAATGATAAATTAGACAATAGATAGATGGATAGATAGATAGATAGATAGATAGATAGATAGATAGATAGATAGATAGATAGATAGATAGATAGATAGATTTATGATTAGAAGAACATTAGAACACAATCTAAAAAAAAGCTTTGTAAAGCAGAAGTTAAATTCACAAAATTAAAAATAAATAATTACAAAAGCACAGTATAAATTTTAACTGGTAAGATGAATCTGAGCTTAGTAATTGACAGTATATTAGCCTACATTTGATTTACCCCATTACAATAGTCCCTTTACAGTTATTGCTATCATAAAAATACACTTGTAGGTTTAAAATTCTAAATAAGGCACATCTAATGTCCAAATAACAAATATTTTAGCATATATATATATATATATATATATATATATATATATATATATATATTAGGGGTGACCCCGAATAGTCGAAGATTCGATGCTTCGATAGGAGGAGCCTGATTCGACTACCGATCTCCCGGTCGAATCTTCGCAGAGGTGTTATGAAACGAGGATCATGCCACTTTGGCTATATGAGGGCGCTCAATGACTGATTTCACATATAGCTTTTATGTCAATACGTTAATATTCAGCCTATTATGATAATGCTTGCTGTATATAAAAATGTGCAAAGAAAGAAGCTTTTAATAAATATTTTTTAACGTGCGTGAATAAATCCAAACACCCCGTGACAGATTTAAGTTTCACTTTCAATCCGTGACCGACAGAGCGTCTTCGCGGCAAGGATTTAAATCTTTAACAATGTCTGGGATAAGAAAATCTAAAGTGTGGATGTACACCATCAGAAAGGATATTCTCCAAGGCTGGATTTAGCATCAGGAAAACCATGATCGCACTTCTGCCGGCCAACGTTAACACGTTTCACGCATAGACTGGGTTTCACGTTAGAATGTATTTTATCCGCGCGCACAATTTGAAAAGACTAACGGACACAGACAGAGTGAAAGACTGGGTTTGTTCTCTTGATCAGGTAGGGTACAAGTGATTTCAAAACTTTACAGCCGGTTCTAATTTGATTTTTGGATGCTGTGAACATTTTTAGCTAAAAAGACTGCCTCTCTAGTTTAGCATTTATTGTTGTTTCTGCAGTTAAAGAGACAAAGTCGAAAATTCTAGCTTCTATCGTTATTTTAATAATTTCTTTATTTTAATTTTATTTATTGATCTGTCAGGGTTATCTAATCTAACTATTTGTGGCTTGTGTTTTGAATATATGTTCTTCTGCACTTTAGGCATTTTGCACACATTTGCTCACCTTGTGACTTGATTCTGATTTATTTCGTTTTGTATTTTTATTTATTAGAAAGGTATATTCTGTTCTAATTTAATTTAGTAAATTAATTGTTTATTTTTTCGGTGCATCGATGTTGTGCTGTAGGCTGGCCTAATCGTAATTTAGCCGATTTAATTGGATTTGCATGTGAAATGCAAATCCTGTCTGCAGTGTGTCTGCAGTCTGCAGAGTTATTTCTGTTATTTCTTAGTTTTATTGATCCAAAATGTTTTTATACATTTTCTTCTATATCTTTGTGTGATTTTCTGTACATCGCGGCTTTGAAACGTTAAAGCCCCGCCCCCATACACATGATTCGACTATTAGTCGACTATAGGCAAGACATAACGATTCTGATTCGACTATGAAAATCCATAGTCGGGGACAGCCCTAATATATATATATAGTGTACTTTATTATGTCTTTCAATTCAAACACATTTAACACAATTATACAAATTGACAGTTCCTTTAAAGACATCATATTTTCCCCCAATAAATATTCCTTATTTTTCCTTCTACTTTTTTTCTTTTGTGATAATCCCCCAACACATAGCCTAAAAAACACGATTAGAACAATAACCAAAAAGTACATAGTTAGACACTTTTACATATGATTTAAGGGGGAAAGGACAAAAAACAATAAATAAATATTAATAAAAATTTAACATTCACATATTTATATCAAATTCTTATAATGACACATAATTCCTAATAGTTATTCAAGTAATATTATTTGAATACCAAATATTCAATATTAAATAAGTAAATAAATAAAATAACAAATAACTAGAAATAAAAATGTAGTTAATGTAGGCTAATATATATTCCTTTATTTTATGGAATATTCTTTGATTTTAGAGTTGCACATATCTTTTCAAAATGTATACATTTGCTCTTAATTTCATGTTATCCTCTCCATAGTGTACTTTAGAAACTAAATCTACTCATATAAAACTGGGGATTCTTGCTTTCTCCAAAAAATTATTGCATTAAAAGCTGTAATTCTCAGCATTCTAAATAAGTATACGTCATCTTTATTAAGTAGCATAGGTCCTATACCCAAAACTATATTTTGTATCTTTATATATTTAGTTTCTTAAAAAAAAAAATCTTCCCTGAATTAGGCTAGGCTACTTCTGTTCGCTAGAAGTTCACTGCAACTTATCCAACATCCTAAAGATAAATTATTATAATTAGAAGATATTTCTAGTGTTATAAAATATCGCATATTAATTTGCCAAGCAAAATTTATATTTTAGTCAGAATTATTGCGCTCCTATTTGGCGCGCATGCGCGCAGCAGCGCTCGTTCAATATGAAGATTAGCAGCAAAATGGATACATTTGCATGACTTTCTAACATTTACAGATGGAGAATATAACTGTAAAATGTAAGTTTTGCACTGAGGGGGAAAAAAACATGTCACAAATGCATAAAACAGCACAAAATATACGCTGTTTGATGGTGGATCGATTTGATCCACGATCGACCTCTAGGGCTGCTTCAGAAACGCGTCGCGTGCACACGCAATTATCTAGACTTGATAAACCTGGATCAAATTAGTGAGATTGCGTGAACTTCAATTACCTTTTATGGAACCACTTTAGCCCCAATTTATTTGTTAGGCTCATTCAAGTCCGGTTTTGGAGTTTAATCCCCGCTTTTCTAAGCGTCTTTTATGGAACAACCCTCAGGTGATCAATAATTTTCCAACATAAAAATAAAATTGTTACAAATTAAACATTTAACAACATAATATCATAAATACAATAAATTAAAACAAACATTTTATAAAATGTATATGTTTCATAGAATATTTGTTGCGCATAACCCGTATAAGAAAGACTAGCAAATTTCGTTTCATGCCGATTTTAAACATAAATGTTTAACATTGATTCTTCAATTCCTCTGCCTTTTATTTAGTAGGATATCAATAGAGAAATAATACTTGATGCCCTTAATTTCTTTCAAATACTATCAAATATGACAGTACTGTTATACACTATACTATAACTGTCTGCTACACACAGCAGAATATGTTTTTTTTACTATTACGCCTTTTGCTAGTCTGCTTTAAATGTGTGTAAAGATCAACATGATTTAAAATAGTCATGTTGAACTTTGGACTCATGTCATTTGGTTTTACTCAAGCACAATGAAAGAAAAATAGTTAGCCTACACATGCAGCAGCAATAGCCATACAAATGTTGCACACATTACAATGAAATGCGAGTATTACCCTGACATAATTCCTCGAGATTTGGAACATGCAGCTGGAACTTTTCGGTCTTGCTAGTGTTTGCCATCCGTCTTGGTGTGTGTGTTAATCTATCTCTCTCTCTCTGACTGACTCAGTAGTGTTCCAAACCATAGATATCATATATAAACGCTAGATGTCTTATGGCGCAGTCACTTCTGGCATCACCGTTCGGCCATCTTGTCACAGTGAAGCTGTGAATTAAGGTGAGTGATCAGCACGCACACAAATCCTCTTATCTCGCTGAAATCTTGACGGATTTACAAACGGTTTGGTTTCTTACAAATGTTATTAACGTGGCTATAATTCCGAATGCTTGAACATGTATGTTATAATTATTCATATGTATGCAGTGTATGTATGCAGTGTCATAACTACATCTCTGACGTTTATAACAAACCAAACCGTTTGAAAATCGGTAGAAAATTGAGCAAGTTATGGTTATTTAAAAGTACATGCACCATTAAACAAGTGAGCGAGCACACTGTGGCAAGATGGCCGCCACGTGCGGACGTCGACCTCCATTGGCCAGCAGCGCGCACGAGACATCTAGCCTTTTTATATGATATCTATGTTCCAAACTGCCAAAGTCACGTGATTTCAGTTACGTCATAACGGTTCTTTTTCTTCTTCTTTTGGTTTTATGGAACTTTAAAAGTGCATACCGCCACCTACTGTGATGGAGTGTGAAAAGAATGAACTAAATACTCCTATATCCTATTATATAACCCACTATTCTTAATAAACCTCATGATTGCATTTATTTGTTTTCCTGAATTTGGACCATAATTTAATAAGTTGGTTATAGTGAATTCCTGGCACCCTACTGCTTGTAATTCTTCCTTAAGAATCCTCCTTTCTATATTATACACTCTTAGAAGGAATGTGTAGAAAAATTACACAACTTATGTGTAACACTCTAATTTACACATTTTGTGTCAATATTAACTAAAACTGTGTATAAAAAAATAATCTATTTTACACATATCCATGTGTAGTTTAAAGTTTACACAACTTGGGTATTTACTCAAAGCATTTAACACAATATGAGTAGACTGATGTGCTTACACACTTTAATGTGTTATGTTTTATAACGCGACCGTTATTTAAATTAGTTAGTCGAACTGAACCAACCAATAAGGTGACTTTTGAGTGAACATAATCCAGTTCCAGTCAGTTCAGTAACGTTAGTAGATAAAAGTCTGTTAACGACAGCAACTATTTTGTTTTTACTATATTGTTGAAAATAAAACATGTAAGTTATACCTTATCACTTCGTTATCGACTACCCCTCGCGTCAAAACTGTTCGTGAAAACCACCTCTTTACCAGGGAGGAGATGATTCGCGCCGAATCACGCCGGTGATGCTCAAGGTTCTTGAGGTAAGCTCGCTGTACTTGAATTATAATTTTTTTACTCATGTTCATTTACAAAAACAATATTTCCTGCTACTGTTATTTTAATACTGGTTTAAAAGCTAGGTTACGACGAGATTTCGCGGGCAAAAAACTCGACTATTGTCAATACGTTAAAGTTAGCTGAAGCACGGCTAAACCAAGCAGCTTTATGTTGATCAATGCTGCGAATTTGCGTGGAAACCCCGATTCAAAATCGGCATAATTTTTTTCCACTTTCACACGAAATTCCAGATAATGAAGAGACCTTTATTAATAAATGGATTTTACACGCAAAATTTGGCCAAGCAATGGTAAACGTGACCGCACCTAGATTGTAACTTAGTGCTACTCGATTTACAATACACAAAATGTTATCTGTAAGGGTGTTTTAAAAATCGTTTTATCGTTTTATTTATTCATTTGATTAACGTTACGTATAAAATGTAGTCGTAGTAGTGGATTTGAAAGTTTGCTGAAATGATTAGCAATATGTCATAAGTGCTCTTGAGCCAGTGATGTGCAGGCTAGGTAACTGTTAGCATACAATACATGTGCTAACTTTATATCAAATAAGTGACCTTTGCATTATGTCTAATATTTATTACACAGCAAATGAACCAATCAGAAGATGGACCATTTTCCACCGACCACCGTGTTCAGTCTCACCAGATTTAATTTATTCAGGTAAGTTAAGCATTGCAGTAAAACTCACTAAATCATTAATTCATATCAAATCAAGCATTCTAAACAACTTAAGTTTTTATTTTTGCATTCTTTTGATCTATTATTAGGCCAAGGAGTCCGACCTTACCAGGAAGGTGCCTAATAAGCATAGCCTATCAGTGCACAGGTAGGTTAGCCTAACTACTGAGGGAAAGAAAAAGATCATCACATGGGGATTTCTTGCATCATGTATCTTACTGTGTATTTGTCTCAAACAGCTGTCCCTTCACTGCAAACAACCTGAAATTGGCTAGCCTAAATCCCTGATTGCAGTTAAGCCTACGAATCTCAGCATTTTCGGAGAGAATTAAGGAAATGTAAGTATTAAAATTTAATCTGGCATAATTTAGTTTACAGTTCAACTGAAATGTTTGAATGTGCTGACAAAAGGGTGTTACTTACAAATATATATATATTCTGAATTATAGTATGATGGAGATTAAAAACAATTTGATGCTTGTGTAATTTTCTCCTCTCTCTCTCTCCCTATTATATTTTTATATAGTGTTGGAACTGCGATCTTCTCTGAAGAAGAACTGAGCACATTTGTCTTGGTGGACACGTTTGCATCCAGGAAACGGGACTGATGCATATGTCACACTTTTCTGGAAACACTTCAGGAGTTTCAAAGTCGCGATCTGATTGGTTGAATTCTACAGGATGTTCGGGAGATGTGAGTGTCGTGTTCTTTATCGGTTCGCCTGGAAACAAATGCTGTGACACCAAAACCCCTCATGGAAGAAGAATGCTATTGTGCTTGCAACTGTGACAATGAGCGCTTACCAGGATCAACTAAACGCTGGATTTTCAAAAGTATTTGAAGTTCGCGCTCCGTTGTTGCTGTAAACTTGCTTAACGTTCTTGAATGAATAATTTATTAGATGCAGCCAGTCTGTTATTGTAGGGACATCAACATCATATATTATCACGCCCCTAAACATGACGCAGAACAAAACGAACTGTGATTGGTTGCGTTACATGTCAGTCAAACGTCCTCTTGGGTGGTCCTTGGTCAAGAAAAGCTGCAATAGAGTCTAGGGATAGGTCTGGCTAAACAAGACTAAGTTCTGAACAGGATAAGTTAATTTAGGTTTAGGTTCATTTATGTATTTTTCCCAAAGGTGAACAAAATGCTTATTCCCAAAAATTGGCTTATTAAAGACTGATTTTATGATCACTTTTACTTCAATGCTGTGAAAAAGATGGAGGAGTACAGACATTGATAATAATAATGAGAACTGTTTCTTGAGCATCAAATCATCGTATAAGAATGATTTCTGAAGGATCATGTGACACTGAAAACTTGGAGTAATGATGCTGAAAATTCAGCTTTGATCACATGAATAAAATAATATTTTTTAAATATATTCAAATAGAAAACAGTTGTTTTACATTGTAGTAATATTTCACAATATTTACTGTTTTTACTGTACTTTTGTATCAAATAAAATATTTGGTGAGCATAAGAGATTTCTTTCAAAAACATTAAAATACTTAATATTTTCTAAACTTGGCCACCAATGTACATCAAGCCAAATATGTTTTGGAAATAAGTGAAATTATTTTGAAGGTGGGGAAGTGTGTCATGTTACCTAATGAGATTGAGAAAATAACTGTTTTATCCTATGTTGGACATTTCCTTTTTGACTGCTTTAAATTGTATTGTTCTATTCTGGATTGAATTTAATTGTTGATATGTCAGTCATTATAATAAATAAGATAATCAACCACAGACTTTTTGTCAAATGCTTATTTTGTTTAGGATTTAGGATTTTAGATACCTTTCTTAACACAGTGTGTGTAGCTAAGGATAGCACATAATGTGGTAATGTTACACATGTTTACACATCTTTTACACATATTTTACACATCTTTATGTTAACCTTTCTGACACATTTAGTGTGTTAAACTCATTAACACAGTGAATGAGTTAAAATTAACACAAATCTAGTAGTCCTGGAGCTCACCCACAGATGTGTTAAAATTTAACACAGGTTGTGTCATTTTTGACACATTCTTTCTAAGAGTGTAAGCCTTACATTTCTTCAATACATGTTCTACTGTCTGCTCTATTAAACAGACATCACATAAACCTGTGTTATGCTTCCCTATAATGTGTAAAGTATGATTTAGATTTGAATGTCCTGTTCTTAAATGTGTGAAAATAACTTGTTCTCTTCTACTTAAGTTGTGAATTATATTGCCTCTCTTTATGTTTTTTTGGACCTTGTAATAGTGCCGACCTGTATGACATGAGTCCCAAACTGTCTGCCATTTCTTATTGCACGCTACTAAAATAAAATGTTTTCCTTCTGATCTACTGAGTGAAATGTGTATATTTGGTTCTTTCATTTTTAATGATTCTTTGGCTATTTTGTCTGCTTCCTCATTACCTTGAATTCCCACGTGTGCTGGAACCCACATACATTGAATTATTATTCCCAACTGTCGTAAACTGTACAACCTGATCATGATTTCTGTTAAAATGTCAGTTCTATTTGTTTTGTAAACTCCCAAGAACTGCCATTGAATCAGAGCATATTATTCCTTTATAGGTTTAACTTCACTCTAGTGCCATTAGAATAGCTGTCATCTCAGCTGTATATACTGATGTGCCATCTGTTATCCTTCCAGCCTTCCTCACCTTAAACTCTGGAACATAGAATGCAGTCCCTGTCCTTCCAGTCTCTATACTCTTCCAACCATCTGTATATATTTGAGCAAATGAGTAGTGTGAGTTTTTTATATACTCATTAACATATTTGTTTATACTAACAACTTCCATTTCCCTTCTATTCTCGTGTAATTTTATGTCAATTTCAGGTTGAGTTAGTATCCAAGGTGGAACTGGGTATATTTTGAGTCTAGACCATCTTCATTAACCCACCCCTTTATTTTCCATGCAAAGCCTTTACCTGTTGCATTTAAAATTTCCCAGCAATCATTCAGGACTTCCCTTACAGGATGATTATCTCTTTGTCCCTGTAAATTTATCCAGTTTGCCATAGCCAATCTCAATCTTTTGTCATCTTATAAATAATGGCATTTCTGATGTTTACTTGCAATGCTGCAATGGGTGTGGTTTTAACTGCTCCTAAAATGATTCTTAATGCCTTAGCTTGCATGACATCGTTTCTTTAACAACGTTGACGATGCTGACTCATAAACAATGCAACCATAGTCTAATGTTGATCGCATAAGACCAATATAAATGCCCTTTAATGACTGTTTGTTGTCAGCACCCCAATCTTGTCCTGCTACTGCTCTCATTAAATTTAAAACTTTACCACATTTCTTTACTATATAATCTATATGGTCCTTCCAGATTAATTTGTCATCAAACCACAATTTCTCTAAAGAATACCCATATCATTTTAGCATTTTATTCTCTTTAATTTTCTTCCTTGTAAATATCTGGTAACATGTTTTAGATATTGAGAATCTGAAACCCTATTCTAATGACCATTTTCCAACTACTTCTATAGCTTCTTGGATTTTATCCATATTAAAAGGTATATTCCTTCCTCTTTTCCACATTATTCCATCGTCATAATTCCCGGAGCCACTTTTCCAAAAATATCGTTAATCATAATATGAAATAATATAGGACTAATCACACTTCCCTGAGGCGTTCCATTTTCCACAGAGTTTGAGATACTTCCCTACCCACTTGAACTTGAATTGTTCTGTCAAATAAAAAACTTAAAACCCAATTAAACATTCTTCCTTCTATTCCAATTTTCTTAATTTTAATAAGTAATCCTTCTTTCCATAACATGTCATATGCCTTTTCCATATAAAAGTAAACTGCCACTAATCCCTCTTTGACTGCTATAGCTTTCTTTAGATCTGTTTCCAGCTTTACTAATGCATCTAATGTTGATCGGCCTTTCTTAAAACCATATTGATTAGGTGCCAACGCTCCCTTACTCTCAAGTACATAAATTAGCCTATTTACAATTATTTTTTTCCATCAGCTTACATAAATTTGATGTAAGCGCAATTGGCCTTGAATTCCCTGCTATCGATGCATCTTTCCCTGGTTTAGCTATTGGAATTATTATTGCATGTTTCCATGACCTTGGCATTCTTCCTTCTACCCATATCTTATATCCAATACTACTTTAAGAATTCTGTCATTTGCATATTTGAGCATAATATAACAAATTCCATCTTGTCAAGGTGCTGTTCGTTTTATCCTGTGTAATACCCTTTTAAGTTCCCATATTTCAAAGTCAGCATCTAATGCTCCTTTTTCCATCAGGTCCTTTAATATATATGTCTTGATGTTGATTAAAAATGTACTGTCTTTTCATTCTATAATTCTCATTGAGATTTTCTTTACTTTTCTTTATGTGCTTTCTGAAAGGTTTTAACTAATAATTCTGCCTTGTCCTTTTCTGTAATAGCTTTCCTTCCTTCTCCTGAGATTAATGGCATTTCTGGTTTTATATCATCTTCTTTAAACAAATTCCATACCTCTCCTAATTCAGTTTCCTTCCCTATGGAATCACAATAATCTCTCCAGTATTTATTTTTTGCATGTAAAAAAATAAATATATAAAAAAAATGTATTTTTTTGCATGTCCTTCTAGCCTTTGCTCTCTCCCTCTGATATTCTATTACTGCTTCTGGTGTCAATGTTCTTTTCAGCATTTTAAATGCTTTATTCCTGTTTTTAATTGAATTAATGCATTCATAGTTCCACCACGGAACAGCTTTCTTCCTCCTATTTCCTTCAAATTTTGGTATACTCTCTTCTGCCGCTTTGACCAAACTCAAACTTAGTTTCTCTGTACTATAACTCATTAATTCTAACTCACATATTTTATTATACTTCTCCCAATCAGCTTTCTCAAATTCCCATCTATGTTGTTTTATCATCATACTCCTTGGCAATTTCTAATCCTACCGAGCAAATATTGGAAAATGGTCACTCACTCCCAACTGATGACTGCTCTAGCACTTCCCATTGACATTTCACTGCTATTGATGCTGAAACTATTGTTAGATCTACGCACAATTTTATTTGTTTCCTGATGTCGAACCTTGTCCCACTACCATCATTTAAGCATACCTCTCTGTTCCCCCGTTTGGTGTTTCAATTGCATTAGACCTTCCATGAATCATCCTATTTCCTTGCTCATTTTGAACCTTCTTTACTGCTTGTGCATATGAAACATTATGATCTGCTTTGTACTTAATTGCTTCCACAGCTTGTTTTTGTGCTATACATCTTAAATATGCTGCACTATGAGGACCAGTTGCAACACTTAGGTCAACTAGATCCCCACATTCTCCATAACTGTGTTGACCTCCACATTTGCAACAACACTTCTTTCCCTTGCATGATTCTGCTACATGGCCTAATCTTTGGCAACTGAAACATCTCAATGCAGGTTTTATAAAAGGTCTAACTGGGTAGCATCCCATTTTAACATTTTCTGGTAGCAGTTTCCCATTCACTGTTATCATAACTGTTTAACTTGACTCTCTTTTCCCGTTTCTGTTTGATGTCAATCTTTTCACATCTATTACCTTTTCACTCATTAACTGATTTCTTAATATCTCATCTGATAAAGACATTGGAACTCCAGTAATCACTCCTTTAATGTCATTCACCTCACCAGGCACATGACATTTAACTCCAGCTCCTCCAAACTCCTTCAATTTTAATGAGACATTAGTATAATTAAAGTAAATAATAGTAGTTAATAGTCTCTTGTTGGCCTGTTTAGCTGAGCCATCCATGGAACAAACAAAACAAGCCCTGAAAATTTAACATATTAAAAAATAACATATTGAAAATAACATATTAAACAGACACTTCATATTTAATCTCTAGTTGATTAATTGCATTGGATATATTTTACTTTCAATACATTTCAAACATTTTTAAATGGGTGTGTTAAATGTGTTTTATGCATGTTTGGCCTGAGTTTTCGTTTTATTTACACTGTTTTGACCAGCAGGCGTCACCAGCGTGTCGCGTTTCGAACGCTTCAAAACAGTGAATCATTTTGCAAAGCAATTGAGTAGTTGTTTCTACCACTACTCGCGCTTGTTTCGTGAAGCTTCGAAACCTTTACAAACCTTTTGTTTCGAATCAGTGGTTTGGAGTATGGTTTGATTTGGTATTTGCCAATGTCACATTTTTTTTTCTTTTTCATTAGGCTTGTTCGAATTGAACCGGCGCTGCACAGACCGATCGGTTTATGACATCAAAGTACCGCGAGAGCAATTCAAAAGCATATGGAGCCGTCTGCCCGTCTTACAATAGGCTTGTTTGAAATGCGCCTAGCCTCGCCTGAAATGTGTGCGAGAGTAGGCGGCTGCAGTGAGGGGAGGAGTGAAAAAAGCGCAGGCAAGACGGACAGTTCTCTCTTCTCGCAATGGATCTGACACCTGTGAGATCAAAGATGGATATCGCGGGATTCACGATATTCACGCTCGTGCACGGTGTTGCTAATAAACTGGATGTAATTTAAGTTCCGTTGCTTTTATATTAAAATAAATAAAATGAACAAGACACCCAAAGTACTTGTTATTTAATTCCATTCCAAATACATGTTTATCAATATTTTTTTCTTTAATACAGACATATGTGTTTTTATTTTTTTTATTTTTTTTTATAAAAATTAAATTGCATAACCGAAAGAGATCGCACTGTCAGATAGTTTGGGAATATTCACACATAAAATATACACATAAAACATGATATTAGAGTTTTAAAATCAAACATTTTAAAAGAGAACAATACATCACAGTTGTTTAAACCAATGAGCAAAGCTGTGTCGTCAGCAAGTCGTTTCCCATCATGCTTTTGATCAGCGCAGTCAGTGCAGTGGAGAGCAACTGCGCTCGCCTGCAGAATCCGACACATCCGCCTTGCGATCGCGAGAGATTTTTGACATATGTCAGCATGACATCAGAGCAAGGCGGACCGCACTCGGACACATTTCTAACCGGCATGCATCTCGCGCTGATCACCGGTGATCGATTCTGCGCAGATTTTGCTCATCTTAAACAAGCCTTTTCTATTCGCTCTCGAGGTACTTTGATCTCATTCACTGATCGGTCTGTGCAGCGCCGGTGACCGGTTCAGTCGAACAAGCCTTTTTTTCTTGCCAAAGTCACGTGATTACAGTAAACGAGGCTTCGTTACGTCATAACCGTTTCAAAATTTCAATGGTTCGTCGCTAGGGGCGATGATCTTTGTAAGCCCCCATGTGTAAGCCATAGACTGTGGTGTAACTTGTTGTAAGCCCATGAACCTATGGTTTTTATAGTATTATAAGTTTGTATACATTTAATGTATACATATTTGTATACTAAAAAGGAAGAGTTGTAGTTAACAGTCTTTTATTGGCCTGATTAACCAAGCTCTTCATAATTCTTTTTTTAAACCTTACAAATTCATTAAATAACACATATTGTAAAGAGACTTCATATTTAATGGTATTAGATGATTTGCTAAATGTATTTAATAGATTACACTTTCAATAAAACGTGCAATTGCTTTGTAAAAAGTGTTTTGCTTGTTTGAGCTGATCATATACCCAAATGATGGCATGCGCATGCGCATGACCAAACACTTTAGCTGATGTATTTCCTGGGCGGAACTGCATGGCGCCCGCCATATTAACACACGTGGATATGTTTGGCATAGAAGCAAGCGTTGTCTGATACATAATTTTCTTTTTTGATCAGTACTTTTGTGTTCAGGCTTGTAATCTTTTGCAGCCCGTGCCTCATAAGCGCCCGTTAGAGGTGCACACATAATCGACATCACGCAAGTCTACGAATACATGACAATTCTCATGTCATATATAGCAGTAGTACTAAATTAAATTACCATGGCTCTAAGAAGCGAAGACGTCAGAACGCAAATTGAGTCGCCGAACAAGCAGCAGATCGTACCGGTTGTGGCGCACGTAAGTGATTTGATCGACTTGGACCCGCACTCAGAGCTGTTCCTCGAAACTCCTCCGCCTGATGTTGTAAGTTCCATCAATGCTTGTTTTGAGCATTTCACCAACACCTTTGAGAGGAGGCGAGATGCTTCAGTCCACAGATCTTCTTCGGACAGGTAAAAAAAAAGAAAGTAAGAATGAACATGGAAACTAGACTGCTGTGTTGCTTCTCATCCTCTTTTGTTTTAATGTCTCCCTGCAGTCAATAATTTTGATCCCTTTACTCATCTTTGATCATCAAAACGACATATTTAAACTTTTTTTCCTGTGTAAATAATTTCTTCGTGCCTTAAAATTGCTTGAATGTAACACCCTTGCTTCATTTAGTTTATGCGGAGCCATTAAAGCAATAGTTCACTTTATGAAAGACAGTTGATGGTATTCACAGTACCAATGAAGTCAGTGGCTACCGTCAACTGTCTGGTTACCAACATTCTTCAAAATATCTTTTGCTGCGTCTCAATTCGACTACTCATACTACGCCCTAAAATTATGTAGGAGTACTCTTTTTGTGAAGAAAAAGAACATACTTTTGACTGTGTAGTAGAAGAGAAGAAACACTTTGGGACATACTCTCACGTCATACAATAGCGTCTTTAACGTTGCTCTCTGTCGCGTAGTTACACGCATCCTGTCGCGTTTAACTGATCTGTCAGTCATCTTGTCAAATATAAAATCCTCCACATTTGATTACCTATTGTATTGGAGAGAAATGCTGTAGCACGTTGAT
This sequence comes from Abramis brama, assembly GCF_963993115.1. Classification (NCBI taxonomy): domain Eukaryota; kingdom Metazoa; phylum Chordata; class Actinopteri; order Cypriniformes; family Leuciscidae; genus Abramis; species Abramis brama. The sequence goes on along the minus strand of NC_139967.1, from coordinate 36,309,876 downwards.
CTGCCAGTCGCGGGTCTTTCATGCGGAGAGACTCCTCCATTCATTCAGTCAGTCAGTCAGTCTTTATGTAACCAGGTTAAAAACCCATTGAGATTAAAATCTCTTTTACAAGAGTGACCTGGCCAAGAAAGCAGCTACAATAACATAAACATACAAATGCACATCAAAACATTAAAGCACAATCATGGATCACAACAGCAATTTACCAAAGGATAAAACATAATCTGTTAAAGGGGTCATATAATGCCATTTTTGTACAAGCTAATATGATTCTTTAGGGTCTAAATTAAAAGTTTGTAATATAGTTTAATTAAAAATTCTCATGAGTATTGTAAGAAAACACTCATTTTACCTGGTCAAAAACAGCTCTGTTTTCAGCAAGCCGTTTAAGTGCATGTGTCTTTAAATGATAATGAGCTTTGCTCACCCCATCCCTCTGTTCTGTGGGTGTTTTGCCACAACAACACACGTGCAGTGTTGCCTTGACAACAGTTGAGGGTATATTTTGAAGAATGGCAGCGGGAGTCTCTGAGGACACTCTGCAACCGTATCAATTTGAACCGGAGTCGGAAAAAAGGACATTTCTGAATGGTTGGTTAACGTAATGTCACTTTGATCTATCTTTGTATGTACTGGCAGGGTAGAGTAGTGAGATACCAACGCTATGTGTTTACTGATGTAGCGTTAGTTCATTAACAGGTTGATGTTACAGCTAGAGCCCTGCATTTCAGCCCGAGCCCGACGGGCCCCGACTTTTTTACGCCCCTAGGGCCGGGCTTCGGGCCAATTTTCACGTCATAGTTAAAATGCGGGCCGGGCCTCGGGCCTTTTTTGGGTTATCCTGCTTTTTATATTTTTAGACATTAATTTTAAAAAATATGAGAAGTTGACGTTGACGATAGAAAAACAAACATAGAAAGAAATTTCGTAACCTCATAACTTATGGCGTTATTTTCCTGTCAAATGTCGAGAGCGCATTATTGTGAAAGTAGGCTACATTAATATAATGCGCGAGCGCGAATCTCTCTGCTCGCACATGGAATATAATGTGCCGAGCGCGAATCTCTCTGCTCGCACACGGAATATAATGTGCCGAGCGCGAATCTCTCTGCTCGCACACGGAATATAATGTGCCGAGCGCGAATCTCTCTGCTCGCACACGGAATATAATGTGCCGAGCGCGAATCTCTCTGCTCGCACACGGAATATAATGTGCCGAGCGCGAATCTCTCTGCTCGCGCGCGGGAACTGGACGTGCCCTGCACTTAAAACGTGTTTTAAATACTGGCCATTATAGCCATCAGCTAATCTTATAGTTACACTGACATAAGACTGACATGACAGTCTGTCTCACGCACACAGAAGGTTTCCCATCAGCGCGACTCACGATTCACCTCATGTGCAAATAATGGAGAATATTAAGAGAAAAATCGCGTGCGTGAGAAAATTTTGTGATAGAAGAAAGGAGGATTGGGTTAAAACCTTCCACTGTGGATGCTTAGCTATTCTTTTTCTCCACGATGCTCTGTTAGAGACTGTTCTAACTTTTCGTTTGATTGGACTATTTTCGTTTAACTGTTGGAAACCTCTGATGTTTTTCGTTTGATTGGACTTTGTTTTCGTTTAACTGTTGGAAACCACTGGAAAAAAAGAATGGCCATGTTCTGTGGTGCATTTTTGAGGTAAGATAATCTGCAAGTTTGTTTTTAATTTATTTAATTTAATTTGTTTATAGGCTATTGCTCATTTCGTTTGCAAGCGCTGTTGCGAGCAGCCTGAGCCTGCCTCAGTATTAAAAAAAAAAATACTCACTGTGGTTTAATAAATAAATATTTATTAAACTAACTGTCTGTGTGATATGCTTGAAGTTTTTTATATCTATTGATTATTGTAGACAAGTAAGTATTATAGCGTTGATTTGAGAGGCTCAATTGATCAAACATTTTTTTCTTGCTGTCGGCTCGGTTTGCTTGGTCGTCATTTAAAAATAAAAATGCTCCAAACATTTGTCTAAATTAACCTAATAAAGAAATGAAAAGAAACATGAATTTACATAACTAACAAAGAAACATAACTAACAAAACTGAGCTAATTTAATGGCTGCAAAAAGTGCAAATAGGGCAGGCTGCCGCTGTGTAATGAAAAAAAAAAAAAAAAAAAAAACGGGCTCGGGTCGGACTCGGGCTGATAATTCTGATGAGCTGTCGGACACGGGTCGGGCTAGGGCCTGAGCGTCTCGGGCCAGGGCCGGGCTCGGGCCTAAATTTGAGGCCCGTGCAGGGCTCTAGTTACAGCTAATGGTCATGAAAAACTTTTTTTCGGTAAATGTAGGCTTGTCAGTGATGCGTAACGTTATCTATGCACTTAGGTACAACTGTCAGGGCTAAAGCACTAAAATTTTACTGATCTGTAAAAAATAACCAGTCTGTGAGACTATGACAGTCATTAGGCACATAAACAACAAATACTCAGACAGGAGCTAATAACTTTTTCATTGTTCTCGTTTATAAAGCAGTCTGGTGAAATGATTAGTGCAAACATGATAGCATTGACGTTGATCGTGGCTGATAATTCCCTTCGAAAACAAAAATCAGGCACTGCGTCTTCAGCGGTTCGGATTTAGGAACATCAAAATGACTGCTGTGTTCGTTATTACACCCAAGAACAGAACACCACAATCTTCTAGATGCCATTCTGCTCCAGCTTATCTACAATGCGGACTATGATGACAGCTCGCTGTCGGTGACAGCGAGGGCGGGTCTGTGTTGAAATGCTGCTGTCAATCAACAATCGTGGGAAGGGCGTCCGACCGTGTGACGTCACAAGGTCGAACGGCTTGATTTGAGACGGGGAAAACGTATAAGGAGATTAAAAAAAAAACACTGGATGGATTTTTATCATTACTAGTGCAAAATGCCTGTGCAAAATCAGTTTTTGTGTGTGTTTTAGTAATTGTTGGTTTGGTGCCCGTGAAAGAGACTGTGAACGCATTGAATTCAGGGAGCAGGCTAGGTTACTACAAATGATGGCTGTGAATTGTTGTAAAGTTTTCTTTGTTCGAAGCAGAGACCAGTGAGACAGTCGGGATCGCGTTCAACAGAAGTTATTCTTTATTGAGAACTCCTCTGTACGCGGCTGTAGAAACTTCCAACATGATCTAATCTAATACAGTATGCATTGTAGTTATATACATTCCAAGGGGGAGGGATTACATAGAGGTGGAGACTCTGAACAAAGCATGCAAATGAAGTAGGAACACACCCTACTCTGAGTCCAATTGAATCAGCATAACTACTCAAATGATCCAATCAGCCTGACGGTATCACCCATATCTTCACATGATCACAGAGACAAAAGCACAGCTGTACATTGAGCTTACTGGGCAGGAAATGCATAAGGGCAAAGGGTGAGGGTGAGAGTCTCAGGAATTGACTCATTTAGAGAACAAAGGAAAACCAGGTCGGGCAGGAATATCTTGCTGTAAACTCAATAATCACTTTCTCAGTTTATATACTAACTAAATTAAACATTTAATAAAAATGTAATCCAACAGAATAAACTATAATATTCAGAAGTAAACAGTGTAGCTGACTGAGTGTTTATGTATACCACAACCTTCTAAGTGCTAGTGCAAAATGCCCGTGTAAAATCAGTTTTTGAGTGTGTTTTTAGTAATTGTTGGTTTGGTGTGTTTGAGTGCTCATTGTTAAAATTACACAGCAAAAGTTCAGTGACATTTTTATTTGTGCATGGTAGAAAGCACACAGTGAACTCCGAGAAAACGCTATGCTTGAGGAAACAGTTTGTGAATAGGCTACTACAAATGATGGCCATGAAAGAGACTGTGAACGCATTGAATAGGATATGTTTAGTTGGTGAATAGCATAGGCTACTATTACACAGTAGCGATAACTTTAAGCGCACCAGAATGAAATATAATATTCAGAAGTAAACAGCATAGCTGACTTACAGATTGTTAACATCCACAAATGAATAAGCGCAAAACAATAAAAATTTGATAACAAAAAAAAAAAATGAATAAGCGTGTCGATTCAGGGAGCAGTGCAAAGTGCCCGTGCAAAATCAGTTTTTGTGAGCTGATCACCGTCAAAAAAGTTCAGGAGATATTTCTTAGTGATGGCTGATTTCAACAGTTTCAATATGATAGCATTTTGAAAAAAAAGTGTCATGAATTTATTGCATTTTTGGGGGAAAATAATCCGTTTTTATAATAGATCTTTGAAAATCCAAATCTGGATTTGAATTTTTTATGATATTATAACCTAAAGATGCTATGTGAAAGTTTGAAACAGAAAATAGTGGTTTTCATCTTGCCACTTTCTTGGTAAAGAAACACATTTTTACTAAAATTAATCAAAATGGATTTATCACGTTCAGGAACCAAACTATAATATTCAGAAGTAAACAGTGTAGCTGACAGTGTTTATGTCAGAATGTTTATTTTTAAACCACAACCTTCTTGGGGCTTCTTTGACAGATACAACCCTCTAATGTCAGAATGTTTATTTTTAAACCACAACCTTCTAAAAATGATATTTAACGATATCCTTAGCATTTCTCACCCAAACAACGTCAAACTTGGCACTGCACTTACTCGTGCCCGTGGCAAGACACCTGTCGAATTTGAAATCCATCAGACTAACGGTTCGAGAGATATGTGGTAGACAGACAGACAGACAGACGTTTCTGTAATTTATAGATAGATATGATGGTTGTGTACAGGCACTGCCAACACACACTTCAGTACAATCAACTTGTAAAGGTGCATGTACCATTAAATGACCCCTTTAAAAGTAACTTAAACTTGTTTAATGATGGCAGCATAGTCAGCTTTAAGATGTTTTGTAAAGTATTCCAAGCAGAAGCATTATATTTAAAGCCTTTTTTTCCTAGCTCTGTTCGAACCTGAGGAACTTTAAGATATAACAAATCATTAGAATGAAGATTGTAGCAAACATTTGTATTAGAAACGCAGAGAGACAAGTAAGATGGTATTAGACCACAAATAGACTTTTAAATAAAACGATGCCAATTAAAACTTAGAGTATACAAAGATGGCAATTCAGCTTTATCATATAAAGTGCAATGATGTGCTTGATAACTGTAACCAGTAATGAAACGTAAAGTGCTATGATAAACGTATACATTTAAAAAAATAATAATAAACTGGCCCGGGGCATTCATATAAAGCCAAATAATCCAATAGTGGTAAAAAAGTTGCTGATACCAAATATTTCCTTGCACTAAAAGGAAAAAAAGATCTGTTTCTGATATTCTGAGAAAAAGGTGTTCATGCATATATTAGGAAAGTTCACATTGTTGTTGCAGATGAAATATAACACGGATAACCTTACATAAATACTTTAATCAGATTAAATGTTGATTATTAGTCACTCAAACCTAAATCGAAACACTTTTTACTCGTGTTTGCATTTCTGAACTGAATCCTCCAAATCGCAATTTTAAATGGGTTGTGGGCAATATTAGCTGTTATAGTGAGCACGGATCCACACTTCGAAAATCGACCAGAAATAGTAGACCATCTGTGGACTTCTGTCATACTCTTTTCAACATGTAGCTTTAGGACACACTTATTTTAATCTCTCATACTATTTAGGATAGATAGTATGGACATTGAGACACAGGGTTATTTTGTGTTCAACAGAAAAAAGAAACTCCTAAAGGTTTGGAACAACTTGAGAGCAAGTAAATGATGACCGAATTTAAATATTTGGGTGTGCAATCCCTTTAATATGCAAATTAGTCCTCCCCTCCACTCATAATAAAAACTTTATCGACTAAAATAACTAGCTTCTGGCAGACAGCCTACGCAAGTCGACTTGCGCCAAAAGAGTAACATTGACGATGTATGACGTAGGAGTAGCGTAAGCTTTGACTCCTCTTGTTTGACGCCGTTCAAACAAATAGGGCTGGGCAACAAACTCAAGCTCCTCCAACATTTCTCTTTAAAAATTGTCGTTTTAGACACTAATTCGTGACTGATTTTTTTTTTTTGCTCTATCCTCTGCACTTCCGCGTTCGTCATTACGTTGTGTGTCAAGGGTTACTCTTTCGCCGTAAATCGATGTGTATAGACGGCCGTCTGCCAGAAGCTAGTTATTTTAGTCAAAGTTTTAAATATGGATATTTTTCTTACACAAGCGCATCGCTTCACTTCAGAAGGCCTTTTATTAACACTTTTATCATGGAAAGATGCACTTTGATGGAAAAATATACAGCCATTCACTGCCATTATAAAGCTTGGAAGAGCCAGGAAATTTTTTAATACAACTCTGATTGTATTTGTCTGAAAGAAGAATGTCATATAAACCTAGGATGGCTTGGGGGTGAGTAAATAATGGGGTAATTTTAATTTTTGGATGAACTATCCCTTTAATGTAGCTGTATGTGAATGTGAACAGTCTGCAAAGTTGTAAAGCTGAAAGGGCATCATAAATGAAGTTAGTTTATCTCAAAGAAAGAGTCAACGCTGAACCTCTCAAACGAGTCGTTTGGAGTTCGAATCTGTTTTCGCGAAGTTACTATTTGCATAATGGCCGCCTACATTCTGCGTGGACAGGACATCGACACAAACTCGTTTGTGTGGATATCATATCGTCAATACCAAGACGCTGTGCTCTCCGCCGTGAGAGTAAATTCTGTGTATTTTCACTTCCGAATGATGAGGCTGTGAAGAATCAGTGGTTAAAATTCATCTTTACCACAATACCACAGCAATATAATTGCAAACTTTTGCTGTGTTCCCTTCATTTTACTGACGACTGCTTCTCAAATCTCGGAGTTCAATGCGAGACTCGCAAAACGCTTGCTCTAGAAAGATGGGTTAGTACCCAGTTTATTTGGACCAACTTGCTCTTAAGTCTTAAATTAAGATCTGACAAGTTAATTTAGGATTTTTAACAAATTTGTATTACAGAAGCAAATCTTAAGTTGATTTAGGATTCTTATCCTATCTTACAAAATCTCATCTTCTCTGTAGTTAGGAAATCTTAAACCCCTCCATCGAGTTCGGTAATCAACTCTCAGTTCTGTTACCAAGCAACCTACAACGTGCAAAGAACTGCTGTGAAGTAAAATGGAAAAACTCTAGAGATTAAAATGAAGAAACAAAATAAGTGGTTGTAACGAAGGTATGTTGTTGTGGGATGGAGGCGGGAAACGGCGAAAATTTAACAACTTTAATAATCATAAAATAAATAAACACACAACGAAAGTAAAGGCGGCAGCCCCCCCTCACAGCTGACTGCCGCACACACATAACAACATATACATAACATAACATAACATAAATAGTTCAGGCCTGGTCCTCTCTCGTTGCTCCTCCTTTTATTCTTCCGAAGCTCCTCCATGAGAGATATACGAGACCGGTGCGTCGCGCAGGTGTCGCTTATTATCAATCATGTCACCGGCCTCACGCCATTCTCTCACGGCACTCTGCCTCGTCCTGCTCGCCACAGTGGTGCTTTTCATTTCATCAAGTTGATAAGCTTGGTAGAAAAGGTTATGTAATATAAAACCGTCTGCATTTGTGATCGTAGAAACGACAAACAAGCACTATTCTATACTGCTCAAAACTCGAGTTTGAATAGTCAGAAGCAAATTCTTAAAATATGAAAATATACTTACAGCCAGGCTGTGTCTGTGAGTCCGAAGCGCCAGACTGTGCAAAGATGGATTTGCCTATCTTTTTAGAATCAGCCTTTGTGCACAGCTGGCCTTGTACTCTCCCAGGTTCTGGAAACAGTTCTCCAAAAAATGCGCAGCACACAGTCGAATATTTTGGTTGTACTGTTCTGCAACAGTGTTGTAAATAAAGCTTAACCACTGTTTTGTAATTGTGTCCTCTTTTAGAAGGCCAAACAAAGTAGTTTGGCTTTTGCAATGAAAAACACACATCTTCACGACATGGCAGCGCCGGCGGTAACGACTTCTTTCTATGCATATACATTTGGGCGGTGTTATAAAACTCTGCCCCCACATACTGAAGTAGATTTGTGGGGGCGTGTTTGAACGAAGTATTTTAGGAAGGCGTGGCTGAGCCTTATCTTTGACAAGGAATATCTCTTTAGGTTTGAGAGTTTGAGCTTTGTAACTCTGCAGATCTTATACATGCACAAACTGCTACATAACATACAAAAGGAAAACAAGAGATCGCATCATATGACCCCTTTAAAATAGTATAATAGAGGCACTTTAAAGGGGACCTATTATGCCCCTTTTGACAAGATGGAATATGAGTCTGTGAAGTTTCAGCTCAAAATATCCGACAGATAATATATTATACCATGTTGTAAATGCCCATTTTTGAGTGGAAGTAAAAACTTGTTTTCGTGCATGTATCTTTAAATTCACTGCTGCTCCCCATCCTGCTTTCCAGAAGAGGGTGGAGCCTGTACAGCTTGTGCCTCGGATATTCTGCCTAAAACTAAAACATCTATTTGGTTTTGTTTAGGGATGTGCGCATCGACTAATTTGACAGTCGTTTAAACCAGGGGTTCTCAACCTTTTGCAACTCATGGCCCACCAATGACTGTTTAAAAACATTCCGAGGACCACCTTTGCAAATATGATGATGAACACAGAATAACAGAAAATTCAAAAAGTACAATGATGTACTCTGCTGTTATTTATGCCACCGTAGCAGACTAGGTCAAGTCAGATATATAGACTATGAAAACTGTCCTTGTATAAAAAAGACTTGACAGGTTTACTCAGTAATCATTTATTCCTGTAACAATGACAGGGCAGGTCAGACCAATGACTGGGTCAGACACACAAGGGGAACACTCTTTTAACAAATTAACAATACATCCCCACATCCAGGCTAACATGCCTGTAACATCAGGTCATACACACAAGAGGGGAACATTCTCTCAAATCATTAGCAGAAATGTTCAACAAAGTTCATTCACTGCAATTTACATACTGTAAGTGTAATTTATCAAATACAATTGGCAATATGAATGTGAATATGAATGATACTCCTTCCCACCCAAAAATGAGGAAGTCTAACAGGTGTGTCACATGTCAATAACAGTTTATCAACAATCACTCTAGGTCTAGGACCATTAATAAATCCCAACACATTACCATACAGTATTTACATGAGCGGGTTTTTGGAGTAGTTCACATGAGAAAAACCATATATACTTAGACACCTTGCTACAAAATGCATATTCTGCATACCCTCAGTGAGACACTTGGGCTTGCTTCTTGGAGATAATAAGATCAAGTCTTGGTGAAATGGGTGAGAGACTGACACGGAGAGTAGCATTCAAAGTAGCTTTCAGTTTGCTCCTTGCTTTTGATTTTGTGATAGTCACAGTGGAGAACCCTGACTCACATAAGTATGTGGTGGTGAAAGGCAATAGAAATTTGATTGCCCGCTTTGACAGAGAAGGATATTCACTTGCAGCCAGTAACCAAAATGAAGCAAGGTCAACTTGAGTGAGTTGGAGTTTTAGGCTACTGTCAGCTGATAGTTCCATTAGTTCATTTTCCAACACAGTGGACGGAGCCATGTCTTCTGAAGCAGGATCCACAGAGAATGGGTCCAAAATCCAAAGGTTTCCATGTCGAGGGTTCTCTGGGAAGTAGTCAGCAAACTTTTGAGACAATTGAGACAAGTGCTGGGTTATAACACTTGAAATGTGCACATGAGAAGAGGCTTCCAAAGTTTCACTCAAATGTGGAAACATGTCAAATCGTCCCTCCTTGACTCTTCTATTCCAAAGAATGAGTTTTTTCTTGAATCCCTCAATTTTTTCTGAAACCAAAAACACTGTGCTGTTTCTGCCTTGCATTGATACATTCAGCTGATTTAACTGATCAAATATATCAGATAAGTAAGCCAGTTTTGCACAGAATTGATCATCGGTGTAATGCTCAGCAAGAGGGGAGCGTTGCTCTTCCAGAAATGTGTGCACTTCTTTTCTCAGTTCAAAAAGACGTACACACATCAGTACACACATCCTCTTGAAAGCCACCTTATTTCACTGTTGGTACAAGAGCTGCAAATGATCAGCAATCAAGTCGTTCACACAGAGCTGCAAAACACCTTGAGTTGAGTGCATTTTTCTTAACATAGTTTACAGTTTTCACAGCAATGTTCATGACCTCATGCAGTTCTGGTGACATGTGCTTTGTTGCAAGACTTTCCCGGTGCAAGAAACAGTGCGTCCACTTTGCTTCTGGCGCTCGCTCTTGGATTTGTTTAACAACACCGCAATGTTTTCCGGTCATAGCTGCCGCGCCGTCTGTGCAAATACCTGAGCAGTATTTCCAATCAAGACCTTTTTCAGTGAAGTACTCATTAAGACAGTGCATAACATTATCTGCCGCTGTTCTCGTTGGAAGTTCTTTGCAAAATAGCAGATCTTCACAAAGATTACTGTCCATGTAGTATCGGACAAAAACTAACAGTAACGCGGAGTTGCTTATGTCCGTCGACTCGTCCAGCTGTATGGCAAAATAAGGGCTTGCCTTTATTCATTCCACGAGTTGGCACTCAATGTCATCGCTCATGTCAACAATTCATCTAGCCTCGGGTGTCATCGGAAAGTGGTATTGACTGAATTTTGGTTGCAGCTGCATCACCCAGTAACTCTCGACACATATCCACAGCACTTTGCAAAATAAGTTCCTCAGCGATAGTAAAGGCTTTCTTACTACGAGCAACACGAGCGGCAACCATATAGCTAGCTTTCAGTGTGACTTTTGATTGAGTTGATAACGATGTTATGACTTTTTGTTGATCCTGAAGCCCATCTTTTTTCCTTAAATATTCTTTTGGCTTCTCAACACAGCCCGGGTGTTTTGAGTTCAAATGTCTCTGCAGCTTTGATGGTTTTAGCACCTCATTTGACAAAATTTCTCCACATTCAACACACTGCGCCTTCGGCTTAGTCTCAGTACCTGCCCTTATAAAACCAAATTTAATGTATTCAGCGTCGTACTTTCTCACCACACACTTCAAAGCCTTGCTTGCACAGGTCTGTCTCCCACATCTGCTTTTCTTTTCAGAAAACGATCCATATTACAGTAACGTAATGTTACTGCATCTGATCAAACGAACGTTCAATCTGACGTTGTGACGTGATTGGTGTTGCGACATTTAAACATAAATTAGCTTTTAGATAATGCATCTTGACTTGACTTGAGTGTTTTTGATCAAATAAATTCATAAGAACAAATAGATAATTAGAAAAAATAAATAAAAATGTATTTGTGGGTAGTCTACCACTGCCTACACGGCCCACCAGATGGCGCTCCGAGGCCCACTAGTGGGCCGCGGCCCACCGGTTGAGAATCACTGGTTTAAACGAACGTTTTGTAACCGACTAGTCTAAAAGTAAGAAACCCTTAAAAGACTTCATATTGCGTTAGCATTGTAAAGCACTACAAACCCAAGAACTGAACCCCGAAAAAAGTCCCTCAGACCAGCACTGCTTCTCACAAAAACATCAAAATAAACCAAATTATTAAACGGTCTAAAAATACATATCTGGATCATTGGGACATTTTTGGCCAAAGACATATTAATTTCTCTTTGGATCCATGTCATCAGGTTCAGATCCAGTTCTTGCATTTAAGTCTCCACACAGCAGCACGTTTCCCTGGGCCTGGAAATGGCTGATTTCTGTGTGGATGTTGTTGAGATATTCCTCGTCATGGTAACGGGACTCCGCTGGGGGAATGTAGATGGCACAGAGATATGTGTCTGTAGTTGAAATGCCAATTTGGTTTAGTTTTAACCAGCAATGAAATTTTCCAACTGTAATAGTAGAAATGTGTTTGGCCAGATCAGAGATGTGTTTGGAACAGGAAGTACCACACCAGAATTCCTCCAGAGTCTCGTCCACGATGGACTGTACTTACTTTGACTGAGGGCACAATTACTTCAAAGTAGCCTGAGGGACAGTAGTTAAGCGCATCATTTCGACATCAGGTTTCAGTGAGGATTATAATATCAACATCTTCGATATGTATTAGAAATTCTGGGTCTGTGCTTTTAGAACCAAATTATAAAGAATTAAGACTCTGAAGACGCCTGATTTCTTCTTGCTAATGGGGACTTGATGGCCAGCAGGTGGACGTGGAGTTGGTGACTGCAGGTTTACAGGTGTGTAGTGAGCCATAGGTGGGTGTGGATGATGTGAGATGCTTGTCCAGCTGACGTCTCTCTTCACAGGGGTTGGGTGGTTGTGTCTGGGTATGTAGGGGTGATTCCTCCCTGGGGTCGGGGGGTTGTGTCTGGGCATGAAGGGGTGAATGGGCCTGTAGTAGGGCTGAACGATTAATCGCACTTTATATGTAATCACACTTAAATCGCGATTTTAAGATCATTTCGTAAAGGCTGCGATTATTTTTTTATGCGCAGCTTGTCATTGATGTACGGCTCTGTAAACGCTGCTCCATCTGAAAGCACCGTGAGTTTGAGTCACTTATAACATGTATTTGAAAAAGCAACACGCGTCAAACAGCTTTCCAAAACATGAGTAGCATTTATGAACCTCGTCCAACAACAGACATTTAATAACATGCATTTACTCCAAACTCACTTCATAACGACAGTTGAGCTCATCTTTCTGTGAGATGATGTGCCTTCTTACACAGAATAAGGCAGTCGTGTATTTATAAGTCATGTTTAATCAAAGTGTTTCAATCTTCTGTTTATTCAGCTACAGCGATAGGGATTTCCTGGAATGATGTGCATTATTGTACTTCTGTGGCAGGGCATATTTATCATGTTTGCATGAGCGCCCTCTGGCGTTCAGATGGAGCAGTATTTACTACCAATCAGCCGCACTCCACTGACAAGCTGTGCATAAAATAATCGCAGCCTTTGCCAAATCGTGTGCAGTTTTATTGCGATTAATCGTTCAGCCCTAGCCTGTAGTGTCCTGAAGTCGGTAGCAGATGTCTCAGTGACGATGGGGTGCGGCCCAGGGCTGCATCTTTAAGGGTCCTTGCAAAAATGCATCTCTGTGCAGGTGGAGTCCATCGTACAGGTGTTGGAGGCCGATGTGGTGGTGGACCAGGTGCACGTTTGGAAGTGTAGAACATCCATGGGAAATTTCAGTGTTGATGTTGTGGATGATGTGCCGTGATGTCATGTCGTGAGAGAAGTGTGGAGATAAAAATCTGGGATTCTGGGAAGTTTTTTTGTTGGTGATTTCTGCCATTTTTCTCACCACATCAGCAGTATTGTTGCGCAGTGAGTGAAGGTCATTGGTCCCAGTGTGGTTTATGACACATGAGGAGTCTCCTGTGAAGTCTCTGATAATCTGGTGGGCGTGGCCAGTTGTGCTGCATCATTTTGCAGAGACTTTCTGATGTGGGAAGAGTTTATGTGGGTCCAAGAACTTTCCATTGAGTCCATGAGGAGGAGAACATCTGGATCAGGTTCTGGAGGGTGGGCAGTGGAGGGTTGTTTTTCTGCAGCTGTCTGTGTTTGTGTAGTGTGTTCTCTGAATTCAGTGAAGTCCATTTCCAGCAAAGCTAAACTGTCTCTGTCAACGGTCCGATGGTGAAGGTGAAGGAATCGCTGGGCCTTCCTTCTCAGAGTCTGTGCCGTTTGCATGAGGCTCTTCTCTCTCCTCCTCTACTCTGGCCTTCAGCAGGGGGAAAATCTCCTTGAATGAGTCCAGGCTTGCCTTATTGCCTTGCAGAAGGAAAGTGCCTTTAGTATAGTACGTTATGGTGAGAATTGGGTTGTCTGTGTCCAGCATTTTATCTTTGCATATAGTTAGTCTTCCAACTCGACCGATTCCTCCTTTAAAAATGAGCTTGTATTCCTCACAGAGGGCTGATTTCCATGCAGTTATCAAAATGGTGTAGAAGATAAGGTTGTTCTTGATTCTTCTCCCATTGAGTTCAATGTAGTCAGTGTACAAGATCAGGGTTGTCTCTGAGAGTTTTCTCTTTGTGTTTTTTTCGGGCCTGTACCAGGGTTTCCGTTGTCCGGTAATTGCCGGACATTGGCCGGAAAAAAAATGAAATGTCCGACAAAATTAAATCTCTCCGGTCAAATTGTCCGATTAAAATTGCCTAATAATCCCGCCCCCCTAACACAATCTGAATTTGAGAATAAGCCTAAAATGTATAAAGCAAAAATACCCAGACCTTTGGCTATGTTATAAAGGAACAGGCTCTACCGTTTGAAAGTTATTAAACAACATCGCATGCTGCATTTCAAATAAAGCGCACGCCTAAAACGGCTGTAATATAGACCTAAACAACGAACGAATGAGTGAGACGTTTCAAATATGGCCAGGCCCAGGCAGACTTGCCTTAAAAGCTTTTTTCAGAGGCCAGACGCGACGGACGATGGTGAATCAGGAACGCCTGAAGCCTCAGATGTCCAGACAGCTCCACCACCACCGGAGAAAAAGCCGAAGTGTAGGGCATATCGGTCGGAATGGAGTGACAAGTTCCCATGGCTAAGATGTGAGGTAGTTGATGGTAACGAAAAAATTTTCTGTTCGCACTGCGAAAAGGCAGGACGACGCAACGGATTCACAAGAGGGTCGAATAATTTGAGAATGTCTGCTCTCATTGAACATAGTCAGAGTAATGACCATGTTGCGGTGCTCAATTTAATGCCACAGCAGGTTGCGATGAAAGGCCACTGTGACAAGGCCACGGAAACTTCTAAGAAAAAACTATGCTCTCAGCTCAAAATTGTATTCCACATGGCAAAACATGATCTCCCATCTAACCATTTTGTAGCACAGACTGAGCTACTGCAAGCTCTCGAGGCTCCAGATTTTGTCACCACCGATGGCATTTATTGCCACAGCTACTCTGTGGATGATATGGAGAGGGCATTAGAACACGTTGTGGTGGAACAGATCCGTGAAAAACTGAAAAACAGTGACTTCATTGGAATAATAATTGACGAAACTGTAAATATCACTGTGAACAAAAAGTTAATTGTATATCTAAAGCTGGAAATAAAAGGAAAGGTGGAGACATGCTTTCTTGGAAATTATGATGTGGACTCCGGGACCGCAAGATGCATTTATGATCGCGTTGTTGCGGTGCTTCGCGAAATGGATATAGCACTGTCCTGTGTCATTGGCCTGGGTTCAGATGGTGCAAGTGTAATGGTGGGGTTGGTGCTTTAAGCAAGCAAATCCCTTTTCTATCCAGGTGCACTGCGTTGCCCACAGGGCTGCGCTGGACACAGCGAAAGCTGTGGAAAACATCAGGGCTTACAAAAACACAATCTCCTCCGTGTACTCCTTCTACAGACACTCTGCCACCAGAACAACCCGGCTCCGCCAATTAACAGCTGCACTCAGTGATGAGGACATGGTCAGCCTCAAGCAGCCGTGCTCAGTCCGCTGGCTATCCCTACACAGGGCTGTGGAGGCCATGAAGCACAACTGGGCAGCTGTGGCCATGGAACTTCATGAAGAGGCCGTGGGAGGAAATACCCAAGCACAAGGGCTGCTTGGTCAAATCCAGACCTACAGCTTCTTAGCCCTGACTCGCGCACTGGCCGATCTACTACCAGTGATGACAAAACTGAATTTAGTTTTTCAGAAAGACAACGTCAATCTTTCCAGCATCCGACCAATAGTGCAAGCATCTGTCGCGGCATTTACACAGTTACGAGATGTACCAGGTCCAGAAGAGGAGACATTCCAGGCGGGCTATAAAGACGGCACATACAAGGATGTCAAAGTGACCAATTCAAGCGACCGCTCCATTCAAGCTTTCAAAAAAGCCAGGGAACGCTATGTTCAACATCTGATAGATGCCATGCAAGATCGGTTCCCCGAGGATTGCATGGATCTACTTCACTGCCTCGATGCCCTTCTGAACCCCTCTAGATATCTGCAGACACATAGTGGTAAGTAGGAGCTGTTGATTTATTATACGGGTCATTCTACAGAAACGTCCACTTTTGGTATGGCAAGATGTCTTAAAATGTATTTATTTTTCTAACATTTAAACTTACACCACATTATTAGATTACTAAAAATTTTAAATCGAAATAAAATTTTATATTTTTTGTGCATTTATTTAAAGACGGCATGTACCTTTTTTTTTGTCACTGGTGTTACCTTGCTTCTTTGGCAATTTCAAAGGTTTTTATGAAATATTATTTCAAATTCTTTTTCAGCATATGTAGTCAGTTACTGAAAAATAATAATAATACAACAAATAAGGAGATTATGTTTTATTTATTTTAATCAGGTTTGTTAAAAGTGTGCTTGAATGAGGTTAGTTCGTTTGCGCAACCATGTATTTGCTATAACAATGAAAATATTTGAAAACCGGTTAAAATTAAGTAGTAAAGTAAATCTTAACTTTTGAGTGTAGCAGAATTAAATGGATGTAAAATTGTCACATGTGACATTGTATTTAATGTGACAGAAAAAAATTGATATTTTATAGTATAAATATAATATCAAATATATTTGATAGTTATGTATACATTATTGTATTTTAAATGGTGTAAAAACCTGTTATTGGCCTCAAAATAAAGCACTTTCCCTCTGTACATGACTGTGGGGACGAGCACTTCTGTGGTGCTTTGAATTCTACAGAATTAATCAAAATCAAATATTGCCACATTGATGGCTCAAGAAGGTGTAATTTTTAGTGCAAAATGTAAATTAAACTAGTGCAAAATGCCCGTGCAAAATCAGTTTTTGTGTGTGTTTTTAGTAATTGTTGGTTTGGTGCCCGTGAAAGAGACTGTGAATGCATTGAATTCAGGGAGCAGGCTAGGTTACTACAAATGATGGCTGTGAATAAACTATAATATTCAGAAGTAAACAGTGTAGCTGACTGAGTGTGTTTATGTATACCACAACCTTCTAAGTGCTAGTGCAAAATGCCCGTGCAAAATCAGTTTTTGAGTGTGTTTTTAGTAATTGTTGGTTTGGTGTGTTTTAGTGCTCATTGTTACAATTACACAGCAAAAGTTCAGTGACATTTTTATTTGTGCATGGTAGAAAGCACACAGTGAACTCCGAGAAAACGCTATGCTTGAGGAAGCAGTTTGTGAATAGGCTACTACAAATGATGGCCGTGAAAGAGACTGTGAACACATTGTATAGGATATGTTTAGTTGGTGAGTAGCATAGGCTACTATTACACAGTAGCGATAACGTTAAGCGCACCAGAATGAAATATAATATTCAGAAGTAAACCGCATAGCTGACTTACAGATTCAGTTAACATCCACAAATGAATAAGCGAGTCGATTCACCGTGCAAAATCAGTTTTTGTGAGCTGATCGCCATCAAAAAAGTTCAGGAGATATTTCTTAGTGATGGCTGATTTCAACAGTTTCAATGTGATAGCATTTTGAAAAAAAAAGTGTCATGAATTTATTGCATTTTTGGGGAAAAATAACCCGTTTTTATAATAAATCTTTGAAAATCCAAATCTGGATTTGAATTTTTTATGATATTATAACCTAAAGATGCTATGTGAAAGTTTGAAACAGAAAATAGTGGTTTTCATCTTGCCACTTTCTTGGTAAAGAAACACATTTTTACTAAAATTAATCAAAATGGATTTATCACGTTCTGGAACCAAACTATAATATTCAGAAGTAAACAGTGTACCAAACTATAATATTCAGAAGTAAACAGTGTAGCTGACAAGAGTGTTTATGTCAGAATGTTTATTTTTAACCACAACCTTCTTGGGGCTTCTTTGACTGATACAACCCTCTAATGTCAGGATGTTTATTTTTAAACCACAACCTTTTAAAAATGATATATTTAATGATATCTTTAGCATTTCTCATCCAAACAATGTCAAACTTGGCACTGCACTTACTCGTGCCCGTGGCAAGACACCTGTCGAATTTGAAATCCATCGGACTAACGGTTCAAAAGATATGTGGTTAACACAGACAGACAGACGTTCCTGTAATTTATAGAGAGATAACATTGTTTTATTTTAAAATGTAAAGAAATTGTAACCCTAAAGTGTTTTTTAAGTGTAATATTTCTGTAAAGGCTAGGGACAGAAAAATGGACATTTCCATAGAATGACCCATACAGGCCTATTTATAATAAGCACAGCATTCTTTTGTAGGCCTATAATTCTAATATCGTTCTCACCTATTATATTATAGCTCTTCAAGAATATGCAGAACCAGCGATCAGAAGGATTATTTGCTATTTTACAAGCATTGAGTCTGCGGACACCGCTCCTCTTATCGATGCCGTCATGACAGCGCTCCGTGGCTATGGAGGATTGCATTTCTCCACAGCCTGCGAAGTCCTCATGTGATTTCAATGAAATGTATCCAGAGTGGACCAAGCTCGCCAAGATAGCCTGTGTAATCCCTGTCTCGAGTGTTCCTGCAGAGAGGGGGTTCTCGCTGCAGAATCGGATCAAGACGAAGCAGCGAAGTCGCCTTGCGGAGAACAAGGTTACGCGGCTTATGCGCATTGCAAGTTGTGGAGAGACACTGGGAAGTTTCGATTTTAAGTCGGCAGCTGCACAATTCACCACTGCAAAACAGCGTAAAAAGTAGCCTAAAATGACGCGAGACAATGTTATAGGCCTAGTCATTTGTTTGTTCCAGTTCATTTGACAAGGAGTCATTTCACGGTGGCCAATTTAAATGTTACCAGCTAAATGAGACCTTCTGAGAGTGTATAATTAAGTTCACTTGAGTAAAAACAATAGGCTACTATTCAGATATTTTATGTGGGGAAGGGGGATTGGTTTGTTAAACTATGAATGTGAAACCATAGTAAAAACAATTGGCGTTGATTGACGCCAATCGGATGTTCATGTTTTTTTCCGTCTATTTGAAAGTTAGGCTAATAAACATGTTGCATTCTATACGGCCTGATTATGTCTTTTTTTTAAGTTACATAGCCTGCCTCCAGTTTTCCTCAACTTGACTTGCACTAAAACTCCAATTGAGTTATAATTAAATGCACTGTGTGGCGCTGTGGAGTGTTTAACAAGTTTATTATATTTGATCACAGTGGCCCTCCAGTACAGAGTTTGGACAACCCTGAAATAGACCCACTGGGGTTATTTAGCTATTCTTACTACTAAAGCATAAAAATACCATAATATGTTTGCAGATATTTAGGAAACATGCCGAATTCACATACTCGTTTCTCTGAAAACCAGTGCTACAGCCAGTAATTTTACTTTGAAATGTGTGTTCCGTGTCGGAATGTCTCTTTTTGTTTTGGTCTGTGCGATACCGCAAGTAATGAATACTTGTTTAACAAATCAAATGATTATGACAAGAAGTCGACAGATTTCATTTATCAAGTGACGAGAGTGAGGTGAGCTGACTGACAAGACGATGGCGAAAGATTTGGTTTCAAAGCGAAATGTAAAAGCACCTATTTGACAATATATTGGATTTAAATAGGGAACTTTCAAACATTGAGGCAATCTGTAAACTTTTCCTGATAAAGGTGGCAGCATGCCGAGGTACCACTTCTAATTTACACTCACAACAAGTGCAACACAAGAATGAGGCTGCCGTGCTTATTAGTTTTGTTAATAAAAGCTCTGTTTAAATTAAGTTGGTTTGTTTTTCCAAAAATCTCCATAAAATCATGCTTTAAGATGAAGTTTTAGTGCCAAAAACCACAAAATAGGATTTCATTTTACTGAAATGTTTCATTTGTAAATGTTTTCTCATGCACTGCATCACTTCTCTGCATTCCCCTATATAGTGATTCTGGTGAAAGCCTGTTTGTAACACAGTCTGTGACAAAAGCAGTCCGAACTGAAAGACGACATACTAGATCAACTAAGAGACCAGAGTCCATCTCTGATGATACTGGTGATGATGGAGAGGGGGTCACCAGCAGACTCCCAGCGAATGAAGACACAGAATTTGAAGAGGGAAGTGAAGGTCTGCATGCGGTGTGCCCAAAAAGAGGAAAAAGGATTGATTATGTTCCCCCTCAAAAAGCTACTTTTCCCTTTTTGTTGAAATCGCACAGACAGCGGCACCTGCCCATGAAGAAGCACCAGATTCTAGAGGTGGCGTTTATTCATGTTATCTATTTGTGTATTATGTCATTTTAAAATTACGTTCTGTCTGATAAAATGCTTCTGGAGCCGTATTCACAAAACTTCTTTAAAGGGGTCATCGGATGCAAAATTCCTTTTTATACGTTTTTTATCCTCAAAAAGCCTAAACACTCTCAATAATCAAGCCGTTTGTATTTTCTGTTGCAATATGATGGTAAAAAGGGTGTTGTTTTACACAACCATTGAGAAATTTTAACCAAAGTATGTTATAAACTTTACATGAAGACCCTAAAGAATCATACCAACTTGTGGGAAATGGGCATCCGATGACCCCTTTAAGGCCAAAAGTAGCTCCTAACTTACTGATTTGGGAGAAACTCTTAAAATAATGGGCGTGTCAGTCCTAGTTTTAGGAGTCCTACATTTTTTTCACAAAGCATTTTAACACTAAAACAGGTCCTAAATCTGTAAAACATTAGGAGTATTCAAGAGGACTCCTAAGTCACTAAAACCAAATTGCAAACAATCCTAATGGCTGTTGCTGGCAGTCCGCCTCGTCTCGAGCTGATTAGATTGATGGTTTGAACGTGCTCCTCCCAAACTTTGTTTATAAAGTATAATTTGTCGCTTCTCGAGATGCAGACATTTAAGAGGCTGACAATTAGCTGAACATATACTAGTTTAATTAGTGACACAGCCTACATTTTAAAACCTTTATTTGAATATGGCAACATTTTTATTTTAAAATCTTTATTTGAAAATGGCATCATTTTGTATTTTAAAACCTTTTTTTGAATATGGCAACATGATAGGCTACCTCATTCTAAATTATTTCTGATTAAATCGCTGACATAGACTCCTCCCCCACCAGCCAATCACCTTTTTCTTTTTCGTTTTTCCATCACAACCCCACCCTTTTTCTCAGCTTAAGTCTTCTCTCTATTCCTTAGTAAAAGTTGGTCTCAGCAGATTTGTGAATGGGTTTTAAGAGAAAACTCTTAACTAAGAACTTTTATTGTCATTTAGGAGAACTCTTAGTGGTAAGATAAAATGTTTTGTGAATACGGCCCCTGGTCTCTAGGAAAAAGAAAAAAAAACTTACTGTACTTTACTGTCACTGGTTGTTATAATGCTATCACTGTCATTTAAATGTAATTAATTTATGCATGTTTATTATTTGTTGTATTTCTTTTTTAGAACTCAGAAATTGGAGGGTTCCTCAAATGCATAAAGAAAATCAAGGAGGGTTATGTAAAAACAGGAAGAGCAATCAGTCCATATATGCTGGAGTCTCGGTAAGTTCTAATTAATAACAAACAAAATATAAATATAATTGTAAAATAAATATTTTTTGAATGCACGTATTTTTATACGTTTTTAATGAAAAACATGAACTTTGTTTCAGGCTAAATGATAACTCTGAGGGGGATGACCACAACAGTGATCATGAAGTCACAAAAGTGGTATGTAATTACTGCAGACTTAACATGCCTATGACTTTTGCACAGTGATAGATAGATAGATAGATAGATAGATAGATAGATAGATAGATAGATAGATAGATAGATAGATAGATAGATAGATAGATATGTTGTCCCACGGTGAGTCATTTTTCCCTGTTGCACCTACACAAAATTTGAGGGTTCCCCCACCTGCCAAATCCCACTTTAACCACTGTGTATATATGTATGTGTGTGTATATATATATATATATATATATATATATATATATATATATATATATATATATATACATACACACACACACACACACACACACACACACACACACACACACACACACACACACACACACACACACACACACGTCCATATCCATGAGCCATGAGCGCTGAACAGCCGCCGACGGCCTGGGGCTCACACCTCGGAAACGTCTAAACAAATTGCCAAATAGACGCTATGTTTACAAATCGCATATCTGCAAAATAGGGCTGCCCCTGACTAAAGATTTTAAGGCATGATGTATTCTCCTAGGATTTCCTGATACTTCAGTGAATCTATCTTGCCTTCCACACGCTGCAGGTTTCCAGTGCCAGAGGATGCAAAGCAGCCCCAGAGCATCACCGAGCCATCACCATGCTTAACTGTAGACAGTGTTCTTTTCAGCATACGCTTCATTCTTCTTCCCACAGACATACCGCTGATCCATAGGGTCAAAACGTTCCAGTTTTGTTTCCATCGCTCCACAGAACAGTATCCCAAAATCTCTGTGACTTATTTATATGATTTTGAGCAAATTGGACCCGACTTTACTTGTGCTTTTGGGTCAGTAGTGGGATGTACATCTTGGAGTTCTGGCATGTGTGTAGTACGCGCCTTACTTTGCTTTTGCTGAAACCTCAGTGCCTGTTGCCACCAAGTCTTGCTGCAGGTCTTTTGCAGTCACTTGAGAGTTTTTCTGAACCTGCCTTCTCAGAAATCTGGTTGCAGCTGGTGATAGCTTCCTTTTTCTGCCCTGTCCAGGTAGTGTAACCACTTTTCTTTATTTTTTTTAAATCCCAACAGAGATTTTCTATGGGGTTCTATTAAATCAGGTGACTGTGATGGCCACTGTAGAATCTTCCAGGACTACTTCTGCAACCATGCCTTGAAGTATGCTTGGGATCATTGTCCTGTTGGAAGTGTCTAATGATGCCTGAGTTTGGAGCGATATCCTATGTCTATGACCAAAAAAAATTAAGTTGAAAAAAATGCAAGTGCAGTAAAGCATGCTATACTTTTAGCTGCCTTCCACAATCCGCACGAACACTTGGATATGCGCCTAATAATAGCTCACATATATTTAGGTTAACATTAGAGAGAGCGGCCATGTAAAGTTGCTACTTGCATGTTTTAAAAGATAAGCCTTATTTGAGGTTGATGGATGATAGGCAAACGATTGGATTTCCTGCTCGACATACTGCCACTAGGACCCACCGTTAACTATCTTTCCCCTCATGGACTGCGTGACTTTGCCACTTCCTGTGGAGTTTTTTTTTTTTCTGCGACTAACTGACTAATCAAATCTTGGTCGACTAAGCCTCTTCTAGTTGACTAACGTTTAGTCGACTGTTAGGGGCAGCCCTACTTAAAACTACATTTCATGACACATCAACAGTGAGAGAAATGCTGCAAGCGGAGTGATGCATATATATTTATATTTATCACTGTGTACTAATCTGTTATTGTTGTTTTGCCTTTATTTCAGGATAAGAACATTTTTGTTATATGTTACGGTAAAGAAAGAAAAAAATGGCTTTCACAATCCATCTTGGAGAAGAGGATTCAGGATTCACTGTCAAAAGACAACGAAGAACAGTTACTAAATGTCGATGGAAAAGAGAAGGAAAGAAAAACTAAATCTACCAAGAAAAACAAGACCACTGTTTCTGTTAAAAAACAATCAAAAAAGAAACTCAAAGCTGTAGCCAGGACTTTATCAGAATCTTCCTGTGTCTCTCTCTCTGAGGAGCAGGAAAAACAACATGAGACATATGAGGTTTTAGCTTCATGTTCGGATGCTGAAGACTCAGATTCTTCCAATTGCCGACAACCTCTTAATAAGCAGATCATTCAGTGTGCTGAGAACTCGCATGGAAACAATTTAGTGGTAATTGAAGAGACACAGAGACACTCTGTAGAGGCAGTCAATCAAACGGAGCAGGAGGATGACATGTCAGGAACTGACAATCACCTTTCCAACAAAAGCAATTTCTTTTCACCCCAAGGGGGACACATTTCTGTACAGAATGAAATTCAACAGTCTGACAGTGACATTGGCTCAGTGGACTTATTCATGCCATTGAAGAAACATAAGAACAATCAAATTCATAAAACCATATCTATTAAAGCGAACATGGAGGAGAGTGATCAAGACAGTGATGTAACTCAAATAGAGTCTGAAGGACAGTTTGAGTCCATATTTGGACCAGGAACACCCAGATGGTGTGATGGTGAACGTCATGCACATGAGGACGATGAAAGTGACATAACTCAAATAGAGACGAAAGGAGAATCTGTGTCCGTGTTTGGAACAAGAACACCAACCAAGCTGTTAACAATTCATGACGTCAACAGTACCAAACACACTGAATCCCAAAAGACAGGCCAGAGTCCTGTTGTCCTACATACTGAACTGCTGTCAAGAAGAGAGGATAAAACAAGGCATAAAAATAAAAGGAGAAAATCAATGTCATGTTCTCATAAGGAAACTGAAGTCACAGAAATAGATACTGTGCAAGCATCATCTAAACATTTACCATTAGCTTCTCCATTAAGAGAAGTTTACTCAAGTTCCTGTGAACATGTTATCGTGGGTAAACAAAGAACGGTGGTGGAGATGGAAACGGATTCTCCAGATAGTCCTTTGTTTAAAAATGTTGGAATGAGCTATCTTAAACGAAAAAGAAAGGGTAAGAAGAGAATAGGTGCTACTATTTTGATAGAATGTGATACAAATGTAGATGCGAGTCAGAAAGTGAGTTCTGTTGATTATGTCACTGAACTTAAAACAACATGCAGAGAAAACAGGGAATTATGTGATGTAGAGGATAGAGTAACAAACGAAGAGCAAACGGCAGCATCAATTTTACAATCAGAAGAGACATCTGAGCTCTTGGACGAAATTATTTTATCTACAGTGGCAGATAGCAATGTTATCAAAAAGGCTATGAGGAAAAAGAGGAAAATGTACAAATTAAAAGAGCGTGAGCATGTGCAGCCTGGTGTAGAAAATCAGTTTGTTGAGGCAGTCCAGTTCAGTGAGCCACAAACTACTGAGCTGACGCTCAAAAGAACAAAAAAAAAGAGAAAAGACAAGGAGAGGACAAAGACTGCATATGTAGAGGGGAATAGTGCTACAGACATCCCATCAAACGAAACTTTAGACTTTGATAGACCAGAGGAGTTGACAATAAATGAAGGGAATCAATCCAGTGCAGCTGCTGAGACTGGTCAATTTAAGCATATGCAGACATCGGAGGAAATTACAGGGTTTCCGTCGCCTAATGTAACTAGATTAAAATCAGGGAAGAAGAAAAAGAAAAAAAGAGATGAGACTCAATATGGATCTGTTGATCTGGATGTGAGTTCTGTGTCTCAGTTTGATGCTGGAGTGTTTGAGCAACAGGAAGATCAGGTCAATGAAGAAAGGTGGAGCAATGACAGTGCAGCTGAACATTTGGAAGATAATACAGCAAGTATATTAAAGGTTGCCAAACACAAGAAGAAAAGTCAGAATTTAAGTTCTCCTCAAATTCATGAGATTATTGGACTGGAAAAACAAGTATCAGGCATGCAGTCAGAGAACACAGCAGAACCAAATAATTTCAGATGTTCAGGTGTCACTGACACTGTTATCACAAAGGACAAAGGGAAAAGGGCAAAAAAGCAGAAACTAAAAGAGCGAAAGAAATTAGAGCTTGCTTCAGATATCAAGGACATTGTGCAGTTTCAATATAGTGAGTCACAATCTACTGATTTGCCATCCAGAAGAACAAAAAAGAGAGCAAACAAGGACAAAGAAAGAACAACAATTAGCTCATCAAATGAACTTTTGGAGCACATTGATGATAGATCTCCAGAAATGAGAGGAAATAATGTGATTCAATCCAATGAGGCCACTGAGCAGATTGAGCATTTACAGTCATCAGAGGGAAATACAAGATGTCAATCACCCAGTGTAACTAGACTAAGTTTAGGGAAGAAAAAGAAGAAAAAAAGGGATCGGAGTGAGGAACGTCCATATGAATCTGTTGATTTGAATCTAGATGTGAGTTCTGTGTCTCAGTTTGATGTCACTGGACTGAGAGCTCAAAAGATGATTGAAAGAAGGCAGAGCAATGCAGCTGAACATTTGGAATATTATGCAGCACATGTTTTAAATGTTGCCAAACACAAAAAGAAAAGTCAGAATGCAAGTTCTCAATCTCAAGTTGATGACCTCATTGGACTGGAAAATGCTGTGTTAGACTCGCAGTCAGGAAATACTGCAGAACTTAAACGGAACAAGAATAAAAAGCACAAATTAAAAGAGCAGGTGGATACAGAGACTAATACAGTTACTCATAGTATGGACAATGTTCATTCTGTTGAGACGGATCAGTTCAATGAGTCACAAACTACTGAGCTGACACTCAAAAGAACAAAAAAGAAGAGAAAAGACAAAGAGAAAAAGACTGCATACTTACAGGAGAATAGTGCTACAGATACCCTGTCAATTGAAATTTTTGAAGCTACTGAGACTGATCACCCTGAGCATTTACAGACATCAGAGCAAATTGAACGATGTCTGTCACCTAATGTAACACAATTCAAATCTGTGAAAAAGAAGAAGAAAAAGAAGAATGGCACAGAAGAGTGTCAGTATGAATCTGTTGATTTTGCTCTGTATGCGAGTTTGGGGTCTCAGGTTGATAATGTAACTGATAGATCAACTACTGAACAGTCTATTGAAGAAAGGCCAAGTAATGTTGAACATTTTGAAAGTAATACAGAAGCTATATTAAATGGCACTAAACGCAAAAAGAAGAGGAAACGGTCAACTTTTTCTATTAATTTCAATTCTGACTTTAGCTCTTCCTCTGCACAATTGCAAGAAACCGTAACACCTGAGAGGAAGATGAAGAAAAAAAGATTCTGATTGCATTACAAATCATACAACACAGCAATGCAGACTGACAGGCCACTATTATTACCTCATTGTAAGATTCTGGGGTTTCTGCAGATAATACAAAGGATAAAAAAGAAGAGGAAGGTGTACACTGAAAATAAGGAAATCTCCATGTTTCCTAACACTGACTCACCTACAGCGATAAATCGAGATGACACACCCAAAAGACTAGGTGTCATGACAGAGCAGGTTCTGTTCAAACTGAGTTTAATGGGTATATCTTTGTTCAGTCATAAAGAAAACATGATACATATGAAGAGAATAACCTAAAGGAGGGATCAAGAGAACCATCTATATTGGCTGATGTGTTGTTGCACAAACAACATACGAAAAGACGAAAGCACAGAGTTTCATTCATAATGATGGTGCATTTTAGCTACAAGAACACGATAGAATGATAGAAAATATTTCACAGAGGTCGATATGTTGTTGTTTTAGACCTCCGACCTTTAGACCTTCAGAAGACAGACAAAAGGTTAAAAAAAAGTATTGGTAAAAGATTTTCTTTTCAGGATGAATCGTCATAAAAGATTAATAGGAAAGCAGTAAGAGTTTACAGATAAAAACGAATGGAAATGTATAAACCTGTGATGAATATTTTTTTAATTAAATTTATTTTTAAAGAATTGTTTGTGATACTTAGCTTGATTTAATTTAAAGCAAGATGAAATAAAAGTATGAAATGTAAAAAAAAAAGTATTTTGGCAAAACATATCTGCTGAAATAACATGCATACCTGTATATTATTTTTCTTTTTGTTTTGTAGATATGTAGATGATCTGTGGATCAATGGATTTATTTTAAATTAGAAAATATAAATTCATTCAATTTATACATTATACACTTTCAACTAGACTGAGAACAGAATAAGAAAAGTTATAATCTGAATCTGTATTTTTATAGACAACCAATGTGTTTGGTCAGTATAATTCTGACCTTAGCGTAAGCATATAGTGTCCATAATGGAAATGTATAGAGAAATGAAATATAGGTTTCCCCCATGTGATAAACACATCTTTACTGACCTTATCCATTCATTTCTTTTTTCAAGAATGACTACATTGCAAAATATTTAAAAAATGTTTGAAATGATGATGATATTTTAATGTGATGATTGTTTTCCTGTCGTTTAATTTTTCTGAGGGCTGAAATGGATTATAGCAATTTTAAACTATATGACTTCTGTGGATAAGAAAATATATTTTTAGAAACGTCTTTTGGTTCTGTCCATGCCATGTAAATCAATAAGCAGCAGAACTGTCTGGTTATCAACATTTCTTCTGAATAACTTATTTTATGTTCCACAGAAGTAAGTCATTAAGTCTTACAGGTTTGGGACCTCATGAGTAAATCATGACAGAATTTTCATTTTGGGTGAGCTATCACTTTAATCATTATATAAATGGTATTTCATAACAGCACCTCCAGTCCTCGAATTTAAATGTATTATTCTAGTGAGCCCATGGTTGGAGATTTTTAGGTGATTCTGCATGTCACGTCATTATGCCAGTAATGTGACCTTATGAATGATTTAATGAATCATTTGCTAAAACAATTAGTTAAAAAACACATTGGTTTATTCAGGAGTGTTGCTAAAGAAGTGCAAATGTTGAAGTTTGTTCATTTTTTACATATTTTGTTAGTTTATTGTGTATAAAAATCACTCACAATTGTGCTATTGCTATGAATTTCAACACTACTGTGATACTTGCAGACAACAGCACTCTGGTGTTTTGTTTTTTTTGACTTGACAGTCTTGTTGAATTTTGAAATGCTTGGCATTGACTTTATTCTAAGAACATTTAAATCCATTAACAACTATTTTATATACACTCCCCTTTTCAGTCCTCATATTACTGTAATTGTGAATTCATCACAGAGTTCTCGATCTGTTCATCTAGAATTAAAATTAGCTGCATTACACCAGTCTTTAAGAAGCCTGGATGTGATGTTTCTGACTTAATTATAGGGCTATTTCTAACCTTGCATTTCTGGCAATGGTCCTGGAATGTGCTGTGGCTAATAAGTTACACAATTTCTTGGCACTAAACAGTATACTTAAACCCTTTCATTTAGGTTTCAGAACAGGGCATAGTACTGAAACAGCCTTAAAGGCCATAAACGATCTCCTTACTGCAGTTGATACTGCAGTATTTTGATCTTGTTAGATGTCAGTCCTGCCTTTAACACCATATTCCATTCTGTCTTATTGGATAGACAGGCAGTTGTGCATCTGGAATATTGCAAGACTTTGATCATTTATCTTTTGTGCTGATGCAAAGGCTCATAACATGGCCTCCCAGCTAAATCTTTAAATCAGTATATTCAAAATAACTATGCTGCTATTGTGTTCACTCATACCTCTCCATGTGAACAGATTATACCACTGCTCTCACAGTTGCACTGGCTTCCCATTCATGCTTGAATTAACATTAAAAGCATTACACTGGGATGGCACCAGTGTACCTTTGTGATCTCATTAGTCCATATACTCCGTTACGGTCTCTCCATTCTGCTAACAATTTCACTTCATCAGCCTTAATACGATTTCATTCAAAGCCCCCAAGTTATGTAATGCTTTTCTTTTACTACCAGAAATGATCCAAATTTAGAACATTTTAAAAAGTTGCCAGTTATCATCTGGGCAAAACAGGTGTCAAAGGCCGGCTCATAGCCTGTGGCAAAAATGAGGGGACACGAACAACAGGTATAGGCCAATCAAAAAGGTTTTCTTTATTGTAAACCAAAAACTATTAACTTTAAACAAAGAAAAAGAAATAAGGTGTGAGAATGTAATAATGTAAGGTGTATGTAAAGTGCAGGGATGAGAATCTGTGTGTTTGAACATGACCGAGTGGAAACTAAGTAAAACTACAAAGGAACTAACAAAACAGGACACAGGTCATTTTTATTTGTATTTTAATACATCTGATTCTCATTTTAGAGAGAGATTACTAATAGCCTATATCTTAAACCCCATTAACATATTTTAATTTGATTCGCTTTGGTTTCATTTTTAACTTTTAATTTGATTTGCAGATAATGTTGTAGTAGCCTATAGCTACTGTTCTCTGACAGCATTATAGACTTGTTTTATTTTAAGTTGACCTACTATTGTACCTTGTATATGTGCATAGGCCACCAGCTCGTTTTTATTTATTCTCCGCGTATAATCTCATGTGACATTGTTGTGACCATGGCGAACATGCAGCCAACTTGCGAATGTGTTGAAACCCAACCTATGCGCGTTTAACATGACACGTACGCACTTAAGCTTGGGGCTTAGGCTTACCCTTCAAATAACCATTATATAAACAGCAGTCACATCGCGCCGACGGCAGTTGTGTGGAAACTTTGCGCTCTGTCTTTCGTGAACCGCGCACGTCGGTGCAGCCATCGCTATGAGTTCGCGTACTAATATTTCATGTTTACAAGAAGCCAAACGAGTGGCTATTTTTGGAGGCACACATGGAAATGAGATGTCCGGCATTATGCTGGTAAATATGTGGATGCAAAATGCAGCCGAGATAGAAAGAAACAGACTGGTGACTAAGCCGTTCATAAGCAATCCCAGAGCAGTGGAGAAATGTACCAGGTACATCAACACGGATTTGAACAGAGCCTTTACGCCCGAGAACCTCAGGTAAATATCGTGCGATACGTTATTTTCTGTACTGTCTGGCGCGTTTATGAATAGCAGATTTATAAAACTGAGCAGTATTGTTGTGTTGTAAGAACAATGGTCTTTAAAACTGTAGCAAAACTTTTGTTCGTGTGTGTTCGAGGTACATTGTTGCATTTGTGTTGTTTAGGCTACCATATTAGTCAGCTCGACGTCTTTGGCCGCTGTGTTGCACCTCTATTTTTTCGTCTCGCGCTGTTTTTAAGTAAAATCATTTTAGGAGCATTTCGTTGAGCTCAGTCTAGCTATTTTTAAAACACATTATCTGTAAACGTCTCATTTAGGCTACGTGACACAACATCACTGACTCGTGCGATAAAGTATCAATGGAGGGAGCGAGCAGTCAGCTGATCCGAGCCGCTCAACATGACTGTTGAGAAACATGAGTGAAGCATGATTGGGGTCACGAGCCTTCAGTGGCGGAACTAGAGTTTTATACATGGGGTGGCCAGGGGGTGGCCACTGCTACTTTCGGGGGTACACAGTACACACACACACACAGTGGAAAAGCTTATGGAAGGAATTGGGTCACTCTGTTTGTGTTTATAAGTGTTGAACATCCAAAATATTTGCAGAAAACAAAGCTTAAGCACCAAGGAGATAAGATACCGCATGTGTCTGTTATGTACTGCTGCGTTTATTTACAAAAAAACTCACATTTACAAAAAAAAACTGTTTTTTTCATTGTACTTGAAAAATGTAAACAATTGTATTGCCCATCAATATAAAATCTTATCCTAGGAAGATTTAATACAACATAATTCTTTCTTTATAATAATTTATAATTATTCTTTCTAATTATAATTTTTTTTTTTGTGTTCATTTTTGGGTGAACTATCCTTTTAATCTGGCAAAATCATCTCAACTTAAATTCCAGAATTGGGTATGTGATTGACTGCCTGTGTCTGGTAGATGCTCTGACCTGTTGCTGGTCCTGAAGTCTGACCACACTGACTCTGACTAGCCAGTGGTGATCCAAGGGCTGGGATCTGTTTGCACCTGATCTGCCTGTTAGTCATTTTAAGCCAAAATGGGGGTCAACCTTGAACAAATTGCAACAGAAGCAAACTCAACAGAAGCAAGAGATTGGGTTTGGGACTGGGTCTGTGGGACTGTTTCTGGGGGACGAGTCTGAGGGAAGAACAGGAGACAATGGTAAGGAGAATGCAAAGGACAAAAGGTAAAATAAAAAGTGAATCCCCAGAAACAGTTTTCGAAACTTTCCCCTAATGGGATTCTTCTAGACTTTTTTTCCTTACTCAGGACATATTGAGGATACAAAATTATTTGAGTTTGCTTCTGTTGCAATTTGTTCAACCTTTTTTCATAAAATGACTGGACTATGTTTGTGCTTATTTAAAAAGTACTCTGATATCTCTCTTTTTCTTTTCATGTTTAATTGACCCTGTTCAAAAATATGACAAATTTAAAATATGATTCCAATCATATTTATATTCTAATCATCATCCAATTACCAACATTTTTATCTTAACTCTTTCTCGCAGTAGCCTATAAAAAAAATGGTGTTTTTGGTAATTTTCACAATTTCATGGCACCCCAGAATATTTTGTATGAATATCTGAACATACCAAAAGAATTAACAGACAAAAAAAATTTTTATTCTAGCTTTGTGCGTTTTTTCACCACTTGAATGTTGGCAAGTTTCATAAAAAGCAACATGAGCAAAAAGCTGAGAAAATCGCATTTTTATCAAAGACTACATCTAGATCAGATTCATAATGATGATCAAAGCACAGTAGATCGAGTCCATCAACACCCTACACCCATAAAGCTTCACAGTCCTATAGTGATCGCATTATGATATCACTTGTTTCTGCTCTTCTTTGCCTGCGTTTTGATCTCCTATCCTCACATTAGCTAGAACATTTGTATACTGTAACGTACACACGGCAAGGTACTGCATATGCGTGTATTAGGCCTAATGTAGGCTATTCGGAGCAAACCACCCTGATGCTAAACCTTAAAAACTTACTTCAAATATGATGTTTTCTTATTCGGTGAAGTTCGGTATCTTGCAACCATCTCTCGTCCTCTGCTCGTCCGTTTGAAAACTGCGCGGGCGCGCGCGCTGCCGGCGAACGTAATTTTTTTTTTTAAATCAGCATCAGCTAGAGCCCTGCACGGGCCTCAAATTTAGGCCCGAGCCCGGCCCTGGCCCGAGACGCTCAGGCCCTAGCCCGACCCGTGTCCGACAGCTCATCAGAATTATCAGCCCGAGTCCGACCCGAGCCCGTTTTTTTTTTTTTTTTTTTTTTCATTACACAGCGGCAGCCTGCCCTATTTGCACTTTTTGCAGCCATTAAATTAGCTCAGTTTTGTTAGTTATGTTTCTTTGTTAGTTATGTAAATTCATGTTTCTTTTCATTTCTTTATTAGGTTAATTTAGACAAATGTTTGGAGCATTTTTATTTTTAAATGACGACCAAGCAAACCGAGCCGACAGCAAGAAAAAAATGTTTGATCAATTGAGCCTCTCAAATCAACGCTATAATACTTACTTGTCTACAATAATCAATAGATATAAAAAACTTCAAGCATATCACACAGACAGTTAGTTTAATAAATATTTATTTATTAAACCACAGTGAGTATTTTTTTTTTTAATACTGAGGCAGGCTCAGGCTGCTCGCAACAGCGCTTGCAAACGAAATGAGCAATAGCCTATAAACAAATTAAATTAAATAAATTAAAAACAAACTTGCAGATTATCTTACCTCAAAAATGCACCACAGAACATGGCCATTCTTTTTTTCCAGTGGTTTCCAACAGTTAAACGAAAACAAAGTCCAATCAAACGAAAAACATCAGAGGTTTCCAACAGTTAAACGAAAATAGTCCAATCAAACGAAAAGTTAGAACAGTCTCTAACAGAGCATCGTGGAGAAAAAGAATAGCTAAGCATCCACAGTGGAAGGTTTTAACCCAATCCTCCTTTCTTCTATCACAAAATTTTCTCACGCACGCGATTTTTCTCTTAATATTCTCCATTATTTGCACATGAGGTGAATCGTGAGTCGCGCTGATGGGAAACCTTCTGTGTGCGTGAGACAGACTGTCATGTCAGTCTTATGTCAGTGTAACTATAAGATTAGCTGATGGCTATAATGGCCAGTATTTAAAACACGTTTTAAGTGCAGGGCACGTCCAGTTCCCGCGCGCGAGCAGAGAGATTCGCGCTCGGCACATTATATTCCGTGTGCGAGCAGAGAGATTCGCGCTCGGCACATTATATTCCGTGTGCGAGCAGAGAGATTCGCGCTCGGCACATTATATTCCGTGTGCGAGCAGAGAGATTCGCGCTCGGCACATTATATTCCGTGTGCGAGCAGAGAGATTCGCGCTCGGCACATTATATTCCGTGTGCGAGCAGAGAGATTCGCGCTCGGCACATTATATTCCATGTGCGAGCAGAGAGATTCGCGCTCGCGCATTATATTAATGTAGCCTACTTTCACAATAATGCGCTCTCGACATTTGACAGGAAAATAACGCCATAAGTTATGAGGTTACGAAATTTCTTTCTATGTTTGTTTTTCTATCGTCAACGTCAACTTCTCATATTTTTTAAAATTAATGTCTAAAAATATAAAAAGCAGGATAACCCAAAAAAGGCCCGAGGCCCGGCCCGCATTTTAACTATGACGTGAAAATTGGCCCGAAGCCCGGCCCTAGGGGCGTAAAAAAGTCGGGGCCCGTCGGGCTCGGGCTGAAATGCAGGGCTCTAGCATCAGCAACTGCCAGTAGCAAATAAAATTTTGGGGTGGCACCCGGGGTGGCCAATCGCATGTCAGGGGTGTCCAGTGCCACCCCGGACCCCCCTCTGGCTCCGCCACTGCGAGCCTTTAATATTGCATCATAGACAACACGTAACAAATGCTGATTTCCATGACAGTGGCGCGACTTTTTGAGGACCTTTGTGCTTGAAATATTTTAAATAATGTTTGTTGAATTTCAATTTAACTTCATAAATGTGACATTTTACAGTGTCAGTATTTAAGGGAATAAAGAAAAAGAAATTAGAATGGTAAGAAATTCTAGGTTTAATTGTAGGCTAGTTAAACAATTTGCAAATAATATTTTATTTAAAAAATATGCACACATTTGCTTTCATTTGAATGTATGTCTAATCTCACATAAACACAAAACGTTTCTTGTTGCATTCAGTTATGAATGACATGGATCATGTAAAATAAATCATATTTTCAATTCAAAATGTCGAAATTCCAAAAACAAAAAAAACAATTTAAGTTTGAATCACTGTATATTACTGTGGGCTGATGAACAAATGTAAATGTATGTTTTTGACCAACGTTTTCAACTTTTGGTGTCATTTCTAACGAGAAATTATTATTGTAGTAATTAAATACTTGCTTAGTTATCACCATTTCTAGGCAAAATCAGAATTTCAGAATTTTGAATACCAGTGGCCATGTACACAAAGATTCAGGAGTGACATCCGCTCAATTAATGTATTTAAGCAATTATTATTGTCATGTATGTGTAAATAAATAATTTTTTCCTCTGATTCCTTGGCTTAGTACAATTCGATTGCACCATAGGACGTAATTTGTGTCATGAAACTTTTCCCACCAAATTTTTCTTTGGATTCTTTGTGTCATGCCGAATCCGTAGATACAGAGTTTGCCTGGATAGGATGAACCACGTGTCCGGTATTTAGAATTTTGACATAAATTGCAATATCCTTTAAACAATTTGACATATCTTAACATAATTTGGTAGGGATCGTCGACAGCGTGTCCTGAATATACCCGAGAAGTTTGAACACATCGCCACCTAGTTTTCCAGAAATATAAGTTTTTCTGCAAAAATACTTATAACTTTTGAAAACATTGTTAAAAAAAATAATTAAAAAAAGTCATTATGTTCCTTGGTGTATGCCGATTCCCACGATATCTCATTTGTCATTTTCCAACAGTGTGACTGTCCGCGATATTGAAGTAGGCCCTAAATGAAAAAAAAAGTCATTACTCCTCCTACAAATTTTGCTCAATTTTGTCTGAGCCACACAGAAATGACTGAACAGATTTTTGATATTTGCTACCGTTTCTGAGAAATTCCTCTCCAAAGTTGACCTTGCCTGTGTTTGTTGCCTTATGTTAGTTAGCTTAGCATGCTAATTGGTTAGTATGTTAACCATTTGTCATTCTTTCTAATGTGGCTCTTCAGCTATCAGGTTAACCACAAGCTACATTAGGATTACATTATTTTAACACAATAATCTGGTTAAAGTATTAAGTAATGCTTTGGTGTGCTCAGTCTCACATTAAAGGCTCTCCTCTGTGGGACAACTTTATAAAATTGTGTGTAATGTTGTGTCATTTCAATTCATTTATTATCCCAGTAAGCTTTTTACTAATCTTTCTTCCTCTAGTATCAGAAACAAGTTTTTTTTTTTTTCATTCTGTGTTCATTCTCATCTGAACTTCATTTTGAGTTAATTTTCACCTGTACTTCACCTGTCGCTCTTCCTGCTCTGCATTGCGCTACAGCCCCTTTTATTGGGCTTGGCCCCGAATTGTTACTTGCAGCTATATTTTTCTTTATTTTTATTTGACAGTTGTGCTTTTTCCCTGAACATAGCACAAACTGGACCGTACAGAAACTTTGATCCTAAAACCATGATAAAAACAGAACCATGAGTAATACACCCCTAATAAATAAATAAATATATATATATATACACATACATGCATACATACATACATACATACATACATATACATACACACACACACACACACACACATACATACATACATACATACATATATATATATATATATATATATATATATATATATATATATATATATATATATACATACACACACACACACACACACACACACACACACACACACACACACACACACACATTTACACATACATGACAATAATAATTGCTTAAATACATTAATTGAGCGGATGTCACTCCTGAATCTTTGTGTACATGGCCACTGGTATTCAAAATTCTGAAATTCTGATTTTGCCTAGAAATCCTGCAAAGAGCGATCCCTTTATAATCACTAAAAAGCTGTCACTCATCTGACGCGATCTCAAAAACATTGAAGCTGTCTACACTGCACAATGAATCTCTTTTTTACATAATGTCTATACTTTGTTATAATGAGAGGATTCGCAAGCATGCAGAACTCAAGGAAAATTAATACCACAATCATCTAACCTGTTTGGCCAGTGAACACTCTATTTTTTTATTAATTCTAAGAATTAAATTTTATTGTCCGGGGTAGGGTAAATAATTTTCTTACTGTACAGTACTACTCAGAGCATGTAGCCAAAATCTGCATGATTTGGGACTCCAGTAAATGAGCCACAAACAACTGTACATGAGACACAAAGACTTTATTAACTAGACTAAAGACTAATCTAACATATACACACACACACATGCATACAGTTTAGCAATGCAGAGAGAGCTGAAGCAGAATACAGGAAAGAAAGAAGTTCAGCATTGTTTGAAATTCAGCAGATCAACAGATCAACTGATGAGAGAGAACCAATTTGAGTCAGAAGATCTTTGGCGAATTGAAGACAAGGCTGCAGCCTGGCACAAACTTAGGGTCAGCTTCATCATCACATCAGACTTTCTCAGAATCAGGCAAAAACTGGGGGATCTTGTGATAAGTGATCTTTTAAAGTGTGATGTCACACCCTCTGGAGGTGAGTGAGCCAATAAGAAGTTGCTTCTTTGGAGGGTAACTTTATGACTCTTTGTTCTCTAGCAGGACATTAGCATAAGGAATTTTATTGGGTTTTTAAGAGTGTAATAACTTTAGACCAACAACTGTGCAAAGTACAAATGTCTCTCTTTACTGCTTGCATGATATCATGGAAAGTTACATGCTTAACCTGCACTTGACAGCACAGCACCCTGGGAAACCACTACAAAGACAAGAACCTTCAAGATTCTTATAATACTAATGTGTTAGCAAAATGTAATGTAAATTAACAAATAGGGAACAAAAATTGGAGTTCATAGATACCAAACTTGCTACACATGTGATTTTAGTTAACTGTTTTTAAAGCATTTAAAAAAAAAAAGTTGCCAGCCACCGCTAGCGTTTTTGATCATTTTTACAAAAATGTAATGGCCCCCATATATTTTGATAATTTTCACCAAAATTTTATGGCCCCCAGATTATGTTGTTGGATGAATATCTTAGCATATATATCAAAAGTCCCTCTGTTTTTAAACTAAATTTCATGCATTATTTTTTAATCAACATTTGAATGTGGGTAAGTTTAATAAAAAAGCGACATTTTGATAGCCTGATGTCGTCATACTCAGATTCTAGTCAGAATATGAATCTGATACTGCTCCATTGGGCTGTGATTATGAGGCGTGTTTCAAACGAACCAGGAAAGAAAATGCCTCTGCACTCAATTGGATAGACCTACAACCAATCAGAGCAACGGAGTAAGTGTGGTATGTTCTTCATTCATCTTTCCGATCGACAAATGCCTTGATTGCGGTTCTCTGTTCCTCTTTTAAAATTAATGTGCAGTCGATATCTTCTATAACAGACGCGATGGCGGAATCTACACATGATGTTTCATAAACAAAGTTTGGGAGGAGCACGTTCAAATAATTAATCCAATTAACTTTTCATCAAACAATTACCATGTCTACCCTATCAGCATGAGAGGAAGCATGTATTTATTCACTCTGTCAACTCACCTTACATTCCTTGACAGTTTTCAGCATCCCTCCACTCACTCTTGGCTTGTTCTTCCACAGCGAGGAATACGGGGTTTGTACTTTGGGTTTGGGTACTTGGGTTTGCCTCTCCTCAGGCAGCACGCTAAATATGCATTTATTCTATCTGACTTATTTGTAAAAAATAAATAAAAGTGAAATCTGGACATGTGTTACTAAATAACAATCTCTGGCACTAAAAATAAATATGGGAAAGAAAAGATTTAGGAGAAAATATATATATATATACAGTACCAGTCAAAAGTTTGGAAACACTACTATTTTTAATGCTTTTGCAAGAAGTCTCTTATGCTCATCAAGCCTGCAGTTAAAAAAACAAAAAAAACAGTAATATTATGAAATATTATTACAATTTAAAATAATGGTTCTCTTTATTGATGTCTTATGTGTCTTATGATCCTTCAGAAATCATTCTAATATGCTGATTTATGATCAATGTTGGAAACAGTTGTGCTGCTTAATATTTTTTTATAACCGGAGATACTTTTTTCAGGATTATTTGATGAATAAAAAGTTAAAAAGAACTGTATTTATTTAGAATAGAAATCTTTTGTAACAATATACACTACCGTTCAAAAGTTTGGGAACAATAACTATTTTTTTTTAAAGAAATTAGTACTTTAATTCAACAAGAATGCGTTAAATTGATAAAAGGTGATGGTAACGATTTATATTGTTAGAAATGTTTTTATTTTGAATAAATGCTGTTTTTATGAATAAATGCTGTTAACGTTTTACTCATCAATGAATCCTGAAAAAAGTATTCCAAAAAAATATATTAAACAGCACAACTGTTTCCATCATTGATAATAACTGAGTATCAAATTATCATATTAGAATGATTTCTGAAGGATCATAAGACACCAAAGACTGGAGTACTTGCTGATGAAAATTCAGCTTTGCATCACAAAAATAAATTACATTTTAAAGTATATTAAAAAAGAGAACCATTATTTTAAATTGTAATAATATTTCATAATATTACTGTTTTTTTTTTGTTTTTTGTTTTTTAACTGCAGGCTTGATGAGCATAAGAGACTTCTTGCAAAAGCATTAAAAATAGTAGTGTTTCCAAACTTTTGACTGGTACTGTATATATATATACAAAAGAAAAAAGAATGGGAGAGAAGTGAGAGACCTCTACAAGTCACAGGTCTTTATACTAACACCTATGGTGAGTTAATTAGGGATTGAATGCACCTGTTGCCCAACTAACATCTGCACTGTGTAGCAGAGCCAGGAGGGGGTAAACGGGCAGGCATAACAGGGGCAAGCCCCTTATGCATCCAGACTTGATTGGTTAATTGTGTAACCCAGTGTAATAATTTACAAGGTTTTTTTATATACATGTTTATATTTCATGTGCATTCTATAAATGTATATGGTTGTGAATAAGTTCTATGTTAATTAAGTTGATATTTATTATTTTTATTATTTTTGTATTTTGATATTTCTATTGTTTATCCAATCGAATTCACTTGTCCATGTTGGGTGTCCAATCAATGCTCTAGATTAAGGTGAAGGGGGCGGGAAGAATTGAGGGCAAAGTTGAACGAGGAAGAATTGGGAGAGCACGAGAGAGAAGAGCGTGCGCTCATCTGGTGTGATATTGTTTCACAAAATATATAGTATAACTAATACTATAATGTGTTTCAATAGTTAATGTAGTTAGTGTGTTGTCAAAACGAGAACAGAAACTTATACTACAGAGACGGGTAAGAATTATTTCTCCACAAAATATTTCTGGTTGTAGTTATTCCAGCCTCCATTTACTAATACAGCGAATGGACTATTTAAAGAGACTGAACCGTGTCTATCTTGCTCGGATGGATTGTGTGTTTAGTTGGCGAGTCGTCAGCATGAGGATTCGTGGCAGTTTCAGATGAGGATGAGTCCAGATGACTCGAGTTAACGTGAGTGCTCGGAATTCCTGTGGCCTTATAAGGAAATCGCCGCGATCGTGGGGTTGACGGACATCTAACGTCGTGAGGTGAAACACGCTCTTCTGATTGGGGATATTAAGGTATTTTTTTTGTTTGTTGCTCATTGTTGAGTGAAGCGGTCTTTTGTTGGTTTGTTGACCACAACGTACCCCAGCATCAAACAGGCCTGCAACGTGACAATGAAAGACTTACCGATTGAAGGTTAAGTGTGAGCTCATATTGCCGGCTTAGTATTTGGTTAAAGAGTATTTTGAATTTGAGAGAGTTTTGGGACTCAAGTTTGAAGTATACCCAAAAAGAGGGAAACAAATAACTATTTACAAAATTGTGAATATGTGAAATGTGTATTTGATTTATTTTTTTTGATTCATCTCTGTGAATTGTTGAAATTCCTGAAACTTGATCCTTTTACATTTTTTTCAGTAAATTGTTATTTAACTTACAGTATACTTGAGTGTTTTCAATTTATTATTATTTGAGGTAACATAAGGGATATAAATATACATTGAGATTTATTTATTTTTGGTTAAACAATTACTTTATTAACAGAAGTTAAATTCTAAAATCCTAATTCATAATTGTTTATGTGATTTTTATTTTAAAGTTTAAGGGACCCAAGGAGTTAAGTAACAAACACAGTTACACAGAATAAGTTGAAGTGAGTAAATAGGCACACATAGCTCACAATAGTTGATAAAACAAAGTTTATTCATACGAACTCAGAGCGCTCCATTATCTAACCATGTAGGAAAGGGTTGAAAGCGCTACATAAATTGGAGGCACCGCTGGGATCCTTGTGTGTCCCGTTACAGTTGTGTGCTGTAAAAGAAGAAACAAAAGTAAGTCTCAGTGATCATCTAGCTAGCACAGAGTGACCATGACTGCTTATTCTATATATCCTGGGCTGGTGGATGAGCTTAAAGGATGGTGTCGAGGAGAAATGCTTAATGAAGCACATGCGCTGATGGTCATTGTCCCTGAAGAAGTAGATATTTCTCAAATTGAAGACACCCTCCAATCTGTTAAATGTCTGGGGCGAGTGCGTGTGAGAGGACGCATGTACAACAGCAAACTGGATAGTTTGACTGTTTTATGCGAATGCAAAGAAGTTGTAGACCCTTCTAAAGTCCCTCCTGACATACTTCCCACAGGTGGAATGGTAGCCTGGCCGATTGTCATGGTGACACGAAGTCCAGTTTCACCAAGTGCTCCTTCTAGTGCAGAGCAGAATGATTCATCTACCGCTGTGGATGATAGCAATGTTCAGGAGTTGTTGGGCGCACACGATGGCTCGGCTGAGTCCATTATTCGTGCCGTGGGGGATCTGCTAGCTAAAATAGAAAAACCAGTGAGCGATAGCAGCAGTTATCGCCGCCTCCGTGTTTTTTCTGGGACTGTGCCAACTCCTGCCGGAGAAGAGCCTTTAGAACATTGGTTAGAGCAAGCGCGTCTCATGGTAGAAGAAAGCGATTGCTCAGACAAAGAAAAAAGACGTCGGATTATGGAGAGTCTACGAGGTCCAGCCTTAGCAATAATAAAAGCTGCTCGTGTAACCACTGCTGATCTCAAGCCAGAACAATGTTTAGAGGCTATTGAAAGTGCCTTTGGTTCTGCTGAATCAGGGG
This sequence comes from Abramis brama, assembly GCF_963993115.1. Lineage (NCBI taxonomy): Eukaryota > Metazoa > Chordata > Actinopteri > Cypriniformes > Leuciscidae > Abramis > Abramis brama. The sequence continues at coordinate 36,268,145 of NC_139967.1, read as the reverse complement.
AAGAGCTTTATATTGCTTTTCGTTTGATGCAGCAACAGCCCAGTGAAAAACTGTCAGACTTTCTTAAAAGGTTGGAACAGGCGTTGACCAAAGTCATACAGCGAGGTGGTCTGTCGGTTGCCGCTGCAAACCGTGCAAGAGTGGAACAGTTACTTCGAGGAGCAGTTGCTGTTGATTTTATGTTGGTTAATCTCAAGTTGAGGGAAAGGAAGGAAAATCCTCCATCCTTTTTGGAGCTTTTGAGTGAGATTCGCAGTGAGGAAGAATATGAGGCGTCTAGGGCTAAGCTAAACTCCACTGTGCATAAAATCCATGCTAAAGCAGAGGCAGACAATAAGCAGACAGAAATTCAGACTTTAAAAACTGAGTTGAAGGAACTGAAAGCTATGTTCGCTTCTATGGCAGCCACCCCTCATGGAGGTGTGAAAGAAGAGGCGTCTGCTGGTCCAGTAATGAAAGCTACAACCTTAGAAAGTTGCCCCGACCCTGAAGTGACTGCACTAAAAAAACAGGTCAAAAGATTGCAGCAGAAAGTTCAAAGTAAAAAGCCCATTGCCTCTGTCGCCTCCTTGCCTGTGGAGACTTCTAGAAATTTCACTGGTACATATAAGCCGACCACGTACAGTGATCCAGATGAATATTACTGCTACCGCTGTGGAGAAAGTGGACACTTCGCCGCAAAATGCAGAAATGCTGAAAACCAAGCAAAAGTTGTTCGAAGATTAATCCAGTCGCTGAAAAAAGCCAAAAGTAGAGACTCGCATTCACTTGAGGCAAAAGACAGTACAACCAACTGTTCAGTAAAGAGGAGTGCTGTAGACATACAAAAACAAAGGCACCTTCCAGAAGGTTTGGTTGGTCCAACGTCTGTTGTTCAGATAAAGGTAAATGGACATGAATGTGATTCCTTATTAGACAGTGGTTCACAAGTAACCATCATCTTCGAAGCATGGTACAAGCAGCATCTGTCTGATGTTCCCATTCACCCTGTCACAGGTTTGGCCATTTGGGGTTTAAGTGAGTCTAGCTACCCTTACTTGGGTTACGTGATGGTAGATATTGAGTTCCCTGCCAAAATCACAGGAACCAAGGAAACCCTTTCAGTCTTGGCCTTAATCTGCCCAGGACCGTGTAGTCCAGATCAAACACCAGTTATTTTGGGTACCAATGCTAACCTTTTCAAGCGCTTGGCTCGTTTGTGTAGAGAAAGTACTGGAATGGACATTGCACAGACCTTGGGCATAAATGTAGGTTCAGTTTCCGAAGAATTGTCATGTGATCCTGCTAAGATCTCTGTTGAAGATGGAGTGGGCAGTGTACGGTGGCTTGGTCCTGGCCCCTTGTCCTTGTCCCCAGGAGGGGATTGCGTGGCGATCTGTGGGGTAGAGTTAAATGAACCATTAGGAGAAGAGGTTCTGTTGGTAGAGGCTTCTCCAGAGGCCACTCTGCCAGTTGGAGTGTTACTGCAGCCCATGGTAGTGTCACATTCTGAAATGGATGTCCACCATTTTCCAGTACTGATGCACAATGAATCCCTGAAGGATACAGTGATTCCAGTAGGAACAGTGGTTGGTCATTTACATCCAGCAGATCCAGTAGCATCCGCCCCAAAGACAGGAGAGTTCGATACAAACCTTATTAACTTTGGAGATTCCCCAATTCCTGAGACATGGAAGCAGAGGCTAAGGCAGGCATTGTTGGAAAGAGCTAATGTGTTTTCGCTTCACGAGTGGGATGTGGGTTTGGCGAAAGGAGTGGAACACCATATTCGGCTATCCGATTCTAGGCCCTTTCGTGAGCGCTCTAGGCGCTTGGCTCCTGCAGATATCGATGATGTTCGAAGACACATTCAGGAGCTTATGAAATCCGGCATCATCAAGGAATCACGAAGCCCCTACGCCTCCCCTATAGTTATCGCCCGAAAGAAAAATGGAAGCGTAAGAATGTGCATCGACTATCGCACACTTAATGCTCGAACAGTGCCTGACCAGTATACTACTCCGCGCATTGACGATGCATTAGACTGTTTATCAGGGAGTAGATGGTTTTCCGTCCTTGACCTCAGAAGTGGCTATTACCAAATAGCTATGTCTGAAGAGGATAAGGAAAAAACTGCCTTTATATGCCCCTTAGGATTCTATCAATTCGAGCGTATGCCACAGGGCATTACTGGGGCACCGGCGACTTTCCAACGTTTGATGGAAAAAGCTGTCGGGGATATGAACCTGCTTCAAGTTCTTGTATACCTGGATGACCTGATTGTCTTTGGGAAGTCATTGGAAGAGCACGAAGAAAGACTTCTGAAGGTCCTGGACAGACTAGAAGAAGTGGGACTGAAAGTGTCATTGGACAAATGCCAATTCTGCCAGACCAAAGTCAAGTATGTTGGACATATAGTATCTGCCGAAGGCGTTGCAACAGATCCTGATAAGGTCAAGGCAGTCAGCACATGGCCACAACCTACCGACCTTAAGTCCTTGAGATCTTTTCTTGGCTTCTGCGGATATTACCGTAGGTTCATAGCCAACTACGCTGCAATTGTCCGACCCCTTACTGAGCTCACGAAAGGTTATGCCCCTACCCAGCGAGGTAAAAAGTGGGAAAAAGATCGATCTAAGGCTTACCTGAAAGAGTCTGAGCCCTTCGGAGACAGATGGAACCAGTCATGCACCGATGCCTGTAAGCAGATCATTCAGTGTCTAACTAATGCCCCAGTCCTAGCGTTTGCAGACCCCTACAAACCCTACATTTTGCATGTAGATGCCAGTCTAAAAGGGCTAGGTGCTGTATTATATCAGGAGCATTCATCTGGTCTGCAGCCTGTGGCATTTGCTAGTAGAAAACTGAGTAATTCAGAGCAGAAATATCCTATTCACCAGTTGGAATTTCTTGCCTTGAAATGGGCGGTCGTGGATAAATTCCACGATTATCTATATGGAGCGAGATTCACCGTACGTACGGATAATAATCCACTTACGTACGTTCTTACCACGGCTAAACTTAGTGCCACTGGACATCGTTGGCTGGCTGCGCTATCCACATACGACTTTGATGTGTTGTACCGACCAGGCAAGAACAATATTGATGCAGATTTGCTGTCCCGTAATCTGGTAGATGAGGAAAAATCAGAGGGTTGGCAAAGCATCTCTGAGACCGATGTAAGGGCTATATGCCAGGAAGTTCATGTTGACTTAAAGCTCAACAAGTCACCTAGGTATGTAGAGCAACTAGCAGCCTCACCTGAGTGTATTCCTGATGCGTATGCTTTCCCTGTTCAACTGGAATGTGACTTCTTGGAGCAGAAATCCATAGCTGATTTGGCAAGAGCCCAAAAGAATGATGTTGTCCTGAGGAAAGTAATTGAAGCTTTGAAGCAAGGGACGTGGCCTACTGAAGTGAAGGTGAATTCTGAGTTGTGGCTCATGAAACGTGAGGAGAATAGGCTTCTAATTAAAGAAGGTTTGCTTTTCCGAAATAGTAAAACACCCTCTGGAGAAGAAGTTTCCCAACTTGTCTTGCCTGCTGAATTCAGGGAGGATGTGTGCAGATTGTTGCACGATGACATGGGTCATCTGGGCATAGAAAGAACCACCGATCTTATCAGGAGTAGATTCTACTGGCCCAAAATGGCTTGCGAGGTGGAACAATACATCAAGAACTGTGGAGAGTGTATTACTCGCAAAACACCATGCAGTAAAGCAGCGCCTCTACACCAAATTACTAGCAATGGACCAATGGATCTGGTCTGCATAGATTTTCTCTCACTTGAGCCTGACTCAAAAGGAATAAGTAACATCTTGGTAGTCACCGATCATTTTACACGGTACGCCCAGGCGTTTCCCTCAAGGAATCAGACAGCTCGCACTGTAGCCAAGATCTTAGTGGACAAGTATTTTGTGCATTATGGCTTACCTGGGAGGATCCATTCAGACCAAGGGCGAGACTTTGAGAGTCATTTAATCAAAGAGCTCTTGCTACTCTTGGGGATTCGCAAATCACGTACCACTCCATATCACCCTCAAGGTGACGCTCAGCCTGAGAGATTTAATCGGACCTTGCTCTCGATGTTGGGAACCTTGGGACATGAGAAAAAACGTCAGTGGAGTCAGCATGTGGGGTATCTGGTTCATGCCTATAACAGCACAAAAAGTGATGCTACAGGGTACTCTCCCTATTACCTAATGTTTGGAAGGGAAGCGAGACTCCCGGTTGATCTTTGTTTTCAAACGTCTGCTGATGGAACAGAAGAAAGACAGCATTCTCAGTATGTTGCCAAGCTGAAAAGAGATCTAAAAGAAGCTTATCAACTAGCCTCAGAAGCTTCCAACAAAGTGCACCAACGAAACAAGAGAGCCTATGACAGCAGAGTTAGATTCCAGGTCTTGGACATTGGTGATAGAGTATTGTTGAAAAATCTGGGACTGAGAGGAAAAAACAAACTTCAGAGTCGATGGAGTTCTTTGCCTTATGTTGTGGTTGACAAAATGCCCAACTTACCAGTGTATAAGGTGAAACCTGAACATGGTAGAGGAGTAAAAACCATCCATCGAGATCACCTCTTACCCATTGGACAGTCTGTGAGAATGCTGGAGAGTCCAGGATATGCATCACCTGAAAAGGCAAGAAAACATTCAAACTCAAACCAAACACACAAAAAAGTGCTAAAAGAAACCCAAAACCACTTACCTGAGATGACAGAATCCTCAGAGTCAGAGTGTGAAAGGTTTAATGTGCCTTACCAGAAGTATGTGCACAAGTTGTTGAAAAATAAGATGACAAGAGACAGATCTCCGGATAGTAATGCAAATGAGCAAGTAGCTGGTGATACTGATCAGGAGGAAAGTGATCAGGCTGAGGAAGAGTGCACTGACGACGACATTGTTGGTGAATCAGAATCAGACTCAGAAGTTGAACCCGACACTGTGACTATCTCTGGAAGGAAGTGTCCAAGATCAAAAGCGGTTATGCCTTCTAGTCAGAGATCCCATAGTAAGAGACCTGTGAAGCCTGTTATAAGACTGACTTATGACGAACCAGGAAGAAGTAGTGACCACCCAATTGAAATAGTCCATAGAGGGGTCATTATTAAACTAGGCCAGAGTTAAAATAACTAAATGAACAACGAGGTATAGACCGTAAAGTTTTGATTTAAATGTCTGATGAGGACATTCAGACAATTAGAAAGGGGAGGGTGTAACCCAGTGTAATAATTTACAAGGTTTTTTTATATACATGTTTATATTTCATGTGCATTCTATAAATGTATATGGTTGTGAATAAGTTCTATGTTAATTAAGTTGATATTTATTATTTTTATTATTTTTGTATTTTGATATTTCTATTGTTTATCCAATCGAATTCACTTGTCCATGTTGGGTGTCCAATCAATGCTCTAGATTAAGGTGAAGGGGGCGGGAAGAATTGAGGGCAAAGTTGAACGAGGAAGAATTGGGAGAGCACGAGAGAGAAGAGCGTGCGCTCATCTGGTGTGATATTGTTTCACAAAATATATAGTATAACTAATACTATAATGTGTTTCAATAGTTAATGTAGTTAGTGTGTTGTCAAAACGAGAACAGAAACTTATACTACAGAGACGGGTAAGAATTATTTCTCCACAAAATATTTCTGGTTGTAGTTATTCCAGCCTCCATTTACTAATACAGCGAATGGACTATTTAAAGAGACTGAACCGTGTCTATCTTGCTCGGATGGATTGTGTGTTTAGTTGGCGAGTCGTCAGCATGAGGATTCGTGGCAGTTTCAGATGAGGATGAGTCCAGATGACTCGAGTTAACGTGAGTGCTCGGAATTCCTGTGGCCTTATAAGGAAATCGCCGCGATCGTGGGGTTGACGGACATCTAACGTCGTGAGGTGAAACACGCTCTTCTGATTGGGGATATTAAGGTATTTTTTTTGTTTGTTGCTCATTGTTGAGTGAAGCGGTCTTTTGTTGGTTTGTTGACCACAACGTACCCCAGCATCAAACAGGCCTGCAACGTGACAATGAAAGACTTACCGATTGAAGGTTAAGTGTGAGCTCATATTGCCGGCTTAGTATTTGGTTAAAGAGTATTTTGAATTTGAGAGAGTTTTGGGACTCAAGTTTGAAGTATACCCAAAAAGAGGGAAACAAATAACTATTTACAAAATTGTGAATATGTGAAATGTGTATTTGATTTATTTTTTTTGATTCATCTCTGTGAATTGTTGAAATTCCTGAAACTTGATCCTTTTACATTTTTTTCAGTAAATTGTTATTTAACTTACAGTATACTTGAGTGTTTTCAATTTATTATTATTTGAGGTAACATAAGGGATATAAATATACATTGAGATTTATTTATTTTTGGTTAAACAATTACTTTATTAACAGAAGTTAAATTCTAAAATCCTAATTCATAATTGTTTATGTGATTTTTATTTTAAAGTTTAAGGGACCCAAGGAGTTAAGTAACAAACACAGTTACACAGAATAAGTTGAAGTGAGTAAATAGGCACACATAGCTCACAATAGTTGATAAAACAAAGTTTATTCATACGAACTCAGAGCGCTCCATTATCTAACCATGTAGGAAAGGGTTGAAAGCGCTACAATTGGTAAGACTGTAATTCCTATTTCATTACAATGGCAGGACATTTTCCAATTTCGGAGACATTACATGTCATAAATGTTTATAGAATATACATGCATGTCTGCCAGATTTTGATAATTGGATCATTTTTGCATGTGATGGCTCACACAATGAAAGGATGTTTAAAAGTTGTGAAGAGTTTGACAATTTCACTGAGAATCAACTCCTCAGTTTTGATAAACAAACCATGTGCTTTTAGGGATTGTGCAATGCAGAGTCCCACAATGAGCTTTCCTTAGGAAGTGCCATTTCTGTGTCTGTAGCTTTAAATGCTAATGAGGAGGAGAGAGGCGGGGCAAGGTGGAGGGTGGGGGTGTGGCCTTGACCAGCTTGCGGCCACGGTACCATGCGCTAATGTTTACAGTGGATGTATCGCAATGGCTCGTAGACACGCAGTCGTTCAAGCTTTCCAGCTTGACCCAGAATCTGATCTGGATGGAGAAGCACCTGAAGAAGTTACAACTCAGCGGCTACAGCAGGACGTCTCCGAATGGTTAGTTTAAAATATTGTGTCTGGATATGGTTCTTTAGTTGGTTTGTTTATGTATGCTGTTACAGAGATGGCGTTCAAAGGCTGCCCTCCCGTCCAAAGCCTGCAGGACCACATCAGCTCTCGTCGGCCGCGCTTTCTCAGCCGCCGGACAGGCTGCGTCCGCCCTGCACTCCATGGCAGTCCTGCAGATCCTCCAGGCCGATCTCCTCCGTGAATTGGAAGAGAAAGGCCCGGACCCGGCTGCCATCACGGATTTACGGAGCGCGACGGATCTCTCCCTTCATGCTACTAAATCCGCGGCTCAGGCTATTGGAAGGTGCATGGCCTCGCTCACCGTCACGGAGAGGCACCTGTGGTTGACGCTCGCCGTCATGAGGGAATCTGAGCGAGCCGCATTTCTTAATGCACCGCTCTCCCCCACTGGTCTCTTTGGCCCAGCGGTAAACGGGATTTTCGACCGTTTCTCGGAGGTACAAAAGACCACGCAGGCCATGAACCTCTTCCTGCCTCGACGCTCTAGCTTAGCTGCAGGCCGCTCTCGAGATCAGCCTCCTGCGCGAAGCTCTACCCAGCGTCCAGCCCAGCCTCCGTCTTCGCAGCGACGACAGGGCGGCCGCCCTAGATCGCGCTCAACCAGCCGTCACAGGCCGCCTCCCCCGCGGGGACCCCGGCCTAAGATCTGAGGCTTGAGACCTGAGCATGCGAAGTCCTCCTAGCGGCCGCAAGGAGGAAGAGATGGTTGAGTCCCGCCGTGGCCGGACCGCCGTCAAAACGTTCCGCTTTGTCAGTCCCCTTAAGAAAGGCTACTGCAAAAGTGTATTTTGCAGCCAACGAGCCGGTAATACAACCCGCTCGTCTGCATGCAACCGCCGTTTTCACGGCGACCCAGAGAAATCTCAAAAAGAGTGTAATGTCTGGTTATCCGTCTCACGCCGTTGGTGTTTTAAGTGTAGAAAATGTGCCCACGTCTCAGTGTTCACCCCTACACACAAACACGATAACCCCCGTGTCTCTCACTCTCACAGAGCCCACTCTCATAAAGCTGGCAAATGCCGCTCAAGTGTTAGATGTAGGAAATGTGCTCACGACCCCGTGCCCACACCTACTCACTGCCCGCTCTGTTACACGGCCAAAACTGCCTCATATCGGTCACGTTATGAATGTAAGTCCTGTGCCCGCTCACGAGCGCTCACACTTACTGACAAACGCTTCACCCCCGGCGTTGCTCGTGCGTCCCGGTTTTCTCACAAAATGCTCCCCGTCCAAAGCAACCGGGACATCGTGTGTAAAACGGCCAGCCATTGCTGTCAGCGAGCCGCCGTATTCAAGCACCAAGAGCGCGCGCTCCGCGCCCATACCTCTGGTTCAGGTTCTCGACCCCACGAAGTGCGGCGATCGAAACCCGGAGGCCATTCTGCCCCTAGCTGTGCATGCAGAAGCATGGGAAGCGATTCCAGGTGTGTCAGAATGGGTGCTGAGCACAGTAAAACAGGGCTATTCATTGCAGTTCGCTCGCCGTCCCCCGCGCTTTCGAGCACGGACCGAGACGAGAATGAATATGGAAGTAGCACACCTACTCCGTGCAGAAATAGCAAAACTGCTGTGCAAAGGGGCCATAGAACCGGTACCTCCTTCTCTGAGCGAGTCAGGCTTTTACAGCCGTTATTTCCTCGTGCCCAAGAAGGACGGAGCTCTCAGACCTATCTTAGATCTGAGATATTTGAACAAAGCTCTCATGAGAAGACCGTTCAAAATGCTCACAACGCGCAAATTCGCCCGAGGGACTGGTTTATTTCTCTTGATCTGAAAGACACTTACTTTCAGATTCAGATAATACCCCGTCACAGGCCATTCTTGAGATTCGCCTTTGACGGTCAGGTATATCAATACACCGTCCTTCCGTTCGGCCTGTCTTTAGCACCCCGTACATTCACGAAGTGCATGGACGCGGCTCTTGCTCCCCTGAGAAATCACGGTATGCGGATTCTGAACTATTTGGACGATTGGCTGATTCTGGCACAGTCAGAGATAGAATTTATATCTCACATAACAGTGCTTCTCAGCCATCTGGAAAGCCTGGGTCTCACGGTCAACTGGACCAAGAGCTCATTACTGCCCAGTCAGTCAGTCTCTTTTCTGGGAATAGAGCTGGACTCTGTGGCTATGACGGCCTGCTTGTCGACACAGCGCGCACGCCGTGGTCGACACCTGGCCTCGTCTTGCCAGAAGGGCAGCATCGCTCCTCTGAAAACATTTCAGAGAATGCTGGGCTGTATGGCGTCAGCTGCAGCAGTGCTTCAGCTGGGCTTACTGCATATGCGGTCAGACCGGGAGAAACGCTGTGGTCAGACCGGGAGAAACGGCTTCATATAAACTGTCTGGAGATGATAGCGGTCGAGAACGCGCTGAAGCGTTTCCTCCCATACATATGGGGCCACCACGTTCTAGTTTGTACGGACAACATGTCTGTGGTGTCCTACGTGAACCGCCAGGGCGGTGTCAGATCCAGGAATCTCTGCGATCTAACAGAACGCCTCCTCATTTGGGCTCAGCACTCACTACGCTCGCTGAGAGCCGCGCATGTGCCGGGCCACCTGAACGACGGCCCAGACAGACTGTCCAGGGACAGCGTTCCCCCGGGAGAATGGTCCCTGCATCCTCAGACAGTCCAGTTGCTATGGTGCCTTTTCGGCAAAGCGGAAGTCGTCCTTTTCGCGTCAAAAAACAATGCTCATTGCCCAAAGTTCTTTTCAAAGAGCGAGGACGCGCTGGCCCAAACCTGGCCCAGCCGCCCTCTATATGCTTTCCCTCCGATCTCACTGTTACCACAGGTAATCAAGAGAATCAGGGAAGCGTGCCACTCGGTGCTCCTCATAGCCCCGCGATGGGAGAACCAAACCGGTTCCCAGAGCGCATGTGCCGGGCCACCTGAACAACGGCCCAGACAGACTGTCCAGGGACAGCGTTCCCCCGGGAGAATGGTCCCTGCATCCTCAGACAGTCCAGTTGCTATGGTGCCTTTTCGGCAAAGCGGAAGTCGTCCTTTTCGCGTCAAAAAACAACGCTCATTGCCCAAAGTTCTTTTCAAAGAGCGAGGACGCACTGGCCCAAACCTGGCCCAGCCGCCCTCTGTATGCTTTCCCTCCGATCTCGCTGTTACCACAGGTAATCAAGAGAATCAGGGAAGCGTGTCACACATAGCCCCATGGCCGATTCCGGTGAAGAGATATCTTCTCTCTCAAGCCGGCGGCTCAATTTGGCATCCCCATCTAGAGCGCTGGTCTCTGCATGCATGGATAATCAACGGATACCCATTGCCTGGCCAGAAGGGGTTGTGAACACGATCACGCAGTCTAGAGCTCCTTCTACGAGAAGGCTGTACGTGTCTAAATGGTCTGTGTTCTCCAAATGGTGCGCCGACAAAAATCTAGACCCACGAACTTGTGGGGTCTCGTGGGTGCTTTGCTTCCTTCAAGAGCTGCTGGATGAGGGCAGGTCCCCCTCCATGCTCAAAGTGTATGTGGCGGCTATTGCAGCGTTCGCGGAGTCGATGCGCGGCCAGTCAATAGGAAGGAACGAGCTCATCATCCGCTTCCTTAGAGGAGCCAGGAGGATGAATCCCCCGCGGCCCCCGTCGGTTCCTATTTGGGATCTTTCTTTGGTCCTAGAGGCCCTGAAAACATATCCCTTTGAACCATTAGATTCCGTGGGTCTAAAATACCTCTTGCTCAAATCCGTTTTTCTGATAGCCCTGTCATCGGTCAAACGTGTGGGGGATCTATCTGTTAGCGCCGCGTGTCTCGAGTTTGGACCAAATGACTCTAAAGTCATCCTCAAACCGAGACATGGTTATGTCCCCAAGGTGATTGGCACTCCCTTCAGAGCACAGGTCATCTCTCTATCGGCTCTGCCAGCATCCGGTAGCGAGGGCGATGATAACCTCCTCTGCCCTGTCAGGGCGCTGAGAGTTTACATTACGCGTTCCGCCGCCTTCAGGCGCTCGGAGCAGCTCTTTGTTTCGTTTGGTGGGCACACCAGAGGTCTCGCCGCCTCGAAACATACCCTGTCCAGATGGATAGTGGACGCTGTCGCAGCAGCTTATGCGTCTAAACACCTGCAGTGCATGGCATGGCCTCATCGTGGGCTTGGTCCAGCGGGATTTCTATTCATGACATTTGTAAGATGACTTTACCCGTAGCGTAAGCAACTTACGCAATACTCGTTCCCTCTTCTAGAGAGAACCGAGGTTACATTAGGTAACCGAGTACGCTTTTTCCTTTTGCCTTCTCACTGCTCGTTGGAGGAAGACATGAGCTTGTTCCCAGGGAAACAGAGGAGGTTGAAATCCCAGAGTGCATTGGAAAGGTGTAAGGCCATTGGCAGGTTTGCGGAGGGAGTTTTGAGCGTATTCAGCCCAGACGACATGCTGGCTCCAATCAGTTTGAATCTGATGGCAGTACATCAGAAGTGAATTGGGCACCCGGTCAAAGACGATGTCCTCAGGCAGGCCGTAGAAATGAAATACTGTTCAGGAGGAGCAGTCACTAAGGCTTTGGGTAGCATGGTTAATGGGATAAGTTGACATGCTTTAGAAAAGGTATCAACCACAGTATTGGTATTGAAAGTGAAAAAAAAGTGAAAGTGAAGGCCAAGTATGGTAACCTATACGTGGAATTAGTCCTCTGCATTTAACCACACACATTAGGAGCAGAGTAGTGAGTAGTGAACACACACACACTGCAAACCGTGACACACCCGGAGCAGTTGGCTGCCATTATGCTGTGGGGCCCCTGGAGCATCACTCAAGGGCATCTCAGTCATTTCCTGCCGGTACTAAAATCGAACCAGCAACCTTTTGGTTACTAGTTGGACTCGCTAACCAGTGGACCACGACTGCCCTGTGATATTGGGAGGTCTGTGATAAAGTCAATGGCAATGTGAGACCATGGTCGTCAGGTCAGGGAATGGGAAATGGTTGAAGAAGACCGGCAGGCAGTTGTCTGGAGAGCTTGGTTACAGCGCAGGTGTGACAATTATTTATTTATCTGTCTTGGCATACAGTTATGTTCAGTGAGGGAATTGAAGTAAATTAGAATGTCATCAATGTAAACAATTACCCATCGATTCAACATGTCTCTGAATACGTCATTGATGAAGGATTGCAAGACTGACGGACTGTTGTTTCCATCCGAACGGCATGAACAAATATTCATAGTGCCCACTGCTGGTGGAGAACACCGTCTTCCATTTGTCCCCCTGCAAAACAAAGGCGAAACATACACAAGAGATGTTCACATGTTGATTGTTTTTATAATTTTTTTTGGACCAGCTGGAAGGCTTGATGAAATTCTCTGCATTATTTTTCTGTCCTCTCTTGCTTTGTGTGCTTGTTACATGTATCTCTGTAGTTTATTTTATTCCTAGTAGCAACAAAGTGTATAAATTTGGTGGTTTTGTGGAATAGGAATATTTCTGGAACCTTTTTTTGTTTTTTTCTAACTCAGCAGTTGGAGCAGTAAATAAAATATTAATCTAAGTCATAATGGTCCCTCAAGTCTCTAGTTTAGATTTGTCTTTAAATAAGTAAATTAGTTATTATTTTTGTAATAGCTGATCCTTTTGTCATTCACTTATCTGTTAAAAGAGTTAATGATATATCCGCACCTACCTGCTATTCAAGAGATTTTAACACCATTACCTGCCCAGTTTCCTGTATGCTATTTTAGGGCAAAGGTTTCAAAGTATTTAGTAGATTTGAACTTAAGCATCTTATAATTTGCTGGCACATGTTTATTTAAGTCACCAAGTGCTGAATTAAGTAAATGTATTGCTCTGTTTGCATTATGTATTGAAAAGAGATTGTTTTGTTAATTTAACTATTTGTGTTTTGTTCATTATTACTGTAATTGTTAATTAATATTGAAAAGGCACTTTCCATCCACAGTGCTCCAGATGTTCAAGGGCTGCCATATGAAGTCCAGAGGGCCAAGGAAATCAATCAGATGTTCGGGCCCAAAGGAAGCTCAGATGCATATGATGTCATCTTTGACCTTCACAACACGACCTCAAACATGGGCTCCACCCTCATTCTGGAAAGCTCAACAGACCTCTTCAACCTTCAGATGGTGCATTATATCAAAGTAAGAAACTAGTAACAATTATACTGTACAATGTTATTAAAACAATTTAGCATTATATTTTCATAGTTAAAAAAAAGAAAAGAAAAGAAGAGTTTTAGAGTTTTATTCAGCAAGGACAAAAGTAGCAGTAAAGACATTTATAATGTTACAAAATATTTATATTTTAAATGCTGTCCTTTTGAACTTTCGATTCATCAAAGAATCGTGAAAATTCAGCTTTTTGCCATCACAGGGATAAATTACATTTTAAAATATATTAAAATGTAAAATAGTTTTTTTAAATTGTATTATTTTGCAATATTTCTGTTTTACTGTACACTGTAAAAAATTTCTAACCCTCCCAAATCAAAAATTTCAAGTGACCGATAACATCTACATTTTTCAATTGGGCCAAGTGAAATTCTTGTTGCAATAGTCTGTTAACATTGGCTCAATGAGAAATAATACGTCAGACTAATTGAAAAATTTAGATGTTATCGGTCACTTGAAATTTTTGACTAGGGGATGTAATTTTTTTTTACAGTGTATGTTTGATCAAATAAATGCAGCCTTAGTGAGAATAAGTGATAACTTTCAAAAATATTTCAATCTTACCTACCCAAAACATTTGTTGCATGTACAATTTACCAATTTACATTATTTACCAAAACATACCAGACTTTTTTTTTAATATATATTTTTTTAATTAATTATTTTTTTTTTTAACATTAATTTTTCTTAATGTCATAAAATAAGAAATTAAGCAAATCATCTTTACACAGACAAGAACTCTTTACTCTTTACAGACATCTTTACTCTTCCCCCCTTACAGAAAGCTATGGCCCCCCACACCTGTTCAGTACTGTTAAATGAACACCCACAGCTGAAGTATTCAACCACACGCTCTGTGGCCAAACACCCAATTGGTGAGTACAAAGTCCTGGGATATTCAGCAGCCCAAATCTGTTTAATATTTGGACTGCTGAATAGTTTAATATTAAAGTACTTTAATTTTAGCCTGACTACGTCAGACTTCCTACTTCCGCTCAATTTCATTTTGCTTCTGTATTCAGTCTGAGAAAGCGTAATAGCTGAAAACAGCCGGCCAATCAACGAACAGAGGGCGGGCTGAGAGCCGTGACGTAGATGCTGATTGTACCGTGGATGCGTAGATTTACTTCACATAATCTGCAAAAGTCGTTCACAGCCATGTTCACTCCGGTATTTCGCTCGATGGTTTTGTTTTCGCATCATACATGTGTTTACAGTGGAAGTTAGATGCGGCTGAGCATGCGCATAACACACGCCATAACCAAACGTTATGTGATTGGCCAATGATTTTAAACTTCCGACAAGCGCTCCCCCCCAACCCCCCCCCCCCCCCCCCCCGCGAGAAAGAAAACGCTTTTCAGTTATGATATGCCAGACTCTGTCTACGAAGCAAAGCGAAGTAGCAGAGTTTGGTATTACCAGGATACTTTAATTTAACCAATAACTTCAATCAGAATACAATAGACTGTTACCAATATCATTTTATCAACATCAACAAATAGTCATCTTTACACTGCAAAGATGGAAACTACATCTTACATGGCATCTTTATTTGCAAAGATATCATTATGTTATGACTGGTTGAGGTACATGACTATTAACTCATTATTAAGTAAGTAATATGACATTTTGGTTTTGACATCCACGCTAAGCCATGGATTTCAATATCAAGCAGTTTACAACAAGGATTCCACTGTACATGGGGATGTCAAAATCCATAAACCTAATGCCATTTTACTTAATAATGAGTTAATAGTCATGTGCCTCAACAAGTAAAGTCATAACATAATTATATCTTTGCAAATCATTAGCTAATGATTAATTAAAGCAGACAACTAGAAGTTAAAATGCATGGCTTTGACCCATTATGGTTAGCACATTAATTTACACTTAGTTAATACTATATGTTGTTAAGGAATAATATATGATTAAATGTTTAATTAATAGCAATTCATATATTACTTTATCTTTTAATCAGATAGACTCTTTATTTGTGTCTGATGCGGTAATCATTAATGAATGGTTTAGTTCCTCATGAATCATACATAAACTCATAATTATCTGTGCATTAGTTAAGCATGAATTAATGCTTATTAGTGCACCCTTCTTGTAAAGTGTTACCGTAACAGTTGCACCTCATTTAACATGGTTTTACACTGCTGTCTGTTATCCTATCAGAATAGACCTGTGACCCTTTGTTGGGTTATGACCCACCAGTTGAGAACCACTGACTTATATAGTTGTGTTTCTATTGCAGGTCTTGAGGTGGGCCCTCAGCCACAGGGTGTTTTGAGAAGCAATGTATTTGAGTCCATGAGGACAATACTGAAGCATGCTCTGGACTTCATCGAGCTTTTCAATAGTGGTGAGATCAATGGAAGTTAAGCAGAGATCAGCATGCTATAAAGGGATTTCAAAAGCAACCAGGGTGGCTACAATAGGATTATTTCCTATATTTATTATACAATAGTATTATTCTCTAATATAAACCTATAGTAATCATGTGCAATCAGTGACAGTATGGAACCATAATGTTGTGTTTTTCAGATGTGTCACACAATTAGATGAGATATAGCACATTTGAATAATGTGTTTTTCATATCGTTTATAGATGCTTTATGTTTATGTAACTTTCTTTCCCCCATGGCCATCTGTTTCTCTTCCTGGATATTGTGTAGCATTTCAAGACAAACGGTTATACTCTCAGGTCATTGAGTAAGCCAGCACTGATTTAAATATGAACTGCCTGACCTCAGCATTTAAAGTCCCCCCAGTCAATCATTTTATCCCTTAAAACTCACCTTTGATCACCAAAAGGACATATTTTAAAAAAATTATTCCTTGAAAAAAAAAAAAATAGTCATGCCAAATGAAATGAAATTTCAGCTTAAATGAAATTCTATCTAGTTACAGATAGAGTATCTGTAATTTACTCACACCAGCTTAGAGATCCACTCATTAATGATCACATATTGACATGACTGGTTACAAGGTAGTTTGTGGCGGCAGAAACACCAGCGATTGTAGACTGTCTTTGGTTCACTGCAGTTTTATGGAGAAAAAAATTAAATGGTGTACTGTTGACTTATGAATTTGCACATGGTTGGTCTTAAAGCATATTTAACACACCACTTATAAACAACATTAAAAGCTTGATTTTCAACACCAGGGGTCTTTAAGCTAGTTTGAAATACAGACTTCTTCTTTAAGCGTTTATCTTCCTCTTTTTTTCCCCTCAACTGTGGAAACATTTAAACAAGGTAATCACATGTACTTTCAGTGTACTGACATGAATACACTTTCTCTGTCTCGCATTAAGCAGGAACATGTTGGGCTGGGCAAGCACAGCTAGTTTCTCTTCTGGTTTCAGAGTTTTTTTTACTTAAATACTTGCTTGCTAGTTGGTTAGTTTCCATGTCAATAGTAGCTTGCTGGGTTTTGTAATGTCATGCTGTGTAAAGGGCCGCATCGTTGTGGATGAATGTCTCATTGTGAGCTCTCAAACGTGCTTTTCGTTTGCCAGTGTAGATCCGTGTTTGGCCCACTTAAACATAACAAGCAAAAGAGGAGATCTGCATTATGGAAACTATTAATTAGGGGACTCAGGGATTTGACTGATGCAGGAGCCATCTGTTATGAACACAAGCTAACAGCTAAATGATCCATCTGTTTGAAAAATACATTGTGTTTCTCATATTATACTTTAAGGGATTTGGAAAAACTTCAGAATGCACAAGGCATTTTCCAACATGGTCATGTGTTTTATCAGCCCATTTTTTTGATCATAGACCTGAAAATGACATTTTCAACTTACCCAAGATACTGTATAGTATGAGCCCTATAAATCCATCATATTAGATTGAATGTGACAGTTTTTAAACTGTACCATACATTGTGCTTTAACCACATAATATGTTCCCCTTTTTTATGTTAAATAGCTTATTAATGATAATAATAATTTTGCATCTCTGCGCCACAATGAAAAATATGATTTACTTAAAGTATCAAGTTTTAGTGTAAATTTCTTCTCTAATAAGAGTCATTTCTTTTATTTCTTTCTCTTTTTTATTTTTTATAAATGGCTATATTTATAAATTTGGAATCCCTATCTAATTATATCTGAAATATGTATAATTTATACTTCAATATTGATTT
This sequence comes from Abramis brama, assembly GCF_963993115.1. Classification (NCBI taxonomy): domain Eukaryota; kingdom Metazoa; phylum Chordata; class Actinopteri; order Cypriniformes; family Leuciscidae; genus Abramis; species Abramis brama. The sequence continues at coordinate 36,250,691 of NC_139967.1, read as the reverse complement.
TAAACATCTGGTTTATCCTCACTGTAAGAACCAGTGTTTCACAGTCAAAACAGTAATGTTTAAAATAACTTTTCACAACATTGGTCATTCATGACTGCTCTTTTAAATTAAACTACTTGAAATATGTTTTTTTTTTTTTTTTTCTAGATATTGAGAAAGTGAAGGGAAATAAAATGGCAACACATAGCCTATCATAATTCCAAAACTCTTTGTTCCAACTTGGAAAGTGCTATTTTTAGTGACCGCGTGTGTCTCCAAAACCTGACAGCTTTACAATGCTGAATGTTCATGGCATGAGTGTAAATAATACATATTATTGACATTTCATGAAGACAGTAAGACAAGATGGAAAAATGTGCTACTCTGAATTTCTCAACAAGTGGACAGAGCAAAACTGGTCTTATTTACAGAACATTTTTGCTTTTATAACATTTTTAGACCAGCTGGATCCCACTCCCAGCTGAAGAAACCAAAGCTGAAAAAATACACATGACCTAAGCATAATACACGTTTCTAGCTTACATAAGCTAGCTACATAAGCCACTGATTAGTAATTAATGGGATAGTTCACCAATTTTTTTTAATTTGGTTACACTTTATTTGAAGGTGTCCTTGTTACAGTATAACTATGCATTTAAGTACTGAGTAATAGTATAGCCGAATTGTTAGGTGAGCATATGGATTACACACTCCTATAGAAGACCTGTCAGTTCAGTCAGGACCACTTCGCCAAGTATGGATAAATAGATTTATTGCGATAATATAGCATACAGTTAGTGTTGGCGGTATGGAACTGTTCTGGGCAAAACTCCCACGCCTGTCCATGCAGCTATGCCTGGACAGAGCGGGAGAGCAGCAAGGCAAACCCCCCATGGGGTACAGAACAGAACCAGTATATGCATGATTACAATTCTCAATTACATTGTTGAAATGAGCAATTACATGTGAAATACAATATATAATAAAATTTGCCAAGATTACACTGTAAAGAAAACAAGTGATCAGAAAGATGAAGGTTGGTTAGGAGGAGTTGGGGTTGGAGGAGGGAGTTTAGATGCGAGCAGCAAGCTATGTGGGAATGCTGAAGGAGTGTGAGATTTATGTGTGCCGCTGAGATAGATGTCGACACCGGATTGGACCGCGTCATGAACAGCTGGCTACCAGCTGATGCGGGCTTGGCTGACGTGGCCTGCCTGAACTAACGCGATGCTTGATTTCAGTCAGGACCACTTCGCCAAGTATGGATAAATAGATTTATTGCGATAATATAGCATACAGTTAGTGTTGGCGGTATGGAACTGTTCTGGGCAAAACTCCCACGCCTGTCCATGCAGCTATGCCTGGACAGAGCGGGAGAGCTGCAAGGCAAACCCCCCAAAACAAACCATATAGCCGATACCCCCCAACACAACTGAAGCATTTGAATGGACCATAACGTGAATGTTGGCGTACATAATTATTTAATTTAATATGGGAAGCGACGTCCGAGGCTCAGCGAAAAAAGGGGGAAGCATACACCCCTAGCGGCTGCAATTCTATATTTCCAAATTGCGTGACATACTTACCTTAAGGGGGAAGCATCACCCCTGGCTGAGTAATTTAGGATGCAACAAGCGTGCTGCTTAGGCGAGTGCGTACGAGTTAACCTATATATGGTTAATGTATAGCCAGTGAATGATTGTACTGTGAAGCATCGCTTCTGGTAACGAAGATGCGCAAGCGTGTCTCTTGAGCTGATTAATGTGAATTATGCGAGCTTAAAGGGGGAAGCATACACCCCTAGCAGCGGCCAATTACTACAAGCTTGTATGCATAGCATAATACGAATGGCCATCCGGCAGGGGAAGCATACACCCTTTTTTTTAATTATTTTTTTATTATTATTATTATTATTAATTTTTATAACTGCGTCGGTAAAATACAACGTAATAGAATTACAACACGAACGTTAAATGGTGAGGGGGGAGAAAGAAAGAAAGAAAGAAAAAAAAAAAAATCATAGATTAGACAGATTCCATAGATTTTTGAGCATCTAAAATATCCTTCAGTCCAGGACGAACGTAACGTTCGTATGCGCCAGAAGACCATCTTCCCAGAGCTTTCAGTGTATGAACCGTTGTGACAGAGGCCGCTGATGTAGCTGCTCCGATGCGAAAAGAGTGCGACGTGTATAGCTCAGGTGAAAGGCCGCAGGATTGGCAGACCAAGCGAAGACGGGCGGCGAACCAGGTTCTGGACATGGCTTTCCCCGCCTCAGTGATGAATAGAGGTTCATCGGGATGAGCATGAGGGCGACAACTCAGATACCGGGACATGGAATTAAAAGGGCAGAAATCTGTGTTAGTACGAGCAATGGCAATTGAAATACCTTTAGATTCTTTATCAGACTTTGAATGTTTAAGAAAAATGGAAAAGAAATTATCGTCAAAAGTGATATCAGACAACGTGAGATCGTGAGAGGGATCAAAATGGTTGTTACGTGTAGTGAATTCACCCACCCTGAGAAAACCATAAAAAGCACATAGAAAAGCTACTTCCAAAAGTGAATCCACATAAGGAGTGAAGCAACCCTGTCTCAGTTTAACAACCAGTTTTTTAACAAGAAAGAATGTAAGAGGAAGGCGTTTGTCTTTGCCTTTTGGCGCTTCTTTTTTGATGCCATCAAGCAGCAGACGGATAGATGGATGCCCCAAAAGACTGCAGACTGATGGATCCAAGCATCTTAGATGAAACTGAATGCCTGAAATCTGACTTTTAATGGAGGAGGGCTGCATTTTTTGAGCTAAATGACAATGCATTATATAAGAACATACAATAGCAATGTTGACAGGCAAGACAGAAACAGACAATGTAAAGCAAAAGGTTGAAAATCGAACCCAAGCAGAGTCATACACTTTTAATGTAGAATTAGCTAAACCGGATCTCATGTACAGAGAAGCTGCGGAAAGATAAGACTGCAGTGTGGCGTTTAGTCGAGAACAGTCAGGGCGAATGCTGGGCAAGGCAGGCTCGAAGGAGAGGCATCTGGGCACATAGTTTTGAACTCCTGAAATTTAAAACGAGACAGACAGTCAGCTATTTTATTGTCGAGGCCGGGTATGTGAGCAGCACGGAGAGTAAAATTGCAGATAATGCTTATCCACATGAGACGCCTCAAAAATTTATTAATGAAGGGAACTGAGGAGCGCCCTTTATTAATAATAAAAACCGTTGCTTCATTGTCGCAGTAAACGAGAATTTGTTTTCTGGACCACTGATTGCCCCAGAGAATACACGCAACGATGACGGGATATAATTCCAACAGTGCTGTTGACAACGTGTTAGCCGGAAGATTCGATAATTCTTTTGGCCAAGCGCTAGCGAACCAATGATTATTGAAAAAACCTCTGTATCCGATAGAAGGAGCGGCGTCAGTAAAGAACTTGAGGCTGATAGAAGTTTCTATTAAATCGTTATAAAAAAAAGAAATTCCGTTCCACCCTTCACATAAAAGAGACCAAAAATGCAACTCGGATTTGCAGCTTGAATCTATATTGATGGAATCGTGCAATTTTTCGACTGTTTTTGATAAATCAATGAGCCTAGAAATGAAGGAGCGACCTTGTGGAATGATTCGCATCGCAAAATTTAAATGTCCTAACATAGATAGTAATTCTCTCTTAGTGATGGAATCGTGGTTTAAAAAATATTGAATAACTTCTCTGATTCGATCTAATTTATTTAGAGGTAAAGAAGCTTGCATGAGATTGCTATCTAGGACGATGCCGAGAAATTCTATTGAATTAACTGGTCCCACTGTTTTTTCTTCCGAAAGACGTATACCCAATGTATTAAAGGTTTCTTTCAAAATATTAATACATCGATCGGGTTTAGATTTTGGGTAGTCCACGACCAAGAAATCGTCTAACAAATGAAGCACGAAAGGCAGCTTATTTTCATTTAAAAGAATCCAACACAGCGCTTCCGATAAAGTATCGAATATACGAGGACTGTTGCGGCAGCCGAAAGTAAGTCTAACGGAATAAAACATTTTATTACGCCATTGAACTCCGAAGAGGTGCCACTGGGATGGGTGAAGTGGCATGATTTTAAATGCGTCGACAATGTCGGCTTTGCCCAGCCAAGCGCCCTTACCAGCTGATTTAATGAACTGAATGGCATGATCTACTGAAGCATAAAAAAGAGAAAAATTAGGAAGAGGAATCAAACTGTTAATGCTAGGTACGTGAATATTGTCGTGAGGAGCTGACAGATCTATTATTAAACGCTTTTTTCCTGAATATTTCCTTGTGGCTATACCTAAAGGATTGATGCGAAACACTGGAAAGGGGGAGCTATCGAAAGGGCCGATCAGATAACCTTTCTTAACCTCTTTTGCCAATAAACTGTCGACTACTTCAGGTTCTTTGATGGCTGATTGCAGATTATTGCAATGAAATGAGGTTGTTGGGAGAAATGTTAAACCTGCCAAAAAACCTTGAATGAGTCCAGTTATTAAATAATGCACAAAACAGCGATTGGGATGCTTTTTTAAAGCTTTGTCAAGTTCTGGAACGTTGACAGGTGTTGAAGGCTTTATTTTTTCTTTTTTAATATATGCATTCTCCGAGGACACACGGACTTGGGATGTCCGTCTCCGCAATAACTGCAAGCGTGAATAAACTTACAATTAGAAAATCTACACACATTTTCATTGAAGTTGAAACACATAGGGGTATGAATCACTGGGGTAACCTTTTCGGCTGCTTCGTCTTTGGGAACACGGCCTGTCGGAGTTTTAGCACTTCTCGGGCACAGAGAAGAGGTATGCGCTAAAGAGCCGCACAATGAACATGATAAAGCGCGGTGACCTGTAAAATGCCTACTTATTAAAGCCAAATCTACTACCGACCAGTCCAATCTTTGGTTGAACCGTTGAATGTACATTGCTGCCTTAGCAGAGAAAGATTTGTGGTACTCGTAGAAAAGGGTCCCACCATAGGTCATAGCGAGGTCTGAGATAATGGCTAAATAAGTGTCTAGTTCTAATCTGCGCTCTGGACTTTGGGAACAGGCCAGTCGGCTATAGCGAGCAGAGGAGTAGTTTTGTTGGCCAGACGCGAACTTCTCCTTATACTCGGGGCGTTGTCCGGATCTAAATCCTCGCCGGCGTTTTCTAAGAAAACTTGTTCTTCGTCTGAATCCAAATTGGACATGGTGAGTAAAGTAAATACAAATGCTAAAAATAGCAGTTTCCTCATTGCTGAAGTTTTTATTTTAATTTGCAGCCATGCAAGTTTAGATGCGAGCAGCAAGCTATGTGGGAATGCTGAAGGAGTGTGAGATTTATGTGTGCCGCTGAGATAGATGTCGACACCGGATTGGACCGCGTCATGAACAGCTGGCTACCAGCTGATGCGGGCTTGGCTGACGTGGCCTGCCTGAACTAACGCGATGCTTGATTTAATACCTGCAGGCACACTGACACTGACTTAAACTGCAGGAAACTGTCTACAGGGGATGTCTTGATAGGGTACTTTGACCAATAGTTGATGGTTCCCACCATCGTTCTATGAGCGGAGGAACCTTCTCACTAGTATCCTACTAGATGGTCAACAGCCACTCAGTGGTGCTGGGGCCCCAATAAGGCTTTCGAGCCCCAGCACTTCTAACTCCTTTGGCAGCCCCTGCATCCAGTTTGTCTCTCAGATGTACTGGCATTGCCTCTCCTCTGATCAAGTGGGATCTGGACGAGAGAAGCCACTGAAAAGTGTTAGGACCACCCAAGGTATCTTAAACTGTCCTGGCAGTGACAAACAAGTCGACAAACCACTTCTTCGGCAGAGGAAACCATATGATTTTGCAGAAAAAAATAAAAACCCAGTTTGAGGTTACCAGTGATAAGCCAGTGTAATGGGGATGATGCTAGGGATCTCATTTTAGAGTGGGTGGGACCAATCCAAAGATACCGCCTTCTTTAATACAGGCAGCCCCTGACCAATAAGGTGCTACCACTCACCACAGCACTACCAGAATGGGTGTTCTATACCATCCAAAAAGTAGAAACCCATTTGCTTAACTTGGAATGCAAGGACAATAACCACTGGAATGACCACATACAAAGGTCTAGTCGAAAATATTAATGCTAGAAAGACAGCTGTCCTTGATAATTAACTTTCCAAACAAATTGTCCATGTCACTGCTCTTTAAGAGATAAGATTAGCAAGAACAGGTACCATCAAGAAGGCAAATTTTACAATTTACTGGTTTGGGAAGCCAGTTGATGAACCAAGGCTATATGGTACTGGATTCGCTATATGTAACAACCTAATCAGCAGTACACAAACATCCACTGCAATAAGTGACAGGATATCACATGAATGAGAATGGTCAATGGCCTTGTGCCACCCAAGATCATCAGCTTGAGTTTGTCATTGTCAAGCAGAATTACAGAAAAGAAGTCATGAACTTACATATATACAGTACATATACAGAAACCTACCTGCAAAGCTCCAGTTACTCACTTGTGTAAAAATGCTGTAAAGTGAGGAGGCTTTCAAAAATAATTTCATAAATAGATTTTTTTTTTTTATCAATTAACTTCTATTAACTAAATCAAATCAATATATGGTGTGACCACCCTTTGCGTTTAAAACAGCTTATAGGTACACTCGCACATGGTTTTTCAGCTTTGCAGGTAGGTTTCTTCAAACGTCTTGGAGACGTTGCCACAGTTTTTCTGGATTTAATATGTCTCAGTTTTTTCTGTTTCTTCATGTAATCCCAGATGGACTCGATTATGGTGAGATCAGATCTCCATGTGGAGCATACCGGCTGTTGTCAGACTCCATGTGAATATAAAAATCTCACTGGATTATTACAATTAATGACAAAAGGAATGTTTGGAAATGTAAACGTACTCGGTTACCTAATGTAACCTCGGTTCTCTCTAGAAGAGGGAACGAGTATTGCGTAAGTTGCTTACGCTACGGGAAAGTCTTCTTTCTTCGAGATCTGAAGCCAAAAATTATCCTTAATTTTGTATTCATTGTCAACGCAGTGCGGCAGCCGGCAGACCAAGGCAGGCTGTATAAGCGTGCTCATTGGCTGCTCGGCGGCAACTGCTTAAGCCTATCAGTGAGCCTCGTGAAACGTGGCCTCCAATGAGGGCGCTTCGCGCCCTCCACACCCTTCTAACCGTCAAGATGGGTGTGGCCAGAGTGTATATAACGAAGGCTCACAGGCTGAATATCTGGTTTTCGTAGTCTGAAGCGCAAAAGCTCGTGGCGCGACACGGCAGGTTACGCAATACTCGTTCCCTCTTCTAGAGAGAACCGAGGTTACATTAGGTAACCGAGTACGTTCTCTTACGAGAGGTTCTCTCGTATTGCGTAAGTTGCTTACGCTACGGGAACCCATTGTCAACGCCGTGCGCGCCGAGCATCCAGCACTTGAAACCCAGGGAGACCGGGGAAAACATTCTGCTGGAACAGGTGGCCGGTCGGAGAGACGGGCCAGCACAGTACAAAGCACTTCACTCAGTGTATAAAATAGAGCGGCGCCGCCGGTCTATAAGTATATATCAGTGCAAAACAGTGGGGCCGGCAGCGCGAGCCCACACAGTACATAAGCACACATTAGGGGAAGAAAAGAGCGACATCATCGGTCTTTTACGAAGAGAATAACCCCCCGCGCAGCAGAGTGGAAGACGGGCGGCCAGCAGCGCGGGCCAGCACCGGTAAACAGCGCGTAACGGGGAATGATAAACAGAGCGGACCAGCCGGTCTGAGTATAAAACACTTCACCCTAAGTAACATGCCAGAAATATCGTCAGCATGTGAACGTAGTCTGCACATGAGCGACTGGGCAGAGCATACATGTCACTTATACTGACAGCAATTTAGCCTGTAAGGCGGGAACTTCCAGGTCATAAAACCTCACGAATGTCGATGGGGAGGCCCAGCCCGCCGCCATACAAATATCGTGGATAGAAATTCCACTGGACCATGCCCACGAAGAGGCCATGCTTCTAGTAGAGTGGGCTCTGATACCCAGAGGGCACTGCAGGTGTTTGGAGGCATAAGCTGCTGCAATTGCGTCCACTATCCACCTGGACAGGCTCTGTTTCGAGGCGGCGAGACCCTTGGTGCGCCCCCCGAAGGAGACAAAGAGCTGCTCGGAACGCCTGAAAGCGGCGGAGCGCGTGATGTAAACTCTCAGCGCCCTGACAGGGCATAGGAGGTTATCACTGTCCCCATTATCGGATGCTGGCAGAGCCGAAAGGGAAATAATTTGTGCCCTAAAAGGGGTTCCAATCGCTTTGGGGATGTAACCATGTCTCGGTCTGAGAATGACTTTCGAGTCGTTCGGTCCGAACTCAAGACATGCAGGGCTAACAGATAGCGTGTGCAAATCCCCCACGCGTTTTACTGAAGACAGAGCTATCAGAAAAACGGTTTTGAGCGAAAGGTACTTTAAATCCACAGATTCAAGCGGTTCAAAGGGAAAAGCCTTCAGGGCCTCCAGGACCAAGGACAGATCCCAAATAGGAACCGAGGGGGGCCGCGGGGGATTCATCCGTCTGGCTCCTCTGAGGAAGCGGATAATAAGCTCGTTCCTTCCTAATGTCTGGCCGCGCGTCGTCTCAGCGAACGCTGCAATAAGCACATACACTTTGAGCGTGGAAGGGGACCTGCCCTTGTCCAACAGCTCTTGTAGGAAGGAGAGCACCCGTGGGACCCCACATGCACGTGGATCTAAGCTCTTAGTAGCGCACCATTTAGAAAACACCGACCACTTAGACGCGTAGAGCCGTCTCGTGGAGGGGGCTCTAGACTGCGTGATCGTGTTCACGACCCCTTCTGGCAGGTCAACGGGTATCCGTTGATTACCCATGCATGCAGAGACCATCGTTCTGGATGGGGATGCCAGATCGATCCACCGGCTTGAGAGAGGAGATCCTTTCTCACGGGGATCGGCCATGGGGATGAGTGCGACAGCCTCACCAGCTCTGGGTACCAGGTTTGGTTCTCCCAACGCGGGGCTATAAGAAGCACTGGGTGGTGCGTTTCCCTGATCCTCGCAATGACCTGTGGTAACAGGGAGACCGGGGGAAAAGCGTACAGCGGGAGGCTGGGCCATGTCTGGGACAGCGCATCCTTGCTTTTCGAGAAAAATTTCGGGCAGTGAGCGTTGTCTCTTGACGCAAAGAGATCGACCTCCGCTCTGCCGAATAGGCGCCAGAGAAACTGGACTGATCGGGGGAAAAGCGTACAGCGGGAGGCTGGGCCATGTCTGGGACAGCGCATCCTCGCTTTTCGAGAAAAATTTCGGGCAGTGAGCGTTGTCTCTTGACGCAAAGAGATCGACCTCCGCTCTGCCGAATAGGCGCCAGAGAAACTGGACTGTCTGGGGGTGCAGGGACCATTCTCCCGGGGGAATGATGTCTCTGGACAGTCTGTCTGGACCGACATTCAGGTGGCCCGGCACGTGCGCGGCTCTCAGCGAGCGCAACGAGCGGTGAGCCCACACGAGAAGGCGTTCTGTCAGCTTGCACAGGTTTCTGGATCTGACGCCGCCCTGTCGGTTCACATAGGATACCACTGACATGTTGTCCGAGCGGACTAGCACATGGTGATCCTGTATAAATGGGAGGAAGCGCTTGAGCGCGTTCTTGACCGCTATCATCTCCAGTTTATGTGGAGGCATTTCTCCTGGTCTGACCACAGGCCAAAGACCGGTTTGCCCTCGAAAAGAGCGCCCCAACCTGAGGTGGAAGCGTCCGTCGAGATAACTTTGCGGTGCGAGATGGCTCCCATTGTCACTCCCCGCTGGTACCAGTCGGCCGCTAACCAGGGCTTCAGTGCTGAAATGCAGCTCTGAGTCACTCTGATTCGAATGCCGCCGGAAGCCCAGGCTCTGAGAGGCACTCGGGCATTCAGCCAGCGTTGTAGCGGGCGCATACGTAACAGACCCAGCTGAAGCACTGCTGCAGCTGAAGCCATACAACCCAGCATCCTCTGAAATGTCTTGAGAGGTGCGGTGCTGCCCGGCTGGAAAGACGCAGCTAGGCGTCGAATGCAGCGCGCGCGCTGTGTCGACAGGCGGGCCGTCATTGCCACAGTGTCCAGATCCAAACCCAGAAAAAGAGGTTGATTGACTGGGCACTAATGAGCTCTTGGTCCAGTTGACCGTGAGCCCCAGGCTGTCCAGGTGGCTTAGAAGCACTGTTCTGTGGGCGATGAGTTCGGCCTCTGACTGTGCTAGAATTAGCCAATCGTCCAAGTAGTTCAGAATTCGCATTCCCCGACCCCTCAGGGGAGCGAGAGCCGTGTCCATGCACTTCGTAAATGTACGGGGTGCCAGCGACAGGCCGAAAGGCAGGACGGTGTACTGATATACCTGACCGTCGAAGGCGAATCTCAAGAATGGCCTGTGACGGGGTATTATCTGGATCTGAAAGTACGCGTCTTTTAGATCGAGAGATATAAACCAGTCCCTCGGGCGAATTTGCGCGAGAATTTGCCTGGTTGTGAACATTTTGAACGGTCTTCTCATAAGAGTTTTGTTCAAACGTCTCAGATCCAAAATTGGTCTGAGAGCTCCGTCCTTCTTGGGAACGAGGAAATAACGGCTGTAAAAGCCCGACTCGCTCATAGAAGGGGAAAACCGGTTCTATAGCCCCTTTGCACAGAAGTGTAGCTATTTCTGCTCGAAGTAGATGTGCTACTTCCCCATTCACTCTGGTCTCGGTACGCGCTTGAAAGCGCGGAGGGCGGCGAGCGAACTGCAGAGTATAGCCCTGTTTTACTGTGCTTAGCACCCATTCTGACGCGCCTGGAATAGCTTCCCACGCTTTCGCGTGTGCAGCCAGGGGCAGAATGGCCTCCGAGCTCTGATTGCCGCGCGTCGCGGGCTCGAGAGCTCGAAACGGAGGCGCGGGCGCAGCGCGCGCGCTCTTGGTGCTTAGATACGGCGGCTCGCATGCAGCGATAGCTGGCCGTTTTACACACAGTATCCCAGTGGCTTTGGACGGGGAACATACAGTGTGAGGCGCGACGCGCGAGGGCGGTGTCAGGGCGAAATGTTTGTTAGTATGTGTGAGCGCTCGAGGGCGGCACAGGACTTGCATTTAAAACGCACAGGACTTACATTTAAAACATGACCGGTCGTGAGAGGCCGTGTGACAGAGCGGGCAGTGAGTAGGTGTGGGCACGGGGAGGTGGACACGTGACCCACTTTTAACACTCGAGCGGCTTCTGCCTGCTTTATGAGAGTGGGCTCTGTGAGAGACACGGGATTTATAGTGCTTGTGTGCAGGGGTGAACACGGAAACGTGGGCACATTCACTGCATTTGAAACACATACGGCGTGAGCCGTGCAACCAGACATTATGCTCATTTGAGATTTCTCTGGGTCGCCGTGAGAACGGTGGTTGCGCGCAGGCGAGCGGGTAGATATACCGGCTCGTTGGCTGCGAGGTAAACATCTGCAGTAGCCATGGCAATGGGGACTGACAGAGCGTGAAGCTTTGACGGTGGTCCAACCGCAGCGGGACTTAACCGTCTTTTCTTCCCTCGTGTATAGAGGCTCAATAATAATCGAGCACCATGAGTAGGAGGGGTGCGAGAGGCGGGTTCGCTTTCTGTATGTAAGAAAAGCTGGCCGCGAGCTCGGAGAAGCGAACAGCATAAATTTGATCTGTTGCGAGAGCCGGGATCGAACACGGGTCTCTGGTACGAAAGCCTATAATTCCGCCACTGTACCACAGGGGAGAACACAATAGCTTTCGGTTAGCGCGAGCATATAAGTGAGCGACCTCAAGTTTGTTTGCAGGCGTGCGTGTAATAAAAACAGGCTCGTTTACTGCAATAGTAATATTTCCAGCCGCCTGAACTTAAGAGCGGACTGAGAAATGTGTGAGAATTGGCGGTTTGTCCGGCCACAGCGGGACGAAAACACTCTCTCTCCTCTTTTTGCCGGTGAGTGAGGCGCGCGCGCTGAACGTTGCTCGTGACCGTCCGCTCTGTCATCCCTTGTGAACGGCGCAATCTGCGCGGCCCAACAAGGGGGAGAGCGGGTTCGCTTTCTGTAAATAAGAAAAGCTTGCCGCGAGCTTGGAGAAGCGAACAGCATACATTTTTATCTGCCGCGAGAGCCGGGATCGAACCCGGATCCCTGGCGCAAAAGCCTAAGATTCTGCCACTGAGCCACAGGGGAGAATACATTAGCTTTCGGTTAGAGCGAGCATATAAGAGCGTCATGTCTTGCGACGGCGTTTGCTTGCAGGCGTGCGTGTATTTATAACAGGCTCGTATACTGCAATATGAACAATTTCAGTCGCCTGAACTCAAGAGGGGACTGAGAAATGTGTGAGGAATGGAGGTAGGTCCGGCCAGGGCGGGACGAAAACACTCTGTTCTCCTTTCGCCGGTGAGTGACGTGCGAGGACGGAGTAGCTTTCTTGTAACGTAAAGAGAGCTCCAGGACCGTCCGCTTCTGCCATCCCTTGTGAGCGGCGCAGTAGCGCGGCTCGAACAAAGGGAAAGGAAGCTCGCTCCGAGACCGTCCACTTCTGCCATCCCTTGTGAGCGGCGCAGTAGCGCGGCTCGAACAGAGGGAGTGTATCTATCTCATTCGCCTCATCCCCTGACGCGGCGGCGGCGCGGGCGAGAGCCGGCGGTTGAACGGCCGGGAGGGGGGGGCGGAGAGAGCGAGCGAGAGAGAAGCTCGAGGGAGAAGTTCCGGCGAGCTCCTCAGTCACATCAGTGTCCGGTGGTCTCTGCGAGCGGCGCTTCTTCTTGCGCGGCCCGGCAGGGACAGGCGGAACGACAGCTTGGTCGAAAACTTCAAGTCGAGCCCGCAGGGTCGACATTGAAAGTTCTTCGCACTCGGGGCAGCCGCCCGTAGAGAGTGCGGTGGCGGCGTGCTCGCGGCACAAGGCGCAGGAAAAAACGAGGCATTTTTAGAAAAACGCCTCGTGCTCTTTTAGAATGAGAGAAAGTATGTGTCGCAGTAGGCGAACACACACAGCAGTAAAAGGATATGTCGCCGGATAGCGTAGCAGGCACGGATGGCTGAAGGCGGCGAAGGCGGCCGGCTTCTTCAGGCGCTGTCCTAGGCTTGCTGGTCGCTGGTTTCAACGGCGGCGGCTCTCAAGATCCAGCGATGCGAAGAGCTTCGCTGAAGACAAGAAAATCAGATATTCAGCCTGTGAGCCTTCGTTATATACACTCTGGCCACACCCATCTTGACGGTTAGAAGGGTGTGGAGGCTCATTGGAGGCCACGTTTCACGAGGCTCACTGATAGGCTTAAGCAGTTGCCGCCGAGCAGCCAATGAGCACGCTTATACAGCCTGCCTTGGTCTGCCGGCTGCCGCACTGCGTTGACAATGAATACAAAATTAAGGATAATTTTTGGCTTCAGATCTCGAAGAAAGAAGACTTTCCCGTAGCGTAAGCAACTTACGCAATATGAGAGAACCTCTCGTAAGAGAACTAATATTTCCTGCTGACACACAACAGCAAAAGATATAAATTACTGGCTTAAAACCATTTTTTGGGCTGAAAATACTAAAGTGCCTAAGACTTTAGCACAGTACTGTACCACAGCGCTGACTGTGACACTGATCACAATCTAGTGTCATCCATAACCATTAAACCAAAGCCTTTCCACCATCAAGTGAAACAGTCCCAAAAGATTGACATTCACAAAACAAAGCTCCCAAATCTCAGAGAGGAATATGGCAGCAGGCTTGAAGAAAAGTTGCAGAACATTCCCAATGCCCCAGACCCTGACACTATCTGGGAAGACATAAGAAATGTGATCTATCACTCTGCTCTACAAACTTTTGGAAAGAAAAGAGGACAAAACCCTGATTGGTACAATGCCTCCTTACAAATTACTCAACCAGTTCTTGAGGAAAAGTGTCAAGCTATAGTCAAGAACCACAAGACAAGCAGCAAGCTCATATCATGCTGCCAAATCTGCTGCACAAACAACAGTTCAGAAATGTGCCAAAGAATACCGGGACACTCTATACCCTAATATTGAAATGGCAAGAAACTCCGAAAATTTTAAAGCTATGTATAAGGCTATCAAAAGTGCAATAGGACATACCCAGACCTGTGGTGTGCTCAAGAGAAAAGATGGTACCATCATTGAAGACAAATGAGAAAACGTGCACATCGAATAGAGCAACAGTGAGTTATACAGCTCAAAAAGCACCATTTATTATGAAACTTTAGCTCATCTTCAAGGCTAGCCACTTCAAAATGACTTGACTTGACTTGACTTGACAGACTTTATTGTCATTCAGTATACAACAAGTGTGTACAGAACGAAATTTCGTTTGCATAGGCCACAGTTTTTACAGTTTCAGTACAATGCAAATGTTTATGCAAAAAAAAAAATTCTGTAAGCAAAATATAAATAAATATACAAATAGCAGAATGGATTAAATATTAAATATACAAATATCTAAATAGATGTATGACAGCAGTCTAGTGTAAGACCAGCAGCACTAAGTATTATTTTTTAAGTGTTCAACAGTCTGATGGCTTGGGGAAAAAAGCTGTTATAGAACCTGGTGGTCCTACACCGCATGCTGCGGAACCTCTTTCCGGAGGCCAGCAGAGTAAACAGACCATAATGGGGGTGAGAGGAGTCGCTGCAGATTTTTCTGGCCCGAGATGCACAGCGGTTCTCTGCAATGTCCTGAATGGAGGGGAGAGAAGTGCCGATGATTCTCTCTGCTGTCCTCACCACTCTTCTCACATCCTTCCAGTCAGAGGCACTACAGCCTCCACACCACACTGAGATACAGCTGGTCAAGATGCTCTCTATGGTGCTTCTGTAAAATGTGGTGAGGATAGGTGGGGGCAGATGAGCTCTTCTCATCCTCCGTAGGAAGTACATCCGCTGCTGTGCCCTCTTCACCAGTGATGCAGTGTTTACAGACCAGGTAAAATCGTGTGTGATAAGCACCCCCAGAAACTTTGTACTGCTGACCACCTCCACAATTATGTTGTTGATGAGTAGTGGAGCATGGCTGGGCTGGTTCTTCCTGAAGTCGACAATGAGTTCTTTGGTCTTGTCGACATTCAGGATCAGGCTGTTGTCTCTGCACCAGCCCACCAACTGCTCCACCTCCTCTCTGTAGGCCAGGTCCTTGTCATCCCTGATGAGGCCTACCACTGTTGTGTCATCCGCAAATTTCACAATGTGATTAGTGGCGTGCCTAGGGACGCAATCATGTGTCATTAGAGTGAACAACAGAGGACTCAGGACACAGCCCTGTGGGGAGCCTGTACTGAGGGTGATGACGCTGGAGGTATTCTGTCCAACCCGCACTGACTGAGGTCTATCAGTGAGGAAATCAAGCAGCCAGTTCCGCAAGGGGGTGCTGAAGCCCAGAGGTTCCAGTTTGTCTACCAGGTGTTGAGGGATGATGGAATTAAAAGCTGAACTGAAGTCCAGGAACAACAGCCTAACATGCGTGTTCTTCTCCTCCAGATGTGCGAGGCTCAAGTGTAGAGCGGAGGAGATGGCATCCTCAGTGGAGCGATTTGGCCGGTAGGCAAACTGAAAGGGGTCAAGCGTGGGAGGGAGTCTGGAGATGATGTAGTCTTTGACCAGCCTTTCAAAGCACTTCATTATGATGGAAGTCAGTGCGATGGGCCGGTAGTCATTTAGAGAGGTGATCCGAGATTTTTTAGGCACTGGGATAATGGTGGCGGTCTTTAGGCACGATGGCACTGTGGCTTGGTCTAGCGAGGTGTTAAAAATATCCGTCAGAACACAAGCCAGCTGGTCTGCACAGTCCTTGAGCACTCGCCCCTGTATGTTATCAGGGCCTGGGGCCTTCCGGGTGTTTACCCTCCTCAGAGACTTCCGCACATCAGCTATGTCCAGGCAAAGTGTCTTTTCTTGCTGATGGGGAACTGCTTTCTCTGCACGAGTGCTGTTTAGTGCCTCAAACCTCGCAAAAAAAATATTTAGTTCATTGAGGAGGTCAGTGTCAGCTTCACCTCCAAATGGAGGAGTTACCTTGTGGTTGGTGATAGCCCGTAAGCCTTTCCACATGTTGCTGATGTTGGTGGAGTCATGGAACAAGTCCTGGATTTTTTTACTGTGAGTACGCTTTGCTAACCTAATGGCACGGTTCAGATTGGCTCTTGCTGTTCTCAGAGCCTCCACGTCGCCAGACTTGAAGGCAATGTTCCGTGCTTTTAGCATCTTGCGTACTTCTGCAGTCAGCCAGGGTTTCTGATTGGCTCGGGAAATGATGGTCTTCATGATGCTGACATCCTCTGTACATTTGCTAATGTAAGCTGACACTGATATGGCGTACTCATCAATGCTCGTATGACCGTTGTAGGTGGCAGCTGACTTGAACATGTCCCAATCAGTGCAATCAAAACAGTCCTGGAGTACCTCCATAGCCCCCTCCGACCATATTCTCACCTGCCTCACTGTAGGTTTCCCACTGATGAGCAGGGGCTTGTATGCAGGGATAAGCATAACAGATAGATGGTCTGACAAGCCAAGTTGGGGGCGGGGGGCTGCTCTAAATGCACCTTTGATGTTTGTATAGGCCTTGTCCAATATGTTCTGTCCCCTAGTTGCGAAATCCACATGCTGGTGGAAGTGTGGGAGAACTGTTTTCATGTTGGCCTGGTTAAAATCCCCAGCAACAATGAAGATGCCCTCAGGATAAGTGGATTGCAGCTCACTGATGGTCTTGACTTGATGGTCAAAATGACTTGGATGCAGAACCAGAGCTAGATGAGGTAATAACAATAGTACAAGCACTGGGCAGAGGCAAAGCTGCAGGGTCTGATGCAATACCAGGTGGGCTTCTTCAAGCTGGAATAGAACCCTTAGCCCGGCATCTCTATCAACTCATTCTGAAGTGCTTACGCTCTTAGCATGTTACCCAAGATTTCAAGGATGCAAAGATCACCCCCTAAAATAAAAAAGGGGAGAGTGGAGACTGTGAAAATTACAGCAGAATCTCACTGCTGAGCATTACAGGGAGAGTCCTGGCTTGCGTATTATTGACTTGCCTTCAACAGCTATCTGAGGTCATATATCCTGAGTCCCAATGTGGCTTTCGGCACAACCAGTCCACTACAGACATGATATTTGCTGTGAGACAATTACAAGAGAAATCAAGAGAACAAAATCAGCCGCTCTACCTTGCCTTTGTAGATCTAACCAAAGCTTTTGACTCTACAAAAACCTATTCCCCTTCTTGTCCCTTCTATCACTCTTTCATAATAGAATGCAAGGCAGAGTTCAATTTGATGGTGATCTGTCGAATTCCCTTGTAATCGAAGTGTGAAACAAGGCTGTGTGTGTCAGGACATACACACTGAGCGAAAGGGTAAGTTAATCCAAGTTAATCGAAAAACACCTGTAAACAGCAGTTGTAGAAAAAAAGTCAAGTCACCTTCATTTATATAGTGCTTTTTATAATACAGATTGTTTCAAAGCAGCGTTGGAGTGAATATAATATAGGAAATGAATGCAACAAAGATTGTTTTGGCTGTACAGCAGCTCTAGAAGAAAGTCACTAGCTTAAGTACGTTTTTAATTGATTTATGTCACGGTTCACAAATCCTTGTGTTCATTTTGTGGATCTGTTGGTGTGTTGTAGGTGTTAGGTCTATGTATGTGTTGCTTGTTTGTTGCCTAGTGACTAGCTTATCACTCCAATCAGTCACTTCAGCTGCAGCTAGTTTACTGCCTATATCTAGCTGGAGTTATGCTGGGTGTCGGTTCATCACTCATGTCTTGTTCTCGTTGCCAGTTACCTCGTCAGAACTGCTTGCTGTGTTTGCTGAGTCCTGTGTGGTGCTAGATTACCAGTTCGGGAATTTACATCGACCAGTCTCTTGTAGTGCACCCTGAGTATTCCTATTATGGTATCGTCTGTCAAGTTTCATCAGTCTCCTGCATCTTGTCTGATCTGAATACTTTCTCTGTCTAATAAACTTGAGCTACTTGCATTTGGATCTGGAACTCGTTATTGTGACAGAACGAACCGACCACCATCATGGATCCAGCAAGTGCGTCCGAATTGAGCGCAATCCTATCAAAGAGCGATATTCGCATGCAACAACAGGAGGAACAGACGATAGCCACGGGTCGCGCTGTTCAGGCACTGGTGACCCAAGTCTCCGAACTAATGACCCAGTTGCAACAACTAAGGACTGAGACTGCGTCTGTGCAACAAGTCACCGCCATCCCATCTGCTTTTGCCGCTCAGAGTCAGACCACTCGTGCCACTGAGCCCCATCTTCCGCCACCAGCATTCTACTCCGGTGAGCCCCAGTTATGTCGCTCGTTTTTAGCCAAATGTTCTCTGTACATCTCTCTTCAACCTTCGTCATTTCCTATGGAGGAGGCTAAGGTGGCCTTTGTTATAACCCTGCTCTCGGGTCGAGCGGCCAGTTGGGGAACTACTGTGTGGGAACAGAGACTTCCGTGCTGTGCTTCGTTTGAGACATTCTCCCGGGAGCTCAGAAAGGTCTTTGATCGCACTGCTTCCGGTAGAGGCGCGGCGCGACTTCTCGCGGAGCTGCGTCAGGGAGATCGTACTGTAACGGAATATTCGATTGAATTTCGCACATTGGCTGCGGAGTGTGGCTGGAATTCAGAGGCTCAATGGGACATGTTTTTATATGGACTTTCTGAGACCATAAAGGATGAAATTTACTCTTTGGATTTACCCGCGGGGGTGGATAAACTTATAGATCTGGCTATTCAGGTGGATACGAGACTACGGCGAAGGGGTCCACAGACACAGCGAGAGTGGCCTGCTAGTGCACAGAGTAAGGTATCTTTTTCTCCTGGTGAAACTGTCTTTTCCAGATCCTGAACCCATGCAAATGGGCAGGTCCCGTCTATCGCAACAGGAGAAACAAAGAAGAAGAGGGAGGGGATTCCAGTACCTGGTGGACTGGGAGGGTTACGGTCCGGAGGAGAGAAGTTGGGTTCCTGCTAGGGACATTCTGGATCACTCCCTTATTGATGATTACAATCGCCAGGTAGGTTCTCCTGGGAGTGCCAGGAGGCACTCTTAGGGGAGGGGATACTGTCACGGTTCACAAATCCTTGTGTTCATTTTGTGGATCTGTTGGTGTGTTGTAGGTGTTGGGTCTATGTATGTGTTGCTTGTTTGTTGCCTAGTGACCAGCTCATCACTCCAATCAGTCACTTCATCTGCAGCTAGTTTACTGCCTATATCTAGCTGGAGTGAGTTATGCTGGGTGTCGGTTCGTCACTCATGTCTTGTCCTCGTTGCCAGTTACCTCATCAGAACTGCTTGCTGTGTTTGATCCCCGCGTTCTCCTCTGAGTCCTGTGTGTCGCTGGATTACCAGTTCGGGAATTTACATCGACCAGTCTCTTGTAGTGCACCCTGAGTATTCCTATTATGGTATCGTCTGTCAAGTTTCATCAGTCTCCTGCATCTTGTCTGATCTGAGTACTTTCTCTGTCTAATAAACTTGAGCTACTTGCATTTGGATCTGGAACTTGTTATTGTAACAATTTATTTCCGTTGTAAAAAATCATTAGTTATTAATTTAGGGGCCGCTTACACAACACCGTTTTCAACTGAAAGCAGAAAACCTTTAATGCATTCTGGCTGTTGATTTACACGACAACAGTGTTTTGGTGGCCTGAGAACTTATGATAATGCAAGTCCTTCTCTTACAGATGTTGGTTGGAGATCAAGTGAATAGTGAGGTTTGAGGAGGGATACATGGAATTTTGGGTGAATTCCGTAGTGCGCTAGGAGTTTTAACTCATAGGTGATGCGGTTAATCTGTTTGACGACCTGGAAGGGACCAATGTATTTGGGACTAAGCTTTCGGCAGGGCAGGTGCAGTCTGATGTACCACGTTGAGAGGCTCTTGTGTGGCGCAGGAGGTGGTGAGCTTCATCCCACACCCTCCCACTCTCTCCCAGAACCAGTGATTTACAGAAGGTGCTTCAGATGGCTTTCTTGATTGGTAGCCGAACATTCACTGGAATGGAGTTAGACCGTTTGTTTTAACATTTAACATTAGTTATTAACTTAGGGGCTGAAACAGAAAACCCTTAATGCGCTGTGGCCTGCTCATTCGCATAACAACAGTGCCTGGTGGCTCGAGAACGCAAACCTTGAAATAGGTTCCAAGGTGCAAGCCTGGAAAAATTTTGAAGAAAAAAGCGCAAACTTCAAAAACGCAAACCTGTGAAAACGCTGACGGCGTGCACATGCATATTACATGTTTAGTCTAAAGGTATGCGGCGCGTTTGAATATATATGTGCGCAGGTGTGTAGTCTTTCTTTATAAATTGACCTCAACAAATTACTTGTCTTGCCTTAAAAATTTATAATACAGAATTATTTATAGCTTCAGGATTTATGGGAAGTTTTCTCGGTTCGGACGGACCTAATCTATGCAGCCTTACATGCAGAGGTGGACAGTAACAAAGTACATTTACTTGAGTACTGTACTTAAGTACACTTTTTTTGAGTATCTGTACTTGAGCATTATTTTTTGCCAAATAAGGCCAAATAAAGAAATTTACATGCTGGATCTTCCTCCAAGCTTGAATGGACTAATTGAGTTGGCACCGAGAGTCGATGCTCGGCTGAGCAGGATAAGTCGCTTCCATCGGAGTCTTCATTTTGGCGACGCAGAGGACTGCCGAGTCAGCAGCACGGACACGGTCAGTCCCGTTTCAGATCCCGAACCCATGCAGGTGGGCAGAGCTTGGCTTTCCCGAGAGGAGAGAGAAAGGCGGAGGTCCCAAGGACTTTGCTTATACTGCGGCAAAGCGGGCCACTTTATCAATTCCTGCCCGGTAAAAGACCACGCCCGGTAGTAACTAGGAGGCTACTATCGGGTGGGATTTCTGCCAAGAAGACCTCATCATCTACACTCCTCTCGGTAAGACTGAGGTGGGCAACACACTCACATGACACCAAGGCTTTACTGGACTCGGGGGCTGAAGGTAATTTTATGGACGCTAGACTTGCTCACCAACTTCAGCTCCCCATCTCACCACTCACGCACAAGATTTCCGTCGCTGCTGTTAATGGCCAGGAACTTCCCAGTATTTCTCAAACCACTGAACCCATTTCACTCATTACATCTGGCAACCATACTGAGACAATAACCTTTCTCCTCATGGACTCACCACTTGCACCTATAGTACTTGGCCATCCCTGGCTCACTCGACACAACCCCAGAGTCAACTGGGGTCACAATTCTGTGTCTGCTTGAAGTAATATGTGTGCAGTGCAGGCAGTGAATTTATCTAACGTGCCTGAGGAGTACCAGGACCTGAAGGAGGTGTTCAGTAAGTCCCGCGCTGCTTCTCTCCCTCCACATCGTCCCTATGACTGTGCCATAGATTTAGTGCCAGGTGAGTCTCCGCCTAAGGGCAAGTTATATTCACTTTCTGTTCCAGAAAGGGAGGCTATGGAGAAATATATTTCTGATTCTCTAGCTTCCAAATTCATTCGCCCTTCCTCATCTCCAGCGGGGGCGGGGTTCTTTTTTGTGGGGAAGAAGGATGGGTGTCTGCGACCGTGTATTGATTATCGGGGGTTGAACAACATCACGGTAAAGAATACTTATCCTTTGCCGTTGATGTCTTCAGCCTTACAGGGAGCATCCATCTTCACAAAATTGAATTTACATAACGTTTATCATTTGGTCCGCATAAGGAAGGGTGATGAATGGAAGACCGCATTCAATACCCCCAGGGGGCTCTTTGAATACTTGGTCATGCCTTTCGGGCTGTCCAATTCCCCAGCGGTCTTCCAGGCACTCGTCAATGACGTGCTGAGAGACGTGGTTGATCAGTTCATATATGTTTACCTGGATGACATATTGATTTTTTCATCTTCTCTCCAGGAACACGTTCAGCACGTCAGACGAGTGCTTCAGAGGTTACTAGAGAATGGGCTTTTTGTCAAGGCGGAGAAATGCGTCTTTCATGCACAGTCTGTTCCCTTCCTAGGATACATCGTCTCGTCTGAGGGAGTGCGTATGGATCCTGACAAGGTTAAGGCTGTGATAGATTGGCCAAGTCCAGATTCCTGTAAGGCCCTGCAGAGGTTTCTGGGGTTTGCCAATTTCTATCAGCGTTTTATTCGCAATTTCAGCCAACTAGCCGCACCTCTGACTGCCTTGACCTCCCCCAGAACGACGTTCAGGTGGTCCGATACAGCCGAGGCTGTATTCGCTAAAATGAAAAGTCGCTTTGTTTCGGCTCCCATCCTCATTGCCCATGATGCATCACGTCAGTTCGTGGTGGAGGTCGATGCGTCAGAGGTGGGAGTAGGAGCAGTACTTTCCCAACGTTCTTCCACAGACGGCAAGATGCACCCTTGCGCGTTTTTGTCCCACCGTTTATCACCTGCCGAATGTAATTATGACATTGGTAACAGAGAGTTGTTGGCCGTCAAGTTAGCGTTGGAGGAGTGGCGTCATTGGTTAGAAGGGTCAGGGGTACCTTTTATCGTTTGGACCGATCATAAGAATCTTGAATATATTAGATCTGCTAAAAGACTCAACTCCAGGCAGGCTCGATGGGTACTTTTTTTCCGGACATTTTGACTTTTCTCTCTCATACCGGCCCGGGTCCAAAAACATCAAACCCTATTCTTTATCTTGCATTTTTGATCCATCCGAATGCCCGGTTACCCCCGAGTGTATTTTACCCGAGAAGATAGTTATTTCCATACTTACATGGGAGGTCGAATCGAAGGTCAAGTCGGCCTTAGAAGGGGTAACGCCTCCGCCCGGTTGCCCACCGAGTCGATTGTTTGTACCGGAGGAGTTACGGTCCAAAGTTATTCGATGGGGTCATTGCTCCAACATTGCTTTGTCATCCAGGAGTAAACTGGACTAGCTGTTTAGTAAAGCAACGATTCTGGTGGCCATTAATGGATCGCGACATACGCAGTTTTGTTTTGGCTTGCTCAGTTTATGCCATTGGTAAGACGTCTAACCGACCTCATGATGGGTTACTCCATCCGCTGTCTGTCCCTTCGAGACCCTGGTCCCACATAGCGCTAGATTTTGTCACCGCCCTCCCGCCCTCTAATGGCATGACGGTTGTTTTAACCGTAGTGGAGCGGTTCTCGAAGGCAGCACATTTCATCCCCTTGCCCAAATTACCTTCAGCCAAGGAGACAGTGGTGACTGTTGTAGACCACGTCTTTCGTTTACATGGCCTCCCGATGGACGTGGTCTCCGACAGGGGGTTCCAATTTGTGTCCAAATTCTGGAAAGAGCTCTGTAGGTTACTAGGGGCTACAGTCAGTCTGTCCTCGGGTTACCATCCCCAGAGCAATGGTCAGACCGAGCGAGCCAACCAAGATTTGGAGAGAGTGTTGCGATGTTTGGTGTCCAATAGGGCTGCACGATTTGGGGAAAATGTCATATTGCGATAATTGAGGTCAATATTGCGATATGCGATATAATAAACAAATGGTTTCATGAGTCAACTTGCTTGGTTCTCAAGGAAAATAAATGCACACACAGATTAGTGATAATCTGCCTAAAGAAAAAAAGTTATTTAGTCAAGAGCAGTGAGTGTTTTTCTCTGTTCCCTTTGTTCTTTGATTAACTTTAGCGACAGATATAATTAGTGGCTACTGTGTACTGTCCCTTTAAGACCAGTCGCTGCTGTCAGAGACGCGGATCTCACACGCGCCTCATTCTCTCACGAGTCACAACTCTTCACGTTCATCATAAGACTACTCTTATGTTATGAAGATACTCGACAAAAAGACATTTTGGCATAATTGTGTGTGTTATTGTTCGTTCAAGCTCGAAAGAGAACTGTATTCTGGCATGCTGTTTTGTGCGCATGCACGATATTAGCGCAAGTCTTTCTGTGTGTCACAGTCAGGACATTCACAGGCAGCGCGTTCTTTTTTGTCTTATCGCGCATGAATGGTTTAAAAGCATTTGCATGAATAAGAGCGGGATCATGTAACACTATCCAAAGGATGCCAAAAATTAACAGATGCTGCATTAATTGTGTTAACAGCGCTAATTTGTTTATTTAATATAAAATCGCAGCATTTTGCGTCATATAATCGCGTAGGCTTGACATCGCGATTGCGATTGCGATATGATTAATCGTGCAGCACTAGTGTCCAAGAATCCTTCATCCTGGAGCCAACAACTTTCTATGGTTGAGTACGCTCATACCTCATTACCAGTGACATCCACGGGCCTCTCTCCGTTTGAGTGTAGTCTAGGGTACCAGCCACCAATTTTTCCGAGTCTGGATTCTGAAGTCGCGGTCCCCTCCGCTCACGCCTTCGTCCAGAGGTGCCACCGCACATGGACCAGAGCCCGTGAGACTCTGCTCCAGGTGGGGGGCGCGCACTAAGGCTAAAGCCGATCGCCACCGGTCAAGGCCTCCCGTATACGTCGTGGGTCAAAAAGTGTGGCTTTCTACCAAGAATATTCCGCTCCGTGTCTAAGCTAGCTCCCAGATTCATCGGCCCGTTCACTGTCAAGATCATTAGTCCGGTGACAGTCCACCTCAAACTTCCTCCGGCGTACAGGAGAATTCATCCCGCCTTTCATGTCTCCAAATTGAAACCTGTTTTTCGTTCTCACCTTAATCCGCGGCCCCGGTTCCCCCACCACCGTGACTCGTAGACGGGGAACCTACGTATTCGGTCAATCGTATTCTGGACTCGAGACGGAGGGGACGCGGATTCCAGCACCTGGTGGACTGTGAAGGTTACGGTCCGGAGGAGAGAAGTTGGGTTCCTGCTAGGGACATTCTGGATCACACCCTTATTGATGATTACAATCAACAGGTAGGTGCCTCTGGGAGCGCCAGGAGGCGCTCCTAGGGGGAGGGGTACTTTCACGGTTTATGAATTCACTGTCTCCTTTCGTCTCGTCTTGCATTGTTTGTGTGTGTGTGTGATTGTGGGCGGGGTCGCTGATCGCTGCTGCTGATCAGCACACCAGCTGTGTATGATCAGTGCGCCAGCTGCAGTCTTTGTCAGAGCGTTTTTGGTGTTCCTAACTGACGACGAAGTCTTGACAGAGCAGCCATCAATTGTTAGACAGTATTCTAGGTTACTACTGTATGTGCGGAGGTTTTTTGTCCAATAATTAGAAACTCCAATTTTTTATATCAGCTATGCATTCCTTTAATTTGGTGAATCGGTAAGTTTTGTCGATGCGCGAAGAAATACAGAGCTGAGTATCATCAGAATAACACTGCAATGCTTCCTAATGATATCTCTCAAGGGTAGCATGTGCAGGGTGAAAAGCAACAGTCTTAGTACTGAGCCTTGTGGTACTCCATACTGAACTTGTGATCGATTCAACTCTTCATTTACTGCTACAAACTGATAACGGTCAGATAAGTATGATTTTAACCATGCTGATGCAACATAATTTTTGAGTCTATTCAAAAGAATGTTGTGGTCAATGGTATCAAATGCAGCAATAAGATCCAGTAACACTAATAGAGAGATACAACCACGATAGGATGATAAGAGCAAGTCATTTGTAACTCTTATGAGAGCAGTCTCAGTACATATGGTCTAAATCCGGACGGGAAATCCTCGCAGATACTATTTCTTGCTAAAAAGAAACATAGTTGTGAGGATACTGCCTTTTCTAATATTTTTGACTGAAAGGGTAGATTTGAGATCGGCCTGTAATTGATTAATTCTGTAGGATCAAGTTGGGTTTTTACATTAAGAGGTTTAATAATAGCCAGCTTAAAAGTTTTCTGTACATATCCTCATGACAAAGATGAATTAATGATTTTAAGAAGAGGATCTATGACCTCTGGAAGCATCTCTTTCAGTAGCTTAGTCAGTATAGGGTCTAACATACATGTTGTTGATTGATTAAACATGACCTCCGCTGTTTCCATGGCAGTTGGAAGTCCTTTTTAGGGAATCAGCTTGCAGGCTTTCAGGAAACGCTCCACAATTACAAGGATGCATATATATCCGTCTGAGGCTGGCAGGTCTGTGATAAAATTCACCCCTAGGTGTGACCAGGGGTGACGTGGAACGGGCAGCGGGAGGAGTTTCCAGACGGTAGATGGCGAGGGACCTTGGAGATTCCTTACAACCTTGGAAGTACTGCTTGATGTCATTAGCCATGCCAGGCTACCAAAAGCTGTCCTGTATTAGTGAGAGGTTTTGTGTTGTCCCTGAGTGGCCAGTGGCCAAAGAAGATTGTGCTGACTGGATTAACATCATTGGTCTGGCCTACATAGGTCATTGGCAGATGCTTCCGTAATTTGTTTATCACTGAATGGGATTTAAAATGATCGAGGAAGGAAGCACTGGTTTGGATCATTCTGGCACTTCATCTGGACTATGGAGTCGTGACAGGGCATCAGTTCTTACATTCTTTGATCTAGGTCGGTACGAAAAAATGTAACCGTGTGAAGAACAAAGCCCATCTGGCCTGTCTGGGGTTTAGCCTCTTTGCTTCATGAAGATACTGAAGATTTTTATGATCAGTGAGGACGGTGAATAGATGTCGAGCTCCCTCCAGCCCAGTGCTCTCTGTTGCTGATGTCATAATTCTGCTCCGCCGGGGTCAGTTTCTTTTAAAAAAAGGCACATGGTAGGAGTATGTTTGACTTTTGCTGCTTGAAAAGCACTGCTCCTACTCCAGATGTAGAAGCATCCACTTCAACTACAAAAGGCATCTCAGGATCAAGATGGAGGAGGATTGGGGCAGTAGTGAAAGCTGATTCTAGTTTCAGCTTTAGGTGTCCATGACATGACTTGGGCCTGTTTTTTAACAGTGAAGTCAGTGGAGCGGTGAGCGAACTGTAGTTATAAATGAAGCGGTGATAGAAATTGGCAAAATCAAGGAATCTTGGGAGTTCTTTGATTGTTGTGGGAGTCAGCCAGGACTTGACTGCTGAGACCTTCCTCTCGTCCACCTGGATGCCTTCCTTACTGATCTGGTAACCAAGGAAATGGATGAAGGAATTATAGAAACTGCAATTTTCAGCTTTTAGGAACAGTTGGTACTCACACAGATGTTGTAGGACCTCCGAAACATGGCAGGGATGTTCTGCCAGACTCCCTGAGTATATCAAGATGTCGTTGATATATACCACCACAAACGGGTTCAGGAACACCTAGAGTACCTCATTCATGAAGTTCTGGAATATGTTGACCAGTCAGTATTGCATAACACAGTACTCATAGTGTCCTGCAGGGGTCACAAATGCTGTCTTCCACTCGTTCCCCTCATTTATCCGGATGAGGTTATACATGCTTCGGAGGTCTAGTTCAGTGAAAATGGAAGCACCGTAGAGTTGTTCCAGGGCTGCTGGGACAAGGGTAAATGGATAACGGAACTTGATGGTTATTTTGTTGAGTGCCCGGTAAGCAATGCAGGGCCGCAAGCCTAAACCCTTCTTGGCGACGAAGTGTTTGCTGGATGCAGCAGCTGGAGCAAAAGACTCTACATGCAGGCTGCCAACACGCAGCAAAATTAGCTTTACTTGATGATGGACGTACCCTCTGCAACTACTATTACAGTTCTTCCTGTTACTGATTGAGCCTTGTACTAGGGGTGGGGGAAAAAATCGATTCTTAGATGCATCGCGATTCGGACGTGGACGATTCTGAATCGATTCACAAATGTAAAAAATCGATTTTCTAATTATTATTATTTTTTTTCTAATAACGTAATATTGACGGAACGTAAAAGGCGGAACTCTAAAGCGGACGTGCAGTGCGCGGACAGTCTGTGGCGTGCACATAACAGAGATGCATGATGGCTGAGCGCCAAACTCGAACGGCACCCTCTTCGTTAAATGCTAACGTATGGAAAATTGGCAATTTCATTGTGACCTATTTAGTATTTTTTGTATGAGAGCTGCTTTCTGTATTGTTTAGTTTTCACATCAATATGCTGTAAACCGATCTGTTATACGTACGTTATACTGCCCTCCACAGTCACAGTATGTATCAGTGCAATGCCAGATGTTCATTCACTTTTTTTTGTATAAGCTGTTTTTGATTGTGGTATACAGCAAACATTTCAAGTCATAACTTTTTATTATTTAGTTGTGTATAAGAGCGGCTTTGTATGTTACTAATTATTCAGAATATGTGTAAGTCCACAAGCATTATGTTTGTATGAAAGCTGCTGGTACATAATTCTATATTTTTGCGATTTTGCTACAGCAAAATGTTTTTTGTTTTTTTGTCTGAAGGATTATATTGCTCATTGTAAATAACAGGAGGATGTTGGTTAGAAGTCTATTATTAAATGCAAGAGATTCAGAATATGCTGAAGTTTGTATTCATTTACTACAAGTACGCTGCTAGTACAGGCACACATTTATTTTCCTGTTGGTTCTTTGCAATGTTGGGACATATGCTGGCAAATGTAACCTTACAGTTGACTTGCCAAATCACTTCCAATTGTTTTATTAATAAAATGAATATAGGAAGTATTGGAAGTAAATTATGTATGGGTCATCATAGATACTTTGCTTTAAAAGTACCAAATAAGTCACACAAAAAAAAAAAGATGCATCGATAATTGTTACCCTCTGAATCGAATCGTGAGGTGCCTAGAGATTCCCACCCCTACCTTGTACAGGGTTTGAGTTGTGGTCTTTTAAAGTTTGAGCTGCCTGCAGAGCTGCCAAGAGATGAAGTTGCCAGCTGACCCAGAGTCAAGGACGGCGGTAACTGAAATTACAAGATCAGAGGCAATCAGTGTCAGTTTAGTGGTCAATGGAATGAGTTTGATAGAAGGACTGGTAACTGAACTCACCATGGGACAAGGAGCATGAACAGGGCATGTGGAGGTTCATTGTCCTCCAGCTCCACAGCATAAACACAGATTCTGGGTCAGCCGACGGAATCTTTCAGTGGGAGATAAACAGTACTATCCATTTGCATGGGCTCAGACTCTGGTTCGGAGAGGCCAGGTCGCTCTGGCTGGTAATGGAATGATGTGGAGGACTGCAAGGCGGTGGTCTCCTCCAAGCAACTCTGCATGCGTTGGGAAACTCGGATTGAGTGCTGAATGAATTTTTTGAGTCCTATGGTGTCCTCATAGATGGCAAGTTGCAACTGCAGTGCAGGTTTGAGACCCTGTTGATAAGTCGGATTCAGTGCGTGTTCATTCCAGCCACTAGATGCAGTGAGGGTTTGGAATCTCAAGGCACAATCAGTCACAGAGCTCTTTCCTTGGCGAATATGATATAACTGATCACATATGGAGGAATCAGCCAATCAGCCATCCAAACACCTCTAAAATGGGCCACAGAACTGTTCACGGACTGAGTGATAGGACTTGACTGATGACAGATGGTTTCGGCCCACTGCAAGGCTCTTCCTGTTAACAGTAAGAGAACAAAATATATTTTAGAATGTACTGTGGGAAATCACTTTGGTTGCATTTCGAGCGCCAATGAACAATGCAGGAGAAAGCCATTGCAGTCCTCCAACGAGCCAGAGTAGGGTGCTGGTTTGACCATGGCAATGCATGACTGGCAACGAAGATCAGTGAGGTAGTGTGCTCTTAGGAAGGGATGGTGGTGACCGGTAAGTTCTCTTTTCATAGTCTCAGCTGGTTCCTTGAATGGATCAGTATTTGTTGGATTCATCTTAGCGTTGTTCTAGCCTTTTGTCACGATATACACACTGAGTGAGAGGGTAAGTTAGTCCAAAAATACTTTATTGGTCACACAGCAGGTGCAGAAACAAACAGAAGAGGAAATATTGGTTAATGCCGATGATGGAATAATAATAATATAAGTCTTTTTCTTACAGATGCTGGTTGGAGATTGAACCATTGGAGTACACACCTCAGTATTTTGGTGGAGTATGTAATGCAGGGAAGTATAGCAGGAGCGCAGAGCAATAAATAAGACAAGAGTGTGTCATCATAGAACTGCTATATGTAGATGATGCTGCATTATGCGCATCTCCACCAGAGCATCTGCAGACTCAGCTTGACTGTTTCTCATGCTCATGTGATGTTTTTCCACAATCTGACTTGTGATGCAAACTGGAATCATAACCACACCATGTTGCTTCATTTGGCCAGAGGAGGACTGGTCACCCTACTGAGTTTGGTTTCTCCCAAGGTTTCTTTTCCAATTCTGTCACAGATTGAGTTTGGTTTCCTTGCAACTGTCGCCTCTGGTTTGCTTAGTTGGGGACACATAATATTCAGCAATATTATTGATTTAACTGTACTGACACTATTGGATGAGAACTGAGCAGGACAATGACATCACTGTTTTCCACAGAGCTTCTTTATAGCTGAATTCAACTCATTTTATATTAAAAACACAGTAACTAAACTGAACTGAATGAACACCGAACTGACCTCAGCTGATCACTGACACTTATTTTCTTTTTAAAGCTGCTTTACAGCAGAATTAAATTCTGTTTGCATTATTGAATTATTATTTTTCTGTTTATCCCTGTAAAGCAGCTTTGAAGATAGATTTTAGCATACCAACAAACTCCTGGACCCAGGCAGCTCAAAACCAAGCCAAATGGAGGGCTGATCTATACAAAGGAAAGGCTCAAGACCATGCCAGCAACCTCCAGCGGCTAAAGGAATGTTAGCTATGCCAGCTAATATATGTTTATATAATCTATTGTGAATTGCATTGTCGCTCGCGACAGAAGTGTCAGGTGTGTGGCTGTAATGACGCGTGCAAGTCTTTGAATTTAAATTCGGAAACTCGGAAATACTACAGGAATACTACTACTACTATTACAGGAAAAAGCAAAAAAACACAACCACTTTAAACACGACTCATTACAAGGAACAGAGGAAACTAATGGTATAATGGTATAATCCAATCTAATCCAATCAGAAACCATAGAAACTAACTAGCAAACAGAACTCAGG
This sequence comes from Abramis brama, assembly GCF_963993115.1. NCBI lineage: Eukaryota > Metazoa > Chordata > Actinopteri > Cypriniformes > Leuciscidae > Abramis > Abramis brama. Next base: position 36,219,791 of record NC_139967.1, on the reverse strand, counting down.
AAAAGCAGCACAGGGAACAGAATGAAAACGAAACCAAAACAGAAGTTGCATGTAGGCTGCATGTAACAAGGACACTGTAAAATAGTGTTACCGAAAATTCTCTCATCATTTACTCACCCATCTTTGAGTCCATAAAATGCTACTTAATGCCTGGCTGCTGCTCATTTGACACTTTCAAAACCACACACAGCAATTGTGATGGTAATCCATACAAATCCAGTGGATGAATTATTGTCTTCTGAAGCGAAACACTAAATTTTTTTAACTTTTTAAAATATAAATCAATGCTTCCGATCTACTGTCATACAGGCAATCAAGAGGGGGACATTGTGACGCAACATAAATGCAAGTTTGCGTGAGAAGTAACGTGGAAACACAGAGGACCACCATCTATCGCCACAATAAATTTTGGTCTTTCATTATATGGACAAAAAAACACACAAAAAACACAAACACTTTGAGACATTTTTTTTTAATGTTTGTGTTCCACATACTGTAAGAAAGAAAGTCATGGCAGTTTGGAATGACTGAATTTTCCACAAAGAGTGATGTCTCTTTTTCCTTTTTCCAAGGAGAATCATTTCATTTTCCATGATTTTTTAACCTGTCATAGGTGTGGAGTTTCCTCCATGTACAGTGGAAGTTTTCAGAGTCCAGGAGAGAATGGACTACCCCAGGGACACCAACGGCAACATCACAGCTATGGTGCATCCTCATCTACAGGTATTCTAAATGGATCATCTAGTAAATGCATACAGAAGCATGTTTTTTATTAAAGGAAAATACATGCCCTTGAGCGATGTATAAAAGAGTTGCTCTTTATGTCAGGGACAGAGAGAGGGGAAACACGTGTAAGAAAATGTGTCCTATGACTCAGATGTTTGCTGTGCTTGTTTTGACTTCCAGGCTTCACTTGTTTTCCACAGTAGCCTAATGGTCCTGTTCCTTTTCCTTTTTCTTTCTCTTTCTGTGTAGGACTGTGATTGGGAGCCTTTGAACCAGGGTGACCCTATGTTCCTAACTTTCGATGGGAGAACAATCCTTTATGAAGGTGCCAGCACAGTATATCCCACGTTTATTAATGAGGCTGCCTATTATGAGAAACAGCAGGCGTTCATGACCACTTGCGGAGAAATACTGGCTGCCAATGCAATCAGAAAAGCTTTCAAGTAATGTTTTCTCCTAAAAATGCACTGTGAACAACATTTCTTATTTTTGAGTAATTATAATACAGTTTTATAACATTTTAAAATTTGACTTGTTACACCACAGATCTATTTAATTGAACAGTAAAAAAGCCAAAAAATTACTCAGATTACCTTAACAAAAGACACTGTGACCAGAGACAATATCTAAAATAAATACTTTTATTTATATACAAATATAAATATAAATATATGCATTATATATATATATATATATATATATATATATATATATATATATATATATATATATATATATATATATATAATTTATTTATAGTAAAGTGTATATTATAACAGTACCATCCATTTAGGGCAGTAAGATTTGGGGTGGTAACACTTTTATACAGAAAGGACACATAAAAAAAACCCAGTTATTTTTAAAATAAATGCAGTTCTTATTATTTGAACTTTCTATTCATCTAAGAAAATTTTTCGTCCTAAACAATGTATCAGGTTTTCCACAAAAATATTAAGAAAATGCTGCAAAAGCTGACAATTCAGCTTTGCCATCAAAATAATAAATTACATTTTAAAAGTATTTTAGTAAATCAATCAAAAGTGGGGAGAAAATCACATTATAAAATAAATGTTTTTCTCCAATGCATGATGGCCACAATTATTAGCACCCCTAGAAATTCTTATGAGTAAAATATTTCTGAAGTATAGTCCCATTCATATTTATATTTTTACCACACCAGGGTGACTAAACCATGAAATTGTCCAGCCATGACTTCCTGTTTCACAGGAGTATACATTTGAGGTGGCACAAAGGCCAAATTCCCTTAATCATCCATCACAATGTGTAAAACCAAAGAATATAGTTCTGATGTGCAGCAAAAGATTGATGAGTGTCACAAAATAGAAAGTGGCTGTAAGAAAATAGCTAAAGCATTGACAACTCCCATTTTCAACATCAGGGCTATCATTAAAAATTGCAACAGAAGTGGACATGTGTCTATATTGTGTCTTAATGCAGGATAGTTAGAGTGACCAAAGACCCTTCAAGGAGAATCGCTGGAGATCACAGCTGGAGAATGGCAGAATTTGGTTGAGTCTTGTGGTCAGACAGCCTCAAAAAAGACCCTACACCATCACAAGTGGTTTGGGAGGGTTTTAAGAAAATAGATAAAAACTTAAGTATATTCAGTATATATCCAGACACTACTGGAACTTCAAATGAGACCAGGCTCTGTGTTTTTTGGCAGCAAACACAAGATGGGTTTGGTGCACTCAGGGGACAGTTAAAAATACTGCTGATGTGGACCTATTTTTCTGTCAGAGGCCCTGGACATCTTGTTAAGATACATGTCATCATGTATTCTATCAAACACCAACAGATAAAAAATCTAAACCTGACTGCCTCTGCTGGAAATCTTATAATGGGCCATGGCTGTATCTTTAGTCAGGACAATGATCCAAAACAAACATAAAAATCAACACAAAAATGTGTTCTAATGAGTAGGGTAAACTGAAGATTAGAGTGCACCAACATGGACCTCGGAATTTGAAGGATGAGAGATTTTGTATGGAAGAATGGTCTCTGATCTTCTGGTGTTCTTCAACTTCATTAGGGATTATAGTCATAAGACTCAAGAGCTGTTAAATTGGCAAATGGAGGTTGCGAAAAGTATTAAATAAAACAGGGCCAATAAATGTGGCCATGTATTGGATAAAAACATTTATTTCTTAAAGTGTATATATAAAGTGTATATTATATATATATATATATATGTGTGTATGTATAAAATAGGCCTATTTGCGTTCTCTCACAAAGATATTTGTGTTCTCTCACAAAACTATAACTATATAAAGATAAAAAAAGTTTCTCGGGGGAATGCAAAAGTTCTGCGAGAGAACGCAAAAGCTTTGAAAAATATTTTTCCCTCCCATCCTATATTTTTTCCACCGCCATGTCCCTATAGGGCTCTGTACAAATGTATGAATGCAAAGAGCAAATTTGTTTTTTATTTGTAGTCTTTAGATTAAGATTGATTTTTATTTTTACAATGTGTATTTTCTAACACTTTTAATGATTTTCAAATATTGTGTGTTTTGTACTAAAATTGTTTGATGAAATCCACAGTATGTAGTGATGAATTTATATTCCTAGATTTTTAAAATACTATATAGGTCTACCTCTAGTATATATGTCTGCACAATTCAGATCCTGGTGTAGTGAAATGCACAAGCTCAGGAAAAGTCTTCACTGCCCTCTAGCCTCTGATCCAACAAACTGTTGACTCAAATACTGACCTGAAACAGCCTTAAAACAACCACAAAATAACCTCATAATAAAATAAAAATAAAAGCACTGTGCTTTTACATCATGCATCATGGAGAATTAATCATATCGAAACTGTGTATTTTGTGCTGTTTGTGTTGCTAAAGTCTGTTGTAGTTTAAGTTTTGTAGTTCCTTACTTCATCCTCATTTCAGTGGTGCAACCCAAGTATTGCCTTAATTGAACAGAGTCTGAAAGAAAGAGTTACAGTAGGAACATACAGTTGGAATTGGGGTTTTATATTATATAGAAAGTAGACTGGATTGCTGAATATGTTATAAAATGCTCAGCAGGCATTGGAAGGCTTTGTTTAGCAGAAGTATGATTTCAGAGAAATATGTATTCTGTTTTCACTATGATTTTGTTTTGTGATGTATGTGTCCTGTTGAAATTGTTGAATTGTTGTGCATTATATTTTGAAATGTGTTTTAAAACATAATAGCCTACCTATCTATGCAAGAAATAATACATTCACTTTCCCATTGAAGAAGAATCTTGATTATTTTTAACACATTTACCAATTATTCCATACATTTGATCGCATACTGTCTTCTGTGGTGTCATTAGGTTCTGGTAATAAGTAATGCTTGAAGTTCAATGTTGTCAAAATGTGGAATATAATGTATTTTAATGTAAGCAGTCACAAATGTATTTGTATAGCATGAAGTCTTTTCAGTCTTAATGAGATGGATTTATATGGAGTAAAACTTTACAATATACAACCAGAGATTTCTATTTTGTCTCACACAGATCTTCCCAGAAAGAATAATACAGAAAAAAAGTTAAAGGTCTTTATTAAATCTACATGAATGACATGAATGTGATGACAATGACATATTTTTTTGTTTACGGTGAACTATCCCTTTAAGGTCCTACAGCTGTGGCCAAAAGTAGGCTATTGGCACTTTGGCAGAGACATAAATGTTGTGTTTTGCAATGTTTGCTGCTTTATTTGTGGTGTTGATTCACATTGTTTCTAGATTATTGTGCAGAATGATCAGATGCATTTTAAATAATTGCAAAAAGCTTCATTGGCCAAAAAGAGAACTTTATCACAAAAAAAGAAAAGAAAAAAAACACACAAAAAAACTGTTTTTTGGCCCTAGCACAAAATAACCAGGTAACATGATTTCACTAATCATATCAACAAGAACACGGGAAAGTGTGAACAAGTACTGGTCAAGTGAAATCACCCTATCATTTTGATTGGATTCTAAGAGCAGACTGATTGCTATAAAAGGAGGGAAGAAGTGCTTCCAATCGTTGTGTTCTTGTGTTAGTAGTAGTTACCTCCAAAGAAAGACGTGCAGCCATCATCACTTTCCATCAAAATGGCCTCACATGCAAGGAAACTGCTGCAAAGAATATTGCACCCAGAGTGTCCAGCAAGCGTCAGGACTGTCTCCTCCTGAGGAGTCAGCTTTGGAATCACGTAACCACCACTGCAGAGATTGTTCAGTATTGGCAGGAGGTGGGATCGGAGGTGAAGACTTAAGACAACTTCTCCCAACGACCCAGTAGCAATTTGGTGATGATCTGTCCATTTTCATGCATGATTGATCACCATGTCACAAGGCAAGAATGATAATGAAGTGGCTAATGATTGTAAGATCATTACATTGAAATTTTGGATCCGTGGCCAGGCAATTCCACAGATCTTAATCCCATAGAGAACCTGTTCAATCCCCAAAAGGTGAGTGGACAAGCAAATTGTGATCAACTCTGTGCACTTGTCATCAGCCAGGATTTGGACCATAAGCTAATATCCAGCATGCCAGAGTGAATTGCAGAGGTTATGAAGAAGGGTCAACATTGTAAATGTTGACTCTTTGCATACTGGATATTTTTGCCAATAAAAGTCTTTAAAACTTATGAAATACTTATCAGTGTTTTCCAGTATACCACAGAAACATTTGAAAAAATATATCTACAAATACTGAAGCAGCAAAATTTGCAAAACAAGATCTACATCACTGCCAATATTTTTGGCCACAGCTGTACATGTTCTGCTTTTGTTAGATTGACCACTAGAGGGCAGAAGTTCATCATCATCAAATCTCACATGCATAAACTGAAAAATAAAAATGGTGTAGAAACAAATTTCACTCAAAAATTGCTTGTAAATTTCACAAATAATTACAAACAAACAGCAATTAACAATGATTTAAACAACATTTTGAAGTAGAATCACTGAAACAGTATTTTGTGTGTGTGTGTAAAACCGACAAGAATAATCTTTGTATATTTACTTTGAAAAATCCTTTTTTACAGACTTTTGCCCTCATACTAACCTAAATGATCTGTGGGATGGGCAAATATATGTACTAACATAAAATGGCCATCTAAATCTTTGTTAAATCACCAAATACTAAGCGATTTTATCTCAGATTAAGGTTCATCATGCATGTCACTGTGCCCTTCCTTTTTCATAAAGTCATCCTCATTTATATAGCGCTTTTAACAATGTAGATTGTTTCATATGAATTCCATATGATATATATGAATTTAATTCATATGATTGTTTCATATGAAATACCATTCATCAGTTTGCTAGAAAATGTGGAGTGATTTTAATGTGTCAATCACCATGGTAACTGAAGCAAGTTATGTATCATGCATTTACAAGTCACTGCTGATCAGCAAAAGATGAATAGGCTTTTAGTAAAGATGACCTTGTGATTCTGGGATGGAGTAAAATGGAACTGGAACAAACAAACAAGGCCTTCTAAAGGTTTCTCTCTTCTCCAAATGAAAGCTATTGTGCTGTAATTTTCCCCAATTATTATTAGTTTTTTATAATTTAGTTTTTCTTTTTCACTCTTTCTTTTTTTTCATTTCATGTTTCCCTTCATGTGTTACAAACAAATATACAAGCAGTAGTTCAACCAAAAATGTTTGTAAAATTATTTACTCACCCTCATGTCATTTTAAACATGCATGACATTCTTTCTTCTGTTGAACACAAAATAAGATATTTTTTGACCATACAATGAAGGTCAAAGTGGTCCAATGTTGTTTTGGACCCCATTGACTTTCACTGTAAGGACTAAACAATTTAAACATTCTTCAAAATATCTTTTAGCAGAAGAACAAAAGTCAGGTTTGGAATGATAATGAGGGTGAGGAAATGATGACAGAATTTTAATTTTTGGGAGAACTATCCCTTTAAATCCCTTTTGGTTGTTAACCTGTTAAAATGAATAATTATTCAGCGCTTCCAAATTTTATAATGGCAGTGGATTGCAAACATCAGTTTGAAGCTCAAAATAGTCCATCCATCCATCATAAAAGAACTCCACACGGCTCCAGGGGGTTAATAAAGGCCTTCAGAAGCAAAGCGATGAGTTTGTGTAAGAAAAATATTCATATTTAATAGTTACAAAGTAAAATTCTAGCTTCTTGCCAGACTGAAATATATCAAACTTATTTTTGAGAGCTAGAAATGACTGCAAGTGAGTGGCGACAACCTTTTCCATGATTTTTGAGAGAAACGGTAGATTGGATATTGGGCGATAATTAGCAAAGTCAGTTGGGTCCAGATTTATTTTTCTTTAGTGAAACTAGAAACAGAGGCAGAAACAAGATACATATTTTCAAGATGTGAGATAGGAGCAGACATGACAGAAGTACAGTGTTTCAAAAGGAAAGTAGGTGCTGGATCTAATACGCATGAAGAAGAATTGGATTTCTGTATCATTTCACTAATTAAGATGGGGTTGGTCAAAGTTAAGCTATTAGGCCTAAGCGTTTGGATAGACTGAGCTTGCTCACAAATAGAGGTGGTCAGTTCATCACCAAAAGTCCCACATAAAGCATCCAGCTTTCCCTGAAAGTGGTGCAAAAAAGAACAGCATAAGTCATCAGATTCTTGTTGACTGCATTATACATGGGTGCATGGATTAGCTTGTTTACTATGTTAAATAGTGATTTAGGTCTGTTGTTCGCATTATTAATGATTTTGGAAATATAAGAAGAGTGAGCTGCATTCAAGGCTGTTTTATAATGTTTAACATAGGAATAAATATACAGTTAAACCGGTTTTCCTGAGGCGTTCAAGTTGTCTGCCTCTAGCCTCTTCTTACATACTGTCTAACACTTGATGGCTGCTCTGTCAAGTCTTCGTTGTCGGTCAGGAATCTGGGTGTGCTCTCTGATACCAATCTTTCATTTGAAAGTCACGTTTCTAGTATCTGTAAAACCGTATTTAATATATCTAAATTACGTCATATTCTCTCAATGACAAATGTGGAACAATTAGTTCATGCGTTCATGACATCAAGGCAGGATTATTATGCTATAATGCTATTATGGGTGGTTGCCCTGCACGCTTAATTAACAAACTACAGCTGGTCCAAAATGCAGCAGCTAGAGTTCTTACCAGAACCAGGAAATATGACCATAATAGCCCAGTTCTGCATTGGCTCCCTATTAAACATTGTATACATTTTAGAATATTGCTGATTACTTACAAAGCACTAAATGATTTAGCTCCCCAGTACTTGAACAAGCTCTTAATGCATTATAGTCCTTCACGTCTATTGTGATCTCAAAATTCTGGCCCGTTGATAATACCTAGAATATCAAAATCGACTGCTGGCGGTAGATCCTTTTCCTATTTAGCACCAAAACTTTGGAACAGTCTTCCTAATATTGTCCGGGAAGCAGACACACTGTCAGTTCAAATATGGACTAAAAAACACATCTCTTTGACCTAGCATACACATAACACATTATAAACTTCTATAATTCAATGTTAGGTTGCATAGATTAGGTCAGCCGGAACCGGGAACACTTCCCATAAATCCTGATGTACTCGTTACATCATAAGAAGGATGGCGTCTACGCATAATAATACGCATGTGCACGCCGTCAGCGTTTTCACAGGTTTGCGTTTTTGAAGTTTGTGCAGAGATAACCTTTTTTTTCCCAAAAATGTTTGGTGTCGTGTTAATGGCACCTAAGTTAATAACTAATGATCTTTGCAACGGAAGTGAATCAGTCACAACTAACTTTAGCTGGACAATAACTTTATTCTAGAGCTGCTGTAAAGCCAAACAATCTCTGTCACTGTAATTTCCTATTATCACTGTAAAGCTGCTTTGAAACAATCTATATTGACTTTCACAGCACGTAGCTCAGCATTAAACCATGGAGAGGAGTGGGACAAGGGAACAGACCTAGTCCTAATTGGAGCATGCTCGTCTAAAACGTCAGCAATAGCAGAGTGATACAAATCAAATATCTTAGATGGACAGGTGAAATCAAAAACATCAGAAATAGCAGACGAAGCAATAAAAGCAACAAACGTATTAGCATTGATTGCACTTTATATGCTTAATATATACATTACACTATATGTATATATATATATATATATATATATATATATATATACACAGTATATATATATATATATATAATACATAATACAATATATAATTATAATACATAATACAATATATAATTATAATATATAATACAATATATATATATATATATATATATATATATATATATATATATATATATATATATATATATATATATATATATATATATATATATATATAATAGTGCTTAACCTCAGAATGTCCAACACAAATAAATTTTTCAAGGCATGAAGTTGATAGTCATAGAATGGGACCAAAGGATGCAAAATCTCATGAATTATTCAAATGGATTCCTGTACAGTATAGCTGAAACTGCGTTTGAATGTCCGGTGCTAATGCATGAGCACACATATTAAACACGTATTCATGGTGTGCTAGTTGCAAGTAAATTGCTAGTAATATTTGACCCTACCCTACCTACCCGTCTCCGATGTGACGTACGGCTATCAGGACACACATCTCTCATCTTCAGTTTCTCATAGAACTGCTGGAACCCGGCCTTCCAGTTCTCCAGTGACACTATGATACCCATATCAAATTTGTCCTGCACTTCTCTGCTACTGGTATTGACATCGGGTGAGAAGGGGAATCTGAATGACAAATAGGCTCTGAACAGAAAATGGACCGTTAATTAGACTCAACTGGGTCATAAATGTCTGACCATCCACAAACTACCTTGAAAGTAATGCATGCAGAGCAGAATATAGGATAATGTCCATTAATTATTAAGATGCAATACACATCTTACAATTGCAAAAAAATATTTTTTGAGCAAAAAGGTTCTTCAGAATTTTTAAATATCTTCGCACTAAGAAATAAATGGTTCTTCCAAGAACTTTTCACTAAAAGGTTATTTTGGGGAATCCAAAATAGTTCTCAGACACTGCGGTAAAAACCCCCTTAATTTTTAAGATTGTAAACTGGAATGATGACTCAATTCGAATACAGGCTGTTTTCTTGCAGACTGCATGAAATAAATGCAAAAAAGTGAATCGCTTGTAAAACAATGAAACCCATCTTGCGATCCACACAAAGATTTCTGTGTATGTCTTTCGACTGTCTTTATTACTAAACTTTTGCTCATCATTACTATTGCTCCAACTCCAACATTTATACTTATTATCATATAATTTATCATATAGGTCTATTTAGTTAGTGTTATGTTAACAATATTATTGCTATGTTAAATATTATAATTAAGTTGTTAATTTCATTTTTTAATGTTTACACTTGCACTTTATTTGTACTATTACTTGTTTGCTCAATGTGCACTGTTATTTTACTTTATATTGCTTATTTTGTAAGCATCTAAACTACATAGGCTACGTTTATTTACATTTTAAAAAGTAGGCTACATTTGTTTGTCAACCTGAACTGAATTGTTTTTCAATAAGCGAACGCTTATTTACTCAACAGGTGTGGCTTAAATGTTGTGTAAAAAAGCAACCACAGGCTGGGATTTTGCACTTCTTAAATGTAAACGGCCAATGGATTTGATTGGCTCCGTGTCCAGCTGACGTCAAGACTTTTCAATGTAGCGGAAGCTGAAAGTTTTTTTCAGTTGTAAACTGATCAGTGGTGAGTGTGTGAGTGAGTGGATATGCGAGAAAGGGAAAATGAGCAGTCGCTACTTCACAACGGGTGTTTGAGGCAGTGAACCCAAGTTGTTTTAGCAGGAACAAGCCATATTCAAGGACTTTCCCTCCCCCCTACTCTTGTTGGACAATGTGGGAACAGGCGGAATTTGAGAAGCACTGGAGGAATGAGTTTCCCGACGGGGAAGTGCCCGTGATGAATCTCCACTCGGTGGAGGACATTGAAGCAGAGCTGGAGAAATGCAAAGCCAATCTTAAGGTGTTACAGCAGGCTCTGTCGGAGGAGAAGTTCAAGGTGATTTACCTTCAGACCACCATCGCGCAGAAGAAGAAACGTTATGACATTGAGAAATGTTGGAACAAGGCAGATTCAAAGAAGAACAATACTTGCGGGACAGACAGCAGAGATGAAGTAGAGCCTTTCGCCCGGGACATACTCCGGGTCGGCAAGACAGGTAAGCCCATCCCCCTCCCTCCTCGGAAAAAGCCCGATGTTCAGCAAGAACACCCATCTCCTCGTGACATCTCTCTGTGCGTTGCCGAGCAACGGGACAGCGCGCAGGACAGTGACCACGAGTTCGAGGACGTGGAGCTCAACGTAAACTTCCTGCAAAAAAACATTCTCAACCCAAAGAGTAACGTCCGGGAGAGTCACCGGCTGAATCCTCGGGTCCGCATGAGTCGAGATCTGGACTCGGATGACGGCAGACTGTCTCCTTCACTGGCGCTCCGCGGCTCTCGCGGGTCTGGACGCAGCACACCTGACGGATACCCGAGCTCCGACCATGACGACGACTCCTCTGCAGGTAGGCAAGCAAGCTTAACAACTAAAAACTCCTGCCATACCTCTTATCACCTGCAAAGCACCAATTAAGATGCCTTGGAATGTGAAGGAATGTGAGCTACTCAGCTGCCACTGTTTATCACTTATCATAACTTCAGGCCGGTTTACACTGAATGCCTAAGCAGAGCGTATGCAGTGCAGGTATGACGTCACTTTGTAGGCTAAAGCATGGAAATTAGTTAGCATTTTAGCACTTCCAGTTCCATTGCACCACTCAATTAGCAACACAGTGCATGAGTGTGAATCCTGCGATAACCACCTTTGATCTCGTTAGGTGTCTTATCCACTACGAGAAGAGAGAACTGTCCGTCTTGGCTGCACTTCCTCCCCTCACTGCAGCCGCCTACTCTCGCCTAAATTTTAGACGAGGAGAGGTGCATCTCAAACGAGCCTATTATAGCATTCGCACTGCATGCCGAGGCAGTCGTTTCGGCGCAGATAAAAATAACACATTTCACTATAAAATCATGAGGTGTTTCACAATCACCATATGACATTCACCACTGTGAAAAAATAATAATACACGAAAACACTTCTTTGCTAGGAGTTTTTGCCCAAGCTTCAAAGGCCTTTTCAAATAATAAAAACTAGAGGAATATCTCAAACTTTTAAGGGATAGTTCACCCAACAAATTTGAATAACCTCATGATTTACTGACCTTCAAGCCTTCCTAGGTGTATATGACTTTTTTCTTCAGATGAATATAATCGGAGTTATATAAAAAAATGTCCAAGCTTTATAATGGCAGTGAATGAAGGATGATATTTTGAAGCTCAAAAAAATGCACCCATCCATGATAAAAGTAATTCATATGGCTCCATGTAGTTAATAAAGGCCTTTTGAAGCGAAGCGATGCATTTCTGTAAGAAAAATATCCATATTTATAACTTTATAAACTAAAATAACTAGCTTACAGCAGATGGCCTACGCAAGTCGACTTGCACCAAAAGAGTAACATTTGACGCAATGTAGGAGTAGTGTAAGCTTTGATTCCTCTCGCAGTTCAAACAGATAGGGTTTGGCAACAGACTCAAGCTCCTCCGACATTGCTCTTTAAAAATTCTCATTTTAGATTTCTAATTCTTGACTGGTGTTTTGTTTTGCTATATCCTCTGTGCTTCCGCGTTCGTCAATGCGTCATGTGTCAGGTCAAGGGTTACTCTTGATGCCTACGGCCGTCTGTCGGGAGCTAGTTATTTGAGTTGATAAAGTTTTAAATATATGGATATTTATGGATAATATATGGATATTTAATATATGGATATTTATGGATAATATATGGATATTTAATAAACCCCCTTTATTAAACCCCCGGAGCCGTGTGGAGTACTTTTATGAGGGATGGGTGCACTTTTTTTTGGCCTTAAAAATCATATCCTCCATTCACTGCCATTATAAAGCTTGGAAGAGCCAGGACATTTTTTGATTTAGCTCCGATTCTATTTTTCTGAAAGAAGAAAATCATATACACCTAGGATGGCTTGAGGGTGAGTAAATCATGGGGTAATTTTCATTTTTGGGTGAACTATCCATTTCAGATTACTTTTAAAGGCTTATATACAGCATGTTATACTGTATGTCTGTGAGACAGTAGGAGAGGAACACGGTCGCATTGCAGCAGAGTATGCTGCCCATCATAAGTCAAAGCACATGACAGACAGTGGTCAGAGGAGAATACCCGAAAAACATGACAGAATGAATAATACTCGTCCGTAGAGCCAGACCAATATGGATTTTTGGGGACCGATATTTGGGAGTAAAAAAGGTCTGATATCGATATATTGGCTGATTTTCTTTGTGTATTATAGTACAGTACCAGTCAAAAGTTTGGACACCCTTTCCCATTCGGGTGTCCAAACTTTTGACTAGTACTGTATATAGAATACAGTGTGTATATATATATATATATATATATATATATATATATATATATATATATATATATATATATATATATATATATATACACATACTTAAACACATTTTTTGCAGTGATCACTCACATGTGGTTATCAAACACTTTATAATAATGTGACAAAGATATGTAATGGAGGTAGGGTGAATGATAGAATGAGAATTATATATTTGAGCTGGAACCAAACTAGTTTGCATTGCATGTTCTGTTCTATATTATATTTTAAATACTGTAGCTTAATCTTCACTAATGACTTCATCCTCCTTATTTATAACATTACATCAAAAATAGCTTGATGTGATAAGTGTCACTGGCAAAACCTTATTATCTTCTATTGTTAGTCTTATTTCCTCTAGTCTCTACCAGTGGTGGAAGAAGTACTCAGATCTTTTACTAAAGTAAAATTAATAATACCGTAATGAAAATATGTACTTTTACTTAAATATGATTTTAAATATGTAATTGAACATAAGTAAGTAGTCAGCAAAATGTACTAAACGTGAAAGTACTCATTATGCAAAATGGCTCTATATAAAGTGTTATAATCTATCTATAAATTACAGAAACGTGTGTCTGTCTGTGTGCCTCTCTGAATGTCTGTCTGTATGTCTGTTATTCACATATCTCTCGAACCGTTAGTCCGATGGATTTCAAACTTGACGGGTGTCTTGCTACGGGCATGAGTAAGTGCAGTGCCAAGTTTGACGTTGTTTGGATTAGAAATGCAAAATATATCGGTAAATATATCGGTAAAAGAAGCACTTAGAAGCTGGTGGTTTAAAAAATAAACATTCTGACATTAGAGGGTTGTAGCTGAAAGTGTGTTTAAAAAATAAACATTCTGGGCCCTATCTTGCACCCAGCGCAATTGACTTTGTATACCTACGCATGTATCATTCCTATTTTGCACCCGCGCACAGCGGACTTTTCCCTCCACAGACGCACGTCGGTAAATTAGGAAATTAACTTGCGCTCCCTGGGGCGGTTCAGCGCAAAGAGGAGGCGTGCAGCAGTTCTCATTTTTAGAAAACCATACATTATTACAAGGAAAAATATTAACACACGAGGGAAATCATTGTTGTGTCCATGAAGATGTGAAAAAATAGCCATAAATCTAGCTTACACATTTACGCAAATTATTATATGCCTGTTTAACCGAAGCTAATTTGGGTGGGTTTCTCCCATCCCCACTGTCACTTCTCTGTGTTTTACGGCCCTGACGAGAACGTCTGTCTCCTCGGCTGTGAACCGCTCCTGGCGTGCGCCTGGCAAATCCGCCGTTATAATAGCAATCCGCCATGGAACAAGCGAGCCTGCTCTTAAAGGGTCATGAAACCCTAAATCAAATTTTCTGAGATTTTAACAGAGGTATGTGTGTTGAACACCATTGAAGACAATGTTAGCATCTGTTAGATTTAATAGTAGGGGGAAAATGGTTACATTTTAGTTTTTTTCCGCTATTTTCGTCTTCCGGGTTTAAAATCTTCATCGTGTCTACGTCACAGGCTGTGACGTGGCAGAGCACTATAGTACTTTGATGACTCATCGGTGTCTCATAATTATTCATGACTGAGTTTTCTTATCCAATGAGAAAACACTGTCTCTTAATTATTCATGACACCATGTGGAACTTTCCAAAGACAGACATGTCAAACTGTGATATCGCGTAGTAGATGAGAGAGGTAATAATGGGACGCGCGTTTGTTTTCGTGGTGCAAAAGTTCCAGTGCGTCTTTCCCCGCGATTCTGCCAGGTCTAGACTTCGGCCATCAACCACGGACACATCTAAACTATGGGTGTGTAGCAACCATTCAACTGGAGAAAGGTGGACTTCGACCTTGTACACCAATGCAGGTTGCGTCTTGCGAGTGATGCGGTCCCGAGGACTTTTCCTATCGCTTCAGAGGTGTGTGTGTGTGTGTCTAAAATGTAACCCTGACCGTTTTACTTGCCTTTTGTTATATAATCACTCGTTATTAAAATTTAGATATTTCGATAATACCTCAATTGTATGGAACGTATGCTTAGTTTGTGCAAATGTTTATGTCATTGTCCATCTTTATTATGTGGGTTCAGGGGGCGCGTACATCTAGGCTATGTACGGAACGTTTTTTTTTTTAAGCGGAAAATTTATTATTTTCAAATATATGCATTTATAGTGTGTATATAAACAAATATATATTTTATAATGGCATAATTGCATATACATTTATATGTTTTAAATAGAATTATGATTACTGTAGTAGGCTAATATGTGTAGCAGCAGGGCATTCAGTTACTTTTGAAAGGACAAAAATAAGGTGTCGGTGTATTTCATTAGACTTTAACTTTGCCAGCTATAAAAAAATCTAGCATTTCCTCATGTTTTACCACTAATTTTTAGTGACAGTCGATATGCATGGGCCACTTTGGGCTTTGACCACACCCACTCCCCTCCCCTCCCTTCTACTCACAGCCACCATGCCCATTTAAGTTGCATTTTTCAAAAAGATTGTGAGCTAGACTTGAGCTGAAAGAGGGGGGTTTCATGACCCTTTAAAGGGAATGTGAGATGTCGCTCAGGGGTGCGTTTCCCGAAAGCATCGTTGGCCAACTATGGTCGCAAGTTCATCGCAATGTCCATTGAACTCTATTGGTAACGACGGAACTTGCGACCATAGTTGGCCAACGATGCTTTCGGGAAACGCACCCCTGATTGGTTTATTTCACGTTACACCCAAACCACACCTATGAATAATGAAGCTACTTCAGACCAACCCATTTTAGATTTGCGTCGGCGCAAGAGTCATTTATCCCGCCGGTATAAAAGCAACAGCGTCCAAGACCCGCCCACAAAGTTACTTGCGTTTCGCGCTTGATACTTGCGTTTCAGGTCATTAAAATAGGGCCCTCTGACATAAACACTTTGTCAGCTAAACATTAAGTCAGCTACACTGTTTACTTCTGAATATTAGATTTTATTCACGGCCATCATTTGTAGTAGCCTATTCACAACAAACTGTTTGCTCAAGCGTAGCGTTTTTTCGTAGTTCACTGTGTTGCGCTTATTCATTTGTGGATGTTACACGAATCTGTAAGTCAGCTACACTGTTTACTTCTGAATATTATATCTTTCTATAAATTACGGGAACGTCTTTCTGTCTGTGTGTGTGTCGGTAAAAGAAGCACACATCGGCTTTTGCCGCTCTAGCCGCTGGCCACTCCCCCTCTCAAAATCGTCAGACCGATAAATCGGTTGGGCTCTACTTGTCTGTATATTTGCAGTACCAACAAATGCTGTATGAAAGCACAATGGGCGCGTGCTTTTCCCGCTCTGCATACCCACAGCTTCTTTGCTGCCTCCGCTCTGCTTGCGCATCCAGTGTGAAACAGGCTGTGGAAGCGCATGTTGGATATGTGTGTCAGAGGATGTTGCTCAATGAACAGTCATTGCTGAATCTTTCCAAATGGATATCAGGTTACATGTTCTGCTGTTGAACATTTTGATCATAATGTTGGAGATTGAGAGGCATGTTTACTATGGCCTCCGAAAATTTGGACATTTATGGCAAAATCTATATCTCTATGTTTTCTCTCGCTTTCGGAACAGATTTTGTTCACTAGTGAGGAAATGGAAAACCTGGAGTCAAGAAGTGATTACAGAACTCTATAAATAGGAGAGGGGAAATCTTTGCTACACTGTTGAACTAAATGGCCAAAATTTGTCTGAAACTTTACTCAATGTTATTTAGGCCACTTGTTTATAGAACAGTTCTATAAAATTAAAATATCACACGCTATCATACTGTCATACTGAATATCAACAAGGCTGTAATAACCAGTGGCCTAGTTCCTAACCAAATCAACACTCTTGCTCTTGTAATATTGTTGTTCTAAAAATCATGTTGTCTAAAATTGCATCATTGTCATTTGTTGTCCGTATACAGTCACCTGCAATGCACAAGATTTTCTCTTGGACAGTTTAATCATATTCAGAATGTATCAAAATCATCAAGTCTTATGTTATTATTTCACAATAAGGTCAGTTGAGCATCCATAATTTGCTCTCACAACACCACTGCGGCAAAGAGGAAGAGGCCCCAAATGAGGCCCCAAATCTGTGATGGATCAGCACGCGGTGCTTTATGAGACAAACTCACATGCTGCTAGTCTTTTACTGGCATTGACCCATCTACGTAAAATTTTATGCATAACTTTTATGCTGATCAAAGGCCAGATCCCAACCCAGACACCATATACCCAAACTTTGTATTTACTTTAAACTTGTGGTAAGGCAACATACTAGATACTGCATATTTGTTAGGAAAGTACATTTGGGCAGTGGTGTGATTTTACAATAATTATGTTGTTTTACCTTGATTGATATAAACCTTTGATTTTGTTAACAACAAAAATGTTGTTAGTAGTACATTAGTCTACATTAGTCTGTTTTATTAGATTATTTGGTTTCACTTTATTTTGATGGTCCCTTTACACATTTTGTTGACTATAAGTAACGTTGCACTTGCATATTAACTAACAGTCATTAGAGTATTAGTAGAGTATTAGTAGACTGGTAGGGTTAGAATAAGTTGACATGTAGCTGCAAAGTTTCTTATAGTCAATAGAATGTCTGTTGGGGGAGCATCACAATAAAGAGTTAGCAGATATTAAGCAGACAGTTTACTAATACTCTAATGAGAGTTAGTTGACATGTAGTTGCATGCAAAGTTACTTATAGTCAACAGAATGTTCAAAAGGGACCATTAAAATAAACTGTTACCGATTATTTTTATTATTTGCATTTCACGTTTTTCTCTGCTATCCAAGACCACATCAGAACAGACCTGCAACCCATTTTTTGAACATGAGCCAATGCCTTTGAGTGTTCATTCTAAAGTGGATTGATAAGAAGCATCCAGGCAAAAACAAATCTGTTTCCGCAGTTTAGTTGATTAGTTGATTCAAGTTATACAATCATAGCAATGCCATTTGTTCAGTGTCGCTACATTTATCTGGCATTTTCAGTGAAGTTAGCATGCACATCACTTGCACAGCTCTGTTAGACTTTGTTCATGATATTTTGGTGGAGTGATCTGGTTCATTTAATATAGGATAATCAGGGACTGGAATTGTGTTGCAGTGGGTCAGAAGGCAAAGAACATCTGGGTCTTTGGAGAGGATGTGTGGAAGAGAGATAGAGATGAAGATAAATGCATAGGGAGTGTTGGAGAACCAGTGAAAAATGACCTATTGGAGTGTTATATTGTGCATAAAATTGATATATTGTGTCACAATATAGGCTAGGGCTGCACGATTATGACAAAAATCATAATTGTCGATTATTCCCTTGAAATTGTTATTGCAATTATTAACTATGATTATCATAATTTACATTGAATGATGTTTTGAATAGCTTTATGCCATTGTTTGAAGCGACTGCATGCCATTTTGTTATATCAAAATACAAGCTGAAAACACTCTTCCTGAAAAACTTTTTTTCGCTTTTCTACAGCATTAAGCTTCAAATGTCAAATATATTTATTTATTTAAAGAAACCTTATTTAAAAAAAAACCTTAAGATAAACTGTAGAAAGAAAAAACACATCTTAAGCACACAGAATATTGTAAGTGAACTTGTTTTTTGTAATTGTGCCTTTAAACGATTACATAATTGTGGCATCCGTAATTGTAATCGCGATTACAAATTCGATTAATTGTGCAGCCCTTAATATAGACTATATTACAAAAAAGAAATGGGATGATATGTCAAGTCACCTTAATTTCTATAGCACTTTTTACAATACAGATTGTTTCAAAGCAGCTTTACAGTGATAATAGGAAATTAATGCAACAAAGATTGTTTTGGCTGTACAACAGCTCAAGAAGAAAGTCATTGTCTAGCTTAAGTAAGTTTTCAATTGATTCATTTCCGTTGTAAAAATCATTAGTTATTAACTTAGGGGCTGCTTACACAACACCTGTTTTCAACTGAAAACAGAAAACTTTCAATGCGTTTAAGACTGTTATGAAATTGAATGTTGACAAATATGACATGAAAACATGTCTATGAAAACATGAACATATGACTAGAAAAAATATCACTGCTAGATTATGATGCATCAATGTTCACATCTAAGAAACATCTAAAAGGAATAGCTGCTTGAGATAAAGCTTTGAGTAAATGATCTCCAGTAAACTGAAGGCCGTTCTATGACATCCTATGAGATTAATAATCAGATATCCTAGATACATAACATAAATGTAACATTACAACTTGCATATGCACAAAAGGACGTGAATGCACATGTGAACTTGAGCGTGCTTGTTTTTTTACAGTTTTTACACGGTTTAAAAAGGGAACTCTGGATGCGCTCTTCCCTACAGCACGCTGATACAAAGGCAAATAAAGCACAGAGAATATAAAACATTCCATCACCTGTTCTCGTTATAATGCTATATATGGCGTGTAAATTGGCGCTGCACATCTTGCACTTAATTTTATTTTTCATGATAGAAAATAATTACAGTCATCACTGCATTTTTGAAGTCATAACGAGAAACAACTTTAAAGGGCACCTATTATGACTCTTATCACAAGATGTAAAATAAGTCTCTCATGTCCCCAGAATATGTATGTGAAGTTTTAGCTCAAAATACCCAACAGATAATTTTTTACAGCATGTTTAAATTGTCATTTTTTGGAGCTCAGAAAAACATGCTGTTTTAGTGTGTATCCCTTTAAATGCAAATGAACTGCTGCTGCCGGCCCAGGGGGCGGAGCATCACGAGCTCGCGCTCAGAGCCAGGACAATCTCATCTGATAATATCAGAACAAAAACTCTCAGTTGCGTGTTCATTTTGACTCTGAGTCGGACAATAATGCCCACAGAGCCAGAGAATATATGCTGTATGGAGATAGAACAGGTATAGTTTAGTTTAATTATGGTTATAACTTATTTGTCATCTGCTTTTATCCACTATTAATACAAGCCTGCTATAGCAAACCCCGTCCGAATGATGACCAAAATATACTGACGAGTTTAGTGAAGTTTATTGTACATCACACAAAAGATGAGTGTTAGTTTTACTCCAGAGA
Organism: Abramis brama; assembly: GCF_963993115.1. Taxonomy (NCBI): domain Eukaryota; kingdom Metazoa; phylum Chordata; class Actinopteri; order Cypriniformes; family Leuciscidae; genus Abramis; species Abramis brama. Next base: position 36,199,480 of record NC_139967.1, on the reverse strand, counting down.
ATCACTGTAAGAGCTGAATAAACACAGTATAAGAAGTGCGCATTAAAGTCTTATCCATAAACTCTCTCTCTCTCCCTTTCATTATCATCAACATACACAGCGAAGTACACAAAACACTCGTTACAACTAACAGTAAACAAATATATACACACCTTTTCAGTGGGTGCTTAATAAACTAGTAAACCTTATATCCGTAAAATGACTCGATGAGCTGTCATAAAGTGCGTGCTCTCACTTTCATTTCTGCCGTGGTCAGTAACGTTAGGCCTGTTGCTCCGGAGACCGTAAGCTGGATCACAAACAGTACTGATCCATCCTCGAGTAACAGCGAGAGTAAATGAAGACTGCTATGTTCATTCTTACATCCAACAACAAAACACCTCAATCGCTTAGGAGACATTCTTGTCTACAGCTGCTCAAGCGTCGAAACAATGGCAGACTCTGTGTCCAGCTCACTCAGGGCGGGTCTATGCTCAAACTGCAGTGTCAATCAACAGTTGTGGGAGGGGCCTGTGCAAAGTGACGTCACATTGCCCCGAATCTGAGAACAGCTTGTTCTGAGACAGTGCTTATGATTTATGGGGATATATAAAAAAAGCACTGGGTGGATTTTTATCATTATAGGGTGGTTGTGTACACACACTGCCAACACACATTTATGTTCAAACACCAAAAGTGAATTTTGCATAATAGGTGCCCTTTAAATAAAACAGGTTTACTATTAAAAATGAGAAAAAATAACATTGCTGCATTATTAAAGGCCCACTGAAGTGCCTTGAAATGCGCAGCTTTGTATGATGCGTTAACGTAATTTCCACTGAAACAGGAAGCTAAGCGGGACATATTGAATGTCCCCTCCCCTTTTCAAATAGCCAATAGCGTTTAGGTTACCTCACAGACTGCAAGTCGTACTTGACAGCATTATGGAAGGGAATCCGTGCGCTGATGATACGTTGGATTCAATAGTAGGTGTTAATAAATTCTAGCCATTTCATTCTTAACCAATGCACAGTTGGAAAACGGAATAAAACTTGAGCGTTTGAGCAATCGAACTCACATCTCCAACCCATATTGCTCCGTGATGTGTCAACGGTAGTGATGTCCGGTTTGTGAATGAATCGTTCTTTTGAACCGGTTCTTTTTAGTGAACCGGTCCAACCAGTTCACCAAATCGAACTGAATCATTCAAAACAGTTCGCATCTTGAGTCAGCACTAATCCGCAGTTTTCTAAAGTTACTCGCTTTCGGACGTCGAGCCTCCGACTCGAAATAAACCAATATCCCGGAGTTTGTTACTCCAGTAACTCCAACAGTTCACTGAACTGAGACATTTTGTGCTGAGAGAACTGATGAGCACGAGCAGCTGACACTGAACATGGGTTTACTACCGAACATACAGGTACAGCCACGGTCGCTTTGGGCAGGTGGTATTTATAGCATGGGGGCGGGACACTTTAGATTCTAGAGAGCATTTGATTGGACAGAAGATGTGATGAGAAGCTGAAATCCGTGGTGATGTCTTAAAAATCCGTGATCCATTTTAGCGGAAATGAAAGACAGTAAGTTGTGAATGCTCAAATTTCCCAAATGCGATTTTTTTCATTGTTTTGGAACACACCAGCTTATTCATAACCTTAAGGCTAACATATTCATACTAAGAGTCTATTCAAAAGAATGTTGTGGTCGATAGTATCAAATACAGCACTAAGATCCTGTAACACTAATAGAGAGATACAACCACGATCGGATGATAAGAACAAATCAATTGTTACTCTAATGAGAGCAGTCTCAGTACTATGATACAGTCTAAATCCTGACTGGAAATCCTTGCAGAAAAAGGAACATAGTTGTGAGGATACTGCCTTTTCTAGTAGCCTATCTTTGACAGAAAAGGTAGATTCGAGATCGGCCTGTAATTAATACAATTCTTTAGGATCAAGTTGTGTTTTCCAATAAGTTTACACTACTAGCAGTTTGTCTGCTGTCTGTTAGCCGTCACGTCACCTCAGCTAATCCTACCTCTTTGCCAATTTTCGGTTATCCGGGAGTGACGCGCTGCCAAGATGTAAACGGCCTGCTCCGCCCACTTTGGGCTTCAAAAATGCTCTTCCGAAACCTACAGGTGACGTCACGGACACTACGTCCATTGTTACAGTCTAAGATATAAACACCTTGGAGGTTTGCATGAACTACGTGAATAGCCTATTTCAATGTCAGAATGGAAAGGCGATGAGTTTTCTGGTGTACAGTGAAGAAAGTCTTTCAGTCGTCTGTGGTCTCTAAAATTAGCAAATCCAAAATACTTCCACTCCACACCCACATGACGTTGTTGTCTGTGTCAGTTTCTGGCTGCTGTTGATAAAAGTACCGCTAGGTTGCTACATCACGATTCACGATTTACAGTTTAAAAGAGAATGCGCAGTTTGAAAGAAATGTGTTGCTTGTAGATGTGGCTACCATGAGAGTGTCAAAATAAAGGTGCATTTAAAAAAATATATATATCGATTTTTACGCTGTTTCATACGCTGTTAGTCATTTGATCGATGTATCAATCTATATCAAATGTATCGTTACACCCCTATTTTAAGCCTATAAGATTTTTGTCATCCTCCAAAATAAAAAGGAAGGTTTTGTTTTTATGAAGCCTGAGAGATTTCTGTCCCTCCATTTGAAGTCAATTTCCCTAAAACTTAAAGGATCCAAAAAAAGGTCATAAAAGCATCGTACAAATAATCAATCGAACGGTTTAATCCAAGTCTTCTGAAGAGACACGAATTATATGATGAACAGATTTGCTAATCAATGCTTATACTGTAGTAAACACGGACATTCAAACGTGTGTGTGTGTGGCACGCAAGAACAACATGGTTGAGTAAATTTTCATTTTTGGGTGAACTAACCCTTTTACGTTTTGGAATAGTCATTTTGCCCTGCTTTGTGATTAGAACTGTGGTAGATTGCATTGATCATCTGAAGCGGCTATGCGCTGGAATGGCGCAAAGTGCGGGTGTACTGCATGAGAAAAACAATGAAAGTTTACAGAGTTTCAGTGACAGTAGAGTAAACTACTATAATGCTGAATAAAATGTATTGTTTAATGGGGGTGCAGTGGGGGAATATTTGTTGGTCCTGATAATGCCAATTTCTGATTTTACCAGTAAAAAGAGGCCTACATTACTTTAAATATGTAGTCAGTGACAGAGTGCAAGCATATTTGTCTAATAGGGATGTCAGTTTACACAAATTCCCATGATCGATCGTCGTTCAAATTAACGATCAATTAATCGATTAATCGTTAGCCTTTATGCTGCAATATGCGTCTACTGCCAGCAACATGAGGGTGTGCAAACCCAAATCATTCACAATGTTTTATTACAATATTGTTCTCTTGTTGAGCAGCAAGAACCTGCTTAGTTTTATTGATTAAATGTATTGTCGACAATTAATCGATTGTTGATTAATCGTTAAAACCCCTAGTGTCTAATAATATTCTGTATTTTAAACATGAATATTTCTATTCTGGTGTCACCATTGCTAAGTCCAAGCCTATTCAAGTCCACCCCAATGTAATACCAAATGTACAATTTTAGTCAACACTACATTTATCGTATCATGAGTTCAGTATCGTGTAATCATGTATTGTACCAAATCGTGATTCGTGACATGAGTGTATTGTTTACACCCATACATATTTGTCATGTTGTGTTATTAGTACACACAACTTTTAGTTTAACCAAGCCCATGTACATTTCTGAAGTTCTTCACTCAGCAATAGCACTGACTGTTCAGTGAATATTTGGTTTGGGATTTGGTGTCTAGTATCTTTTTCCAGTCACACCAATACTAAATGTTCTCTGACTTCATGTCAGTTTTAGGTAGTTTACCATGGGTGTATATGAGTAGACTTTAGCTACTTATATTAAGTGAGGTTGATTTACCTTGGAAACTATGATGCTTTGAAACAGTCTATTATTAGCCTTAATCACATTATCACAATTGGTACAAATGTTTCTGACCTAATTATCAGTCAATTTTATAAAGCCTCAAAGGCTTTTAAAAGGCTGTGTGTAGTTTCAGTTTTGAATAAGATCAGATTAATTCTGTGAAGTTCTTTTATGTCTCAAGTTTGCACCAGTTTTTGTGTGTGTAATGACTCAGTTATAAAGTAGCCAAAAATCTTACAACACAATTTGGTTATTGACATAAGCTTAATTAACTTAGTCTATAATTTCTTTGCACTGCTGCCCGGACAGGATGCAGCTGGATCAGAAAAGAAAATTACCAAAACAAACAAAATGTGGTTAGGGTTTGCATAGCACCCCTTCAGTCTGATTTCCTGTAATGTTTCACTTCCGAGGTCTCACTATCTCTTCACATGAAGACCCCTGCCTGCCTCACAAGTTTAGAGTCTAATATAGATATTATATCATGAAGCTCAGCACATTGCTCTTTTGATGTACATTTGCATTGGCTCATTATAGTGTGCATATACAGATGACCTCGAGTTTGGTTCCCAACTTGAGGTCCTTTCCCGTTCCTTTAAAAAAAAGAATTTGTTGTAATTTTGCTGTTTGAGCATGAAAAAGGTCTGTAAAGTTACAAAGCACAAAGTCCACTCCAAAGGGAGTAATTCTCTATTACCCCTTTTCCACCAGCATGAACTGGGTGCTAGTTCAGAGCTATTGCCAGTTTGGAGTTGGTTCGACTGATGAGCCTTCTAAGAACCAGTTTGCCTTTCCACAGGCTACAGAGCCGCCACAGAGCCAGATCTTACGTCATGAGTATACATCTCATGTTGACCAGCAACACTAACGCGGTAGCGCCAAACACACCAGGATTGTTCGAGATGCATCGGCTTCTCGCGGACCAATCGGCACATGACATCGAAGCACTGTGAAATTGATCCAAAAGCACAAGGAGTCGTATGCTCTCCAAACACTCCCGCAGCTCTGATCAGTCCGCACCGCTCCGGTGCATCTCCAACAAGCCTTCCATCAACAATGGCGGTCATTGCGTTACTATTGACGCTCATGGCTTTGCGAACCTGACATCGGCATCCAAACACGGCGAATCCAACACGTTCGTGCAGCTCGCCGTAACATGCATAGATGGAGATTACAATCGAGCTGCTATTAGCTCAATTAGCTGCTATTTAAAAAATGGCGGTCACAAGTTTCCGTTCAACATGAGAATAGGCCTACTTTGAGTGCTTCAAACAAAAGCAAGCGTTTACCACAACCTGCTTTGATTGATGCGTGTGCTGTTTAATGCTTTTGAGACATGTTTTGCTCAATGCATGACTTACATTTTATGGTTATATCCTCATCTGTGAGTATTAGAAAGTCCCGTGGATATTTCCATTTTGCATAGCCTGACAACAAGCGTGATATTTTTTCTACTGGCCCAGTCAGGCCAGTGGTTCAAATTTTTACTTTACAAAAAAAGTAAAAAAAAAAAAAATAGGTCTAGGTATTGTTTCAGTTGTTTTTGATCCATGTAATAAATAAGGTTATGACATCAAAAACTACTAGTCTAAAATTTTAAATATTGTTACAGGCAGTCAGTAATAAAAAAAGAACAAATAATCAAATTACGAGCAATAGCACAAATAAATCCAACAGATCAAACATATACAAATGAAATAAACAGTTCTTTTCAGGTTTTTCATGTAAGGTAAGGTAATTTATTTATAAAGCACAATTAAAAACAACGGGTAGTTGACCAATGTGCTGTACAATTTGTAGAAACATGCAAAGAGCGAATGTACAAAACATTTATACAGTATAATACATATATCTAACTACTCTCATAAAGCAGACAAGCTACTTAACATATCAGCAATTAGAGTTAGACAGAAAAGCCAGAGAAAAAAGATGAGTTTTTAAAAGAGATTTAAAAGATACCACTGTGGACTAATATGCAAAGATGTTCCGATACCCTTTTTTCCTCCCCGATACCGATTCCGATACCTGGACTCAGGGTATCGGCCGATACCGAGTACTAATCCGATACCTGGGTGTGTATACAGCTGCAATTCATACTAGCCCTGTATGAATTGATAGAATTATTTTATAAAAGGTATTTTAGTTTTACAATATAACTGTATAAAAAAGTGCAACAAATAAATCTAGGAATCTAAAAAATGATATATGAATAATAGGGGTGTAACGGTCCACAAAATTCACGGTTCGGTTCGATACCATACACTGGTGTCACGGTTCGGTACGTTTTCAATACAGCAAAAAGAAAGAAATGCCAGAGAAATTTCCTTGATTTACATTTTTTATTTTTTTATTAACATCATAAAGTATGATCATTTTTTACTTTGAGCAATGATGGAGCTATAATTGACATATAAAACAAAAACAGCTCCTTATAAAAAAAATGAAATGTAATATTGTAGTAGTTAAGTTATAAACAAAGGTTTATTTTATTTCAGATTAACATTTGAGGGCAGCAATTTTATTCATAATGTCAAAATAAAACCAACGTAACGTTACTTGAAAGCACAATGTTCCTGATTTCCACGTCAGCGCTGTTTGATCCGTTAATAACGGAGAATGTGAATGCTTCTCACTAACGTAGATCTCGCAGCGATATTATTACTTAAGTGGCGAATTCAAATGCTTTCTTCACTGGATCTCTTAGCGCTGTGTAGCAACAGTGTAACAGTTAGCTTGATCAAGATCGGCTCGCGCTGCATTGGTCCAAACTGTTTAATGGTCCGTGAAGCACAAAATAACAAGTAGCGCAGTTTTGTTCCGTTTTCATTACGTTTGCCATTTGGTGTTGGGCGCCAGCGTCTCTTACATTATGCGCTTGCCGCGCGCCTGCATTTGAAAATTTGCGTTTTCATTTCTTCTTCGCTGCTCTAAACAGTGGTTGCTTGTGGCAACAGCACACTTCCTGTGTTGCCACAAGCAACCACTGTTTAGAGCAGCGAAGAAGAATTGATCTCCGATTTGCAGCATAAAGCAAAGCTAGCATGCATAACTAGGTATTGTTTAATAAAATGGTATCGGATCGGTACATGGGTAGATGTACTAGCCGATACCGATGCCAGAATTTTTATTGGTATCGGCGGCATTTCCGATACTAGTATCAGAATCGGAACAACCCTAATGCAAAGGCAGACTATTCCAGAGTTTCGGAGCCAACACTGAAAAAGAACGATCACCCCAAAATTTGTGTCTAGACCTTGGGACAGTTAAGAGTTTCTGGTCAGAAGACCTAAGTTTGTTGAGTATATCTGCAACAAATCTGAGAGATAGGGTGGTGCCATACCATTTAGAGATTTAAAAACAAACAACAAAATGTAGATTTTCAGGTTGGGTACAGAAATAGTAATCAAATGTAAAATATCACTGCATAGTCTTCACTGTATAATAGATTAACCCTTATTACAGTTATTCAGTAAAGATCAGTGAGCGAATATTTTTTAAACAAAAACAGACAGCAGCAGGAATATTAGGCTGCTGTCACATTAAGAGCTGCATGGACCCAATATACTGTCACACACACATATGCATCTTATCCCACATGTTAACGTTTAATGTTTACGTTTAATGTTTAAAGGTTGTATCAGTGATTTCAGGCCCCCCCCCCCCAAAAAAAAGATCACATTCATCTAATCTTTCCTAACGATCCGCTAGCTGCCCGCCCCATAAGCATGCCGTCAAAAAAACGTGTCTCTGTAGGCAGCCTAGGCTCTGAGACCAATCACCGACAGGGGGAGGGTGTTGTGAGGTTTTGTGCTCGTGCACGGCTGCATGCAAAGTCAGAGCTGAAGAAGAAGCTGGCTCAAAACCTCACAACACCCTCCCCCTGTCGGTGATTGGTTGGAACACTATTTGTTTTGGTTTTGAGTGGTTGGTGAAACCAATTGTTTTTGTGTGCAGATCTCAGAGCCTAGGCTGCCTACAGAGACGCGTTTTTTTGACGGCATGCTTATGGGGCGGGCAGCTAGCGGATCGTTAGGAAAGATTAGATGAATGTGATCTTTTTTTTGGGGGGCCTGAAATCACTGATACAACCTTTAACCGACTATATTTATGATGATACTCGACAAGGCAATTTGACATAATTTTGTGTGAATATGTCAGTGCAAGCTCAGGAAGACGTGAAAGAGTATTTGCGCGAATGTGAGACGCGGCGTTCTGGGTGTGCGCTTTGGATATGTGTTGCTGTGCACGCAAAACTTATCACACTAAGCTCTCAAACTGAGTACCAAACAGAGATGCGGGTACTTTCACGTCTATGTGCGCTTAAATATTTAAATTGGCAAGGCTTAAAAATGCGCAAATTATCAATTCCGATCCGGAAAGTGATAGTTCCGTCAACTGGCCCGAGTGTCTTTCATGCTGGTTAGTCCTTATTGTCGAGCCCTCAGTGGCCTATGTAATATAATTACTATGATAAGATGAGTGAATGTGTTCCTCATACCTTATACAAGTTAACATTTTGTGTTTTTATCTTTTTTAATTTAATCATTTTAACTTCTGCTTTAAAATTTAAAGTGCAATTTTTCAATGATTCTCAAACGACTCGTCGGATGAATCAGTCTCTCTAAATCTCTTTAAATTTCCCTTAATTTTCCATGTCATATTTTCCTTATGTTAAATGCTTTGCTTGTTGAGGCGTGTTACACAGCTGGTTGAGGAAGAGAATACTCTACACTGCCTGCCAAGCCTGTGCATGAACTTGTGTTTCTGTGTGTGAGAGAAAGACTTTGGGGGATATCACAGCAACTACAATCAGTGTCTTGTTGTTTACGCAGACAAAAGTCTCAGTCAAAACAAAACTTGATTTTAAATTGATGTTGAAACCCCCCCCCCCCCCCCGATATTTAAATTAAAAAAAAAAAAAAAAAATAGAAAAGATATTTAACAGATCAACCCACAGTTCAGTTTACAACAATACCACTCTGAAACATCCTGTGAAATCCGTGCTTGCAAAGTTTGTGCATGAAATCTGTTCTGGACAACCCTTTGTTTGTTAACAATCTTATGTCTGAATCAGGTTTGAATTGGTTTGAAATTGACACCATCCTTAATATTTACACCTGAGCAGATGAAACTCGTGGTTATGGTATGGGCCGGGCTTGAAATTTCCCAATGCAGTGCCAATCACAACACACTGGGCCAGCTAACCAATCACAGCACATTTCGTATTTCTGAAGGAGTGGCTTCATCGAAAACAACATGTTCAAGCCAGATAGGGGAGAGAGGTGCTGTAATAATGTAAAATATGCGAAAACAACAATCAAGCATGAAAGCATATTCTAGTACACCCCAAAAACAAAATCAAGACCTCATAATAGGACCACAATCTTTTTTTTTAAAGAAATAAAAATCAGACAAAAAATAAGGTTTGCTAAAAAACAATTAAATTATTCAATATATGAAAATATGGCTGGGAATCACTGGGTACTTCACGATACGATACGCGATACATTGTTCACGATACCGATAATATCACGATATGGCGATACTGCGATAATCGATATATTATCAGTAATAACTCACAATATATCATGTTTTAAGAAATAAAAATATATTTTTTTTTTATTAGGAAAATGAATCTCCATTTCGTTTTTGGATGAAACACAATAACAAAAACAACTTGTGTCTTATCAGTTGCAACAAAACAGTCACAGACACTATTTTTGTTTTGCTGCAGTTGATTTTTTTCACTCGGGAGAAATCGAGTGGAATCGGTGATGCTCGCATGGTCGCGGATCGTAGCGTGTGAGAGGAATTACAAGCCGAGCCGAGCACGTTACGAGCACCTCCCGATCATTTTTAAACATGTTTTTTTCACCAGCTGTCCCCTATTGCCAAATCATACACAACCACGTCGATGGGGCTATACCTCAGTGGCAGCAACCATACACCGTGCGCATACACTGTCACTGTCACACACACACACACACACACACACACACACTTTTCTCTCTCTCTCTCTCCCATTCGCAACATGACGGTTTAGCGCGAAAGCCCACGTGATTGCTGCCGGCTCGGGATAAAATTCATGCAGGACAGTCGTGCCTTGTACCAGCTGCTTTGACGCGATTATCAGTTAAACTGATCTCACGACCTCCCGAGTGTCCGAACTCGCACCGTGTACGCCCGCCCTAACGGCTTTTAATATCGATACTTGGCAAGAGCGCATCGAGAATCGATCGCGGGAGAAAATATCGCGAGATATCGCCATATCGATATTTTGGCGCACCCCTATATGAAAATAAAGAATAAACAATTCAATAGAGAAAATTACAGCTCCATATATAAGCAGAGTAATTTTGAATGTTGAACCAATGTGATTTCACTGTGGGCATGGCTACCTAGTGCAAAATGACGGCAATAAGACCAATTGAATGACAAAATGTTGTTTTGCTTGCTGTGGTCCTGGTTTGTTAGGAAAAAAACTCAAATTAACTTGTAAGAGAGACAAGTATTGCTTGTTGTTTTTGTCTTGCATAGTTAGGATGCAATGTAGTTGCATCACAACAAGTATATATTACCTACTGCAAAAGTAAATCTAATTCAAACAATCTAGAAAAACTAGTAATCTAGTCAGCCATCCTGATCCACTTGAAGCCCAAGGGCGTAGATTTGGTTTGAACATTGGGGGGGTTGAAGTTTGGGTATGCCTCCTGATATTGTGATCATGGTATAAATATTGGGGGGGTTGTAATGCATAGATTGAAATATTGGAGGGGAGATAACCCCCCTAACCCCCCCACAAACTACGCCCCTGTTGAAGCCTAACTGAACCCTTAAACTGATGACCCAAACTAACATGTTTAAGAAAGTTTTTTTTGTCTTGGTGTTTTTAATGTTGACAAATAGTGGTGAATCTAGCTGATGGAATAACTTTCAGGTGTTACCATGGTAATCAGGCTGTCATAAGGAAAGGATATTGAAACTTCTCTTAAGTCCTCTTATGCATGGTGTATGGTGTGTACAGTATGTGAACTGGTGAAGATGGTCTGCAATGCCAACGTTCTGTATGCATTAGCTTCACTTTGCAGCTCTGCAACTGCAACTAAACCAAAGCAAGTTTAAGATGCATCTCATTTCCTGCTGTGTCATGCCATTAATATACACCATCATCCACACCTCAGTGCAGTTACTGTGGTATTAAAATGTGTTTTTCTCAGAGGCTCGTCCTCCCTAAACACAGAGAGAACATTGTTGTCTCCAGGCTAACACACCACCGGTTAAAAGTAATTCAATGCCTGTTGGATTGTGATAAGCATTCCAAGGAAACCCGTTCTGTTGAAATAGGAACCAGATTTATTGATTTAGTGCAGGTTTTCTGTGCATCTGTCACAGCTCTTAGCTATAGTTATCTAAGCTGAATCCTGTTCTATTCACTAGCACTATAAAGGTTGTTTTATTTGCTTTTCCTGCAGTTTTAGTGCTCATTTAATTTAACCCTGTAGTTAGGATAGTAATGTAGCACAAATACAGTAATTGTTATTTATACAATAGATTGCTTTAAAGCAAGCAGCTCTACAGTATTACATATAAAAAAAAGTGTCATGCAGTCATGTTAAATACTTTAGAAAATACTGCTATACTGTGAACCATTAAAACATCCATAAATACATACATACATACATATGTAAGCCCTTCTAAATCGGTCCAATGGCGGTATCTGATAGAACGGGTGAAGGTCTCTGCGTGTATACTGCAGTATACTGTCTTTTCCGCTTGGCAAAGTAATTTAGTTCCAATTAAACTTATCTGACTCTGTTTTATCACAACCTCAAATTTGATTAGGCTATTCTTTTCAACTCTTTATTTATATTTTACCCGTTCATATTAGGAAGCAATGTCGCTTTGAGGTCCTCATGCCTTGTTTAACGCGGGTCTCACGATCACAAACTCGCCAGCTTCGGTCACTAAACAGAGGTACAGTAATATACCTGAGATGGTCGCATTCACGCTTGCACAATCAAAGATACTTTGTTATAGCCCCCCTGGTTTTTGTATACACTTGGATTTAAAGTAACGTTTACTTCAGGCAGAGGTATGGCCACTACTACAGATATAAGTTGACCAACATTACTTCTCTTATAATAGTTTTGGATTGGCCATGCCGTGGTTTCCCACGTACACTTATCTAAAGTAAGATTAAATTAAAACAGAGGTAAGACACACCCAAATTGGTTGGACAAGCAGCATTTTGCTGTCCTAAACAGAAATTCACTTCTTGTCTTTACAAGACCACGTACACTTGAATTAGTGCCAAATATTAGTCGTCACTAATCTGACGCAGATTTTGCGGTAACAAATCTGTTTAATCTAATTGGGAGAACAATTTCAGAGCAAGTCAGAATAAAATCAAATGTAACAATATATTATGTCAGGTAAATGTATCATGCCAATTTCATAATCAGTTCAAAGATAATAAATACAAAACATCAAATGCTCTGGAATAAAGAGAAAAGATGCAAACCTGACATTAGAAAATACATAATGCTGAGTGTCTTGCCCACACTCTGCATCACGGGCTAATTTGAGCTACAAATCGCCCTGAGCCTCTTGTTGCATTTCTTATAGACAGAAACTTCTTTCACATGGAAACATTTGCTAACAATGGGAATTTGCATTCAGAGTTTACACCTTTTGGGAGCAGAATGCCATTTCCCTGGAAGACACACCCTCTGTGTGCAAGTTATGCTCTAAACTCTTAAGAACTTTATTACCTTTTGGTTTCTACTTTGGGAATGAGACATTTGTACCAGTCGCACTGAGACATTTCAAATTATACCAAACATGTATAATACCGTATGATATTTATTCACATTAAACCATATCCATTTCTGGGTGAATTTTGGTGATCTCAGCATAGCACAGCGCGGGTGAGTTCTCTTTCGCTTGAATGCTTAAATTGGCAAGGCTTGAAAATGCTTGCAAATGATAAACTTCTCGCAAAGGTGGCCATTTTGAGATAAATTTGTGTGAATTTGTCCGTTCAAGGGCAAGGAGACGTGAAAGAATTAATTTAATAATTTGCACGCTGTCTGAGACGCTGTGCGTGCATCGGGTGTGTGCGCTGCACACACAAAACTTCTCACACAGAGTTCTCGCAAGTTCTTTCACTTGAATGCTTAAATTGGCTAGGCTTGAAAATGCTTGCAAATGATAAACTTTTGTTACCATGCAGCACTGGTCCTATCGGGTTCATTCAACTGCCCGAAACGTCTTTCAAGCTGAAAGGCGCCCCTGCATCAACCATGTTCAGCACAGAATGAATGACAGGATCCATGTTTGCGGAAATGCATAGGGAAATAAGATTGATTCTTGGCTTTTGAGAATCTATATCAAATCGACCACATTTTAAAAAACGATTAATCGAAAAATAGTTTTTCCGACCGAACCCTAGTGTGCACGCACACACTTTTCGGGATGGGGACCTAGTAACATTGCTGGGATCAGTTCTGGAACGTGCCCTGTGTGAACAAAAGGCAGGACAAATGCCGTAATGGGTGTGTCGTAGTGATAGTGCTGAAGCTGAGACAGTTTGCCAGCTTAGTGAACGGTACGTGAGGTGCTAGTTTATGATCGGATCCGAAAAAAAATGCACAAGTGTGGTTTCTCGAGAGAGAGAAATTGCAGGTCATAAGCAAAAGACGCTGCGAAGACATTATACGTCACATCCTGACGTCATGTGTCTTACCGGGATTGTGTGTGAACGCCCGCAAAAATTCCAGAAAATCATTGGCAGTCACAGTGTGAATGAGCCAAAAACAAACATTCCCGGGAATTTCTTTTCCATGGGACACATTATCAGTGTATTTTCATGAATCTCTGTGTGAAAGGGGCTCATGCTGTACCCAGACCCTATTTATTTGTCAGCAAAGGTCTGCTGGATGATGTTTTTTTTTTTTAAAAAGCCCATTTTGCCACTGACAAATTACCCCTATAACCTACCAGTTTGACCTTAACCAAAATATTTTTTGTGCATTCATGCCATTAAAGATTTGTATAAGTGTTCATTTAACAATTTTGTGTACATGTCATTTACTTTTCAAAAAATGCATTAGTTTTATATCAGCCATTGCTCACCCGGTTTGATTAATATTATCAGAATCGACCATTGAAAAACCCGTATTGGTCAAGCACTATTTATCATAGTACATTTCTAAAATTTCAAGCTTGCCTGTCAACAGCAAAAAGACATGCTAGAAGTTTTTTTGTACATCTTTATACAGATCTTCAGCAGTGTTATCTCTCTGACCTTTGTAGTAGGTTTGAAGTACACTGTCTGTGTGCATGTACCTTGTGATACTTGAACCAATGCAATCAATGCAGTTTTACCAGAGAGGCACATCTGCTGATGGCTCACTGGTCTGTCCTGTTTGCTTGATGATTTCCCATCAAAAGGTCTGCTTTGCAGAGCACGTATAATGAGGGTGAATCTTCATGCGGTTAAATGACAACAGTGATTTCTATAGTCGTGCTATGACCATGAGACTTTAGAGCATGCTTAGCATGTGTTTCAGCTGATAATATCTTTTAGAAACATTCTTGAGAAGCCAATGTTTACACCAATGTTATCAGGCCAAGCTGTCAGGAGTGCAACATCTTTGATTATTTTACAAAGACTTCTGCATTTGTATAGTAACAATTAGTCTTGAAAGGAGACCTATTATCCCCCTTTTTTACAAGATGTAATATAAGTCTCAGGTCCCCAGAATGCGTCTGTGAAGTTCCAGCTCAAAATACCCCACAGATAATTTATTATACCTTGTTGTAAATGTAAAAATTTTTTGAGTGGAAGGAAAAACATGTTTTCGTACATGGATCTTTAAATGCAAATGAGCTACTGCTCCCCATCCTGCTTTCCAGAAGAGGGAAAGCCTGTACAGCTGTTTTTTTAAAAGTAATTTAGATTTTAGATTTTGATCTTTTCTTTTATAACTCTCATTAGCAAGTGTTCAGAGCTCATAACCTGCACACATTGATGCTAAAAGAGCAATTTCCCATGATTTAAAGTCAAGAATGAAGTTTGAATTGCACAGTTTGGTGTTAGGGATCAGGGGGTGCACATAACAAACATAGTATAGTATAAGGGTCATTGACAAATAAAGCTTCAAAAGTTGTATTAAAAAAATCTTGTAATACACATTTTGGGGTCAGACTCAGGAACAATGTTCTAAAGCAAGTTTCAAGTGTCAAGGGGTCATGAACTGCATTTTTTTCTTTTATAATGTTTTCTGAGGTCCACTTATAATTTTATCAAGATTTTTAGAAGTAATTTAACTTAGAAAGTCAAAAACAGGATAGAAAATATCTTATTACTTCTCTTTCGAACACTCCGTTTTGATAGTCGTGATTCAAGACTTGAAAGTAAACACCCACTGCTATGATAAGGTAGCACAGCAGTGATGGGAATAATGGCGTTAAAAATAAACGGCGTTACTAACGGCATTATTTTTTTAGTAACGAGTAATCAAACGAATTACTGTTTCCCCGTTACAAAGCCGTTACCGTTACTGACAATAAAATGCGGCGTTACTATAATTGAGCTCACTGAAATGGTTTTCATCCGAGTAGGCTCTCTCTCAGCCATAGGACCTGCAAAGTTTTTTTCTCTGGTGTGTGTGTTTATGAGGCACTGGACTGGACAAAAGCGAAGCGAACGCCGCGAGCGTGCAAGAGAGACCGAGTGTGTCCGAGCATTATATAGTTTGTTTTATAAATAAATAACACATTTCAGCATTAGAATTGTCTCTGTAGCCTATTGGTATCATCTGCAGTGTTCTAAAAATAAAACCTAAAAATAACAGGTAACGTTCTGGGACTGTTCTCTTTAGGTTATAAAATAAAACCCAAAAATAACCTGCTGGGAACGTTCCCAGAAAACATCTTTGTTTGACCGGTTGTGAACACGTGCAGCAAACACGCCTAGAATTTGGCTTGGTTATAAAAATGAAACCCAAAAATATTTTATTATTATTATTTATTTTTGGTAAATTGTTCAATATTATATTGAGAGCACTTCTTGTTAAACTTTACTTTTGTGAGGAAGAAAATACTTCAAGTAGGCTACAGTATGTCTACCAGTTGTGAAGTTGTGTGACAGTTTTATAATTTTAATTTGCACTACAAAGAGTGTATGTATATTTTTTTATTATTATTTATTCATTTTTTTGTACATTTCTTAAGCATAATTTACTTTTAGACTTATTTGTTGGCCAGTTGTGGTCTGTGCAATAATTATTAAAAGTTCTAAACCATCTATTGTGTTTTATTGTTCCACTATAGTAATGATACTATTTACAATAATGTGTTGAATTGAATAGGTGTCTCTGACATTGTCCCACAGCACATTAAAATAGAGTAGATTAGTGTGCAATGTTTTATAATGATAATTTATTCTATTTAGTGTCCATTTAATTAATGTAACATATTTAATATTGGGGGCATCAAAGTTTTTTTTGACATATATATTTTTTTAAAGTAACTCAATAGTTTCTTTCCCCTGTAATTAGTTACTTTTATAATGATGTAATTCAGTTACTAACTATTTGTGAGAAGTAACTAGTAACTATAATTACTTTACATGCCCAACACTGGGTAACAGTTTTGCATATTAAAATAATTTTCAACATCCCCACTATTACATGTGTGGAATTGTTTTGAAAACGTCCTATGTTGAAAAATATCTTGTTACATATAGTTGAAACTAGAGGTCGACCGATAGTGGATTTTACGATAACGATAACTAGGTTGGGCCATGCTGGCCGATAACTGATTAATCAACTAATAGTTTTTAAAATAGATACTGAATGAAAACAAACATAACACATGAAATAGTGCTGAAGTTTATTACAATTTTTTTTAAATGTAATTGTACTTTTTAAATATAAAAAATATTAACATAGTATACCTTGATCATTCACGTTAGTTCATAGTGCATTAATGTTAAGAGATACATTTTAAGAGATTTGAAATGTAAAAATGTATTAGTAAATGTTGAAATTAACAATGAACAATACTGTTATTATCCTTATAGTTATAAAAAAAGGACTCTTATTGTAGTGTTACCATTTCATATAAATCCAAAAAGTCTTGTTAAATATAATTTAAATATATTTTCACAGCGTTCCCCTCTTCATCAGTCTCACTTCTGTCTCGAACCAGGTGAAATGGAGAAGTGCTGGACATTTCTGCAAGGCTTGCATCCTATGTGCTCTAAACAGATGAATTTAACAAAACGCATTGTCTCCCTGTGACCCTGGCATTAGTCTATCAGAGCAGAATTGTTGTTAAAGGGATAGTTCACCCAAAAATGAAATTCTGTTATCATTTACTCACCCTCATGTCATTTCAGACCTGTATGTCGGTTGTCATGATATTTCACTATGTAAGTTGAGGCCATTTGGCCCTCAAAAGTATAGTTAAACAAGCACACACACACACACACACACACACGCACATTTTTTTAAAGACATTTTATTACAAGGACTCAGGAAATGTCCTCATAAACCGAGTTTAAATCGGGCGTGAAGTGTGGTTAGCATTTCCATGCATCTGTTAGTCGAGTTGTCACCCATGAACTGTTTAGATGATTAGTAAGGTCAACTAATTCTTTTTTTAGTAGGGGTGCTTCAATTAGCAAAAAACAAAACAAAAAAATATTTTATGAATCACATTTTTTAATTCTATAATATTTGTTATACAATTGAGTTGCACTTATAATTTAGAAACAAATGGCCATTTTTTTTACCTTGATTTCACCAGTCATCCATCACCACACCTGCTGCTGATCATCACCTCATTTAAACACACACACATAAACCCTCACATTGCCTACTACACTCAGTCTCGTTTTGCACTACCCTGTTTGAACTTACCTGACTACTTACCTTTGATACTTACCTGTGGATCATCCTGTTTTCAAGCCATTCTGTTTTCATTGTTTCCTGTTGTACCTGCCTGCACCTGCATCAGAAAAGGACTATTGTTATTCAAGATAAGTTGTTTGCAATTCTCAAAAATCCATTACTCACCTGTTGCAATCGTTTATGCACCGTTTTACCTACCAATAAACAACTGTTTTGGAAATTCGTTTCCAAATTTTGTCCTCATTCATTGTCCAGACATTTACATAGTTGAAAATAAACAGCCACTTTCCTAACATTTAGGAAATTTAGGATCATTTAGGATCATTTGGAAGGCAGCTATAGTAATTTTAGTCAAGTAATCCTGTTGTAGTTGTTCTTCTGTCTATTTTTATCTAACGCACTAGTGGGCGTGTCAAAAAGACAATGATGAAGTTGGTATTGATCTGTGTCTGTGCAGGCAGTCTTCTGCTGATGTATTCATCTCTAGCCGCGTTTCCATTACCCTTCAAATTACACAAATTAAAATTGCGAATTGAAAATACACCCAATGGAAACATCAATTTAGCAAAAACTCCCATTTACTGCAAAAAAGTTTTTGCGCTCGGTTTTTCAGGCAAATCGAAAAAGAAATATTTCGCATAACTGCATTGGAAACATTTACAGGTCACCTGACGTAGATGACGCTGTATGTTTGGACATAATACGAGACGGAGTTCTTTATTAAATTCATAAAAGACAAAAATAATTACAGGAATACTGGATTCTAAACTTCAAATAAATGCCACAATCAAGGCCTCGAAGCAGATATGAGGGAGAAACATCCAGAAACACCAGCCGCTCCAAGTATAAGGGTCTTTCCTTACCATTAATGCTTGGATAACACACATACGTCTCCTTCGATTAATAATAATGGCCAGTGCAGTGGCTGGGATATACACCTACCAACATCCGTCGCCATGATTTTTGGAATGACTTATCGCGAGAGGAAAAAAAATACGTTTTAGTCGCACAACATCGGTTAATGGAAACGCGTCATTTCGCAATAGTTTTTTGTTGACATTTAGATTTTTTTTTTTTGCGCAAATCTGTAATGGAAACGCGCCTACTGTTACGCCGGAATAAACCCGGAAGTAGAAAACAAGTCATTTCGGCAGCTTGGTTTCAATAAAAGCTGTTTTGTTCTATGTCAGAAGATCAGGGAAATTTGGATTTTTCAGTTCATTACCTCTTTAAAAACCCCAATGGAATCTTTCATCTTAAATCTTAAATCTTTCAATTTTCCCGATGTAGAGCAGCACCACTTTGGATGACTTCAGCAGTTGTGTCATTTTTATGTTTTTGAGCATCTTGCAATTGAGTGTTGCATTTTATTCAAGTTAACTTAAAAAACGCTTTTAAGACCCATGTGTTCTGTTCCATTTAACCATTTTATCCCCAAAAAGGCCTGAATGGCACAATAAAACTTAAAAGCCAGGTACAAGCCATTACCATTCAAAATGACCATATAGAATCCAAATATCTGTATTTATGCTCTTTTCTTCTCAGGCTCAGATTATGTAGGTATAAATAACAGGAATAGTAACATTAATTTAAAAAAAAATTCCCATTGCCACATATAGTGATACTAATGGACTTTTATACATGATTGATTGGACACGTTTACATTTACAAATTAAAATGCTGAAATTGTTCTGCTAGGGTGTGGGTTTATTTTTAACTAGCTGTATGTAAGAACTATAGAATTTTAGAGAATGTCCCAATTTAGCTAAGTAAATGTGTGCTTAGGTGAAGTTTTTTGTCATACTTTGTTCATCAGCACCGCAATCCTAATGATGTTTTTGCACTGAGATTCTGCAGAGAATAAATCTTCTAAACAGGAAGAGGGTGGTGTGTGTTTTAGGGACATTTACAGTGTCTGCAGGCAGGCAAAGCCCACCATCATTTCCGCTTGATTTAGAAAACCTGTACTGATACTGTAAACTCTTTGAAATTAGAAAGAATTTTTTTTTCTCTCAACCTGCCTAATCTGACATTATGAGCAGTTGATATTTATATGCTGTTAGTTATGAATATTGTAACCACTGAAGTTAGAGCTGCCCTCATGAACATGGAAAGATTTGATCTTTATGAATGCTGTTTGTCTCTCTTTAAACAACTTTTCAAGGAGATATAAGATTGTATGTGAGGGAGTGGAATGCTGACAGTGCTGTTTGTTTACAGTTACTGTACGTTTGTGTGTTTGCTTGAGTGTTAGTTTGTACTCATGAAACTCATTCAAAGTGACACATATATTGAGGAATAAAATCAATTACTAAATTGTGAATTTTAATATTTAATTTGCATGATAAATTTGACATAATACACAACACTGTTAATCTATGGGAATGGTAAAGGGGATGGTGATTTTACAGAGGGGATGCTTTTTATCATCAAACAAGGGGGATGCAATCCCCCACATCTCCCCCTCAAATCGAGCCCTGAGTATAACTGTGAAATGAACATCAATGTACAATACACAAATATCAATGTTCAGGCCAACTGTTAACCTTATTTTATATATCTGGGACTATATTTGCTGCTGGAGGGATGCCACATAATGAATTTACTTTATAAACATGAATGGTTACACTTTATTTTAAGGTGTCATTGTTACAGTGTAATTATATATTTAAGTACTGAGTACTATTAAGCAACTACATGTACTTACTATAGGGTTAGGGTAGGATTAGGATTTGGTTGAGGGTTAGTTGCATGTAATTATGCATAATTAGGGCCCAAGCACCGATGGTGTGAGGACCCTATTGGAATTGCTCCGTTTATTTACTGTTATTACTATGGTAATTACATGTAACATATAACAAGGACACTGTATATATCATATTATGCTATATTTTATAAAAGCAGTAATGCACTCAAGGCCATGTTGCATTTTGATGGCTAATGTGTTTGCTAATAATAGCCTTTAGTTTTGACTAGATTCACAGTTCAGCACATCTTTGAGTGTGCATTTTAGATATAGAAATAGAGCCACAGTGTTGTTTTTCAGATGTTTGGCCTACGATTGGCTTTCTCATCGCTTGATAGGAGGAAGTATTACAACAAGGACATAGTTCACCTTTAAATATTGCCAGAATGCTAACACAGCGGCATCACTAGATGGCAGCAGAGTGTTTGTGTGGTCATTGTGCGGTCAGCAGGCTTTGAGTGCATCTGTATAAATTAATGGATTTTAGTTTGTCAGAGAACAGTGTTTGCCCCAGGCAAGGTATGATATTTTGGAAAAATACCAAGTGCTCGGATAGAGCTACCTTGCTCTCCATCTCTCTCTTTATCACTGTCTGTTACTTTCTCCTTAATAAAAATACACCTTGCATAGTGCAATTTACAAACAAAGGGTTTTTAACTAAACTGTTAGTGTGAAAGCACCCTTAGTCACACCAATGATATTCATGTTTGATCACTACACTGTGAGATGCTCTATGCACACAAACAGATATCTAACCACCGTATCCACTAGCCAATCAGAGCACAATGCTGTGACCTCAATAGATCAAACTGATTTTTTTTTTTGTACTGAATGTGTGCCAACACATCCACTCAGAAGGACGTGAGTCTTTGTCTCATTCTTCTGAATGAGAAGCCCTCCCGAACTGATCTAGGAACAGCTCTCCTTTCCCACCTGCAGACTGAAGCCTGTCAACATAGCACATGCACTGTAAAATTAATCCAGTATTTAATGTCAAAACATGTCTAGATTACTAGCCCACAATGTGTCGTCAGCATATACATTACTTATTTAATGGTTTTGAAGTCATGGCTATGTGTTTCAGGAAATGAGAGGCAATTTCTGAGCTCTGTTTACAATAGTGATAGAAAGAGAGAGATATATATTCAAATAGAAAAAAGTTATTTTAAATTATCATAATATTTAACAATATTACTGTTTTAAAAAAATATATTTTTAATCAAATAAATGCAGCCTTGGTGAGCATAAGATACTTTTGAACGGCAGTGTAGTTGATATGTTGTAATACAAATGCAAACGTTGCCTCAGTAACGCAAGAGTTTACAGACTAAATGAGATGTAAATAGTGGCCGCGTTATGGGCCGTTCAGACAGCATGCGTTTTTCCATTCCACTGCGCTACTTTTCCATTATTTTCCAATGTAAACGCGCTAGACGGACATGTATGACCGTTGCGCTCGCTTCTTGCATCTTTTGCAGCGTCTCGCGCTTGACACTGTGCTCTAAAAACAAAGCGCTCAAGTTAAAAGAAGTTCAACTTTTAAAAAATGCGTCTCAACCTTGCATTTCCCCCCCATTCCACTGCCCCGTCTTCCGTTTTTCAAAGCAAAAACGCGTTCTGTGTGGATGGCTCCTTGAATAATCAGATATTTTTTTATTTTATTTTCTAATAGCAGTTAGCCAGCTATACAGAGAAACTAGTAGCCAGGCAAAACTCTGTCTCTCTCTCCCGGTGCAGACCTCGCTGAACCACACCCCCCTTGCCACACTTACTGTTCTTATGGTGTGCTCACACCAAAAGCGAAGCGAAAATTTCGCATGCCGTTACTCGCTTTAGATAACTCGCAGGATTTTTCTTGTTTTTCGTGTCACTCACGCCGTCGCCAATAAAAACATTGCGTGATTAGGAGTGTCACGCACATCAACAACAACATTTCTTTCTGCCATTTTTTCCATCATCAACCATGTTGGAGATAATTACTTTTGCTACACTGTACCTGTTGTGGAACTCCGAAACGCTGAGGTGTCTGGGTTAAATGCACCATCCAGAGGCGCACACAACTCCTGCGCCTGGATGACAGCCGTTTCCAGCACTACTTGAGGACTTATCAAAAAGCTTTTAACTGATTGGCTTGCATGACAACGCGTCATGCGAATTTTACGCTCGAGTTGAAATTTTCGAGTTGAAATCCGCCCGGCGCGGATTTCTTTGCATTGACTTTGTATGTAATATACTTGTGCAAATAATTAAATTCGCGTTTGGTGTGAACACCGCATAAGTCAAAGGAAATACAGTTCTGAGAAGTGTACAGACCCCCATTCCATACATACCATTTTTGTTTAAAAGATCTATGGGTGTCCCGTCAGTCATTGGGGCAGAGGGCGACCGACTTTCCCCAGTCTGCAGTGTGTTACTGAACTACAAGATCCAGCTCCTTTCAGTGCTCATGACAGCAGTCTGAAGCTCTCAACACGGAGCAAGTTAATGGCTTTCTGACCACTCAGCAGAATCAAGAATCAAATTTTTATTGGCCATTTGTGATTCAACAGGAAGAGGACAAATGTTGCATATGTGTGTGCCCTGTGGTGTGTGTTTGATCTACTATCTGCATGCTGTCTATACACTCTGTGAAGTGGGTGTCTGTGTTTTGGTGTTTCACAGGGCCGTTACAACCACAGTGTGCTTGGGGACTGTTCTGCTGCCGTTTCATCATTCTAAATTTTTACATTCAGTAAATGTACATTTCAGTACATCTTGATTATTTGATTTTTTTTTTTCATCATTATGGCCGCACATTATTATGGTACCATATCAGTTATCGGACAATATTGGAAATGTTTTATTTTATCAGTATTGGCCAGTATCGATACTTAAATGTGCACATGGTCATTTCCTCCTTTTTATACATTTAGATTATCTTTACTGTCATCCAATGCTCAATAAAGTACATTTTTATAAACACTAATATTTTAATAACTAGTGATGCACTGAAATAAATTTTTTGCCGAAACTGAAACTGAAATTAAAGGTGTTATTTAGACAACTGAAAACTAATTAAAAATTTATTAATTAGTTGAATACAAACATTTAAATGGGCAGACAAAATTATATTTTCTTTATTATATTTTATTTAATAATAAAATGTAAAGATTTTGAAAGCTGGAACTTCAAAAGTATCAATGCACAAAACTTATTGTGGTAGGCACGATACAAATAATATTTAGTGAAGTTTCGTTCACGCAGCATTGCCTAAAATTTCGATCTTGGTATTTAAAGGGGTCATGGCATGGATTAAATATGTTTTTATTTTATGTTTTTATATGTTATATGTTTTATATGTTCACTTAAAATGTTTATAAAGCTCATTTAAGGCTTGTCAGTAAATGGCCACTGTTATGATTGGCTAATGCCATTGAATAGAAAACTGAATCAACGCCCACTCATGTTTTGAAAACATTATCCATCCAAGTCCGTCATTTACGGACGAAGCATTATGAAATAATTAACTTATGTTTCTTTGCGAACTCTTCATTACACTGTGCCTTGCTGACAAAACAAAATGCTCTGAACAAACATGTAATTCTTTAAAGGATTACAGGATGGCATTAAAATAAACCATCCACTTGTTTCCAATGCTGGGATCCTTGAAGTCTGTACAGAGGCTCAAACAAGCTGTTTAAACTGGACACGTCAAAGTGAACTTGCACTTTTTCAGCCTTCTGTTTGTCCTTTTAACAGACTCGTGTGTGTGGAGTATGCCAGGAACTGAATGCACATCTCTGTACTGTAGGGTAGACAGCATCAGTGATTATAATTAATTCTATTCGCTTTTGTTGTCACATCCAGTGTAGGCAAATGTCAGCCTTTGGTGAGATCAGTGATTGAAGTGGAGAAATAATATACCGGTACTTATCTCTATCAGTAAACTTCTCTCTTTCTTTGTATCAATTTTAACAAAATTTTAAGGCAACCAGGTTAGGCAACTTTATGTTAAACCAACAAATAAGTTTTACAGTGTGATTGTGTCTTTAATTTCTGTGCATGATGTTAATAATACCACATCCACAATAATACGTTTTAATTTAAAAATTAAATTTTCCAATGAAAACATTTTCTAAAGTGTCTTCACGTTCTCTGTTTTCGCTGGAGGAAAACTAGTGTGATGTGAACGCAGCGAAAACTTTACAGTGGATGGGAAACTGTCTCGTATTGCTCCTTGCATCACACTACATTATATTGCCAAAAGCTTTCTTATTATAGGCAGATGAGAGCATCCGTATCTCTTACTATTAGAGAAAGCGTAACGGCTAACTTGGATTACGTGAGGCACCTCATATGGTGTAATGGCAGTGATGTAAGTGCCCGCTATTCAAAGTTTTATGACAGTCAGTTACAGTTTACGTTAATCAGTTTCTTGTGGATTAGCGTGTTGGTTTTGTGAATACATTTTCTATATGTGGTGTTATATCGCTAGTAAACGTACAGTAGGACTGCATTGTTTGTGGAATGTGCTTTACTGCGGGGAAAAAAAACACACATTTCTTTATTGGTTGCAAAGTGCTAGTCACTACAGAGTGCATAAAACTACATTTAAAAGTACACTAAATACTTAATTGTAATTTAATTAGGGCTGTCCTCGACTGAAGATTTTTCTAGTCGACTATTAGTCATTCATTTAAGTGATTATTTGACTAATCGCACGTGTATATTAATAAGCCAAATCATAATAATGAGCTTTAAAAGGGGACCCATTATGCAAAATTCACTTTTACATGGTGTTTGAACATAAATGTGTGTTGGCAGTGTGTGGCACTACCCTATGATGATAAAAATCCACCCAGTGCTTTTTTTTTTTTTTTAAATCCCCATAAATCAAAAGAACTGTCTCAGAACAAGCTGTTCGCAGATTCTGGGCAAACTGACGTCACTTTGCACAGGCCCCTCCCACGACTGTTGATGGACACTGCCGTTTTAGCATAGACCTGCCCTGAGTGAGCTGTACACAGTCTGCCATTGTTTAGATGCCGGAGCAGCTGTAGACAAGAATGTGTCCTAAGCGATTGAGGTGTTTTGTTGTTGGATGTAAGAAAGAATATAGTAGTCGTCATTTACTCCCGACATCTGAGCTGCTGAAGACGCAGTGGATTACTTTTGTTTAATCTAACCCCCAATCTACCTAAATGCGTTTGTTTGCGTGAATCATTTTACACCAGACTGCTTTGTGAACGAGGGTCAGTTCAAAGCAGGCTTTTCTAAAAAGTTGTTACTCAAGGATGGATCAGTACCAACTGTTCGTGATCCAGCTTACAGTCTTCGGAGCGATACTGGTCACGGCAGTAATGTAAGGGAGAGCGCGTAGTTTATTTATCAAAGTTTTATTACGGATATAAAGTTTACTAGTTTATTAAGCACCCCCTGAAAAGGCATATGGTCTGTATATATTTGTTTACTGTTAGTTGTAACAAGTGTTTTTGTGTAATTCGCAGAGACCGAGGCAGCAGAAAGCTCATCCTGATTGTTTTCTTTATTTTACAAAAGCACAATGATTATTATTATTTTGAGTGCACACAAATACAATTTGTCCATTTCGAATGACGTATTAGGCTACCCTTGAGTATTTTAAGTTAAATGTAAGTGATCGCGCCAGCGCCTAAATGTCATGCAGTAAGCGCGCTAATAGCTTCCACACGCTTCACAAACACTTGAATATGCGCCTAATAATAGCGCACATTTATATAGGTTAACATTAAAGCCAGAAGCTAAGTAAAGTTGCTACTACTTGCATGTTTCAAATGATAAGCCATATTTGAGGTTGATGTTCTCCTGCACATACTGTAATTATGTGCAGGAGAACATCAACCTCAAATATGGCTTATCATTTGAAACATGCAAGTAGTAGCAACTTTACTACTATCATTTTACACCAGACTGCTAATGGGTCACCTCACGGACTGCGTGACTTAAAGGGATAGTTCACCCAAAAATGAAAATTCTGTCATCATTTACTCACCCTCAAGTTGTTCCAAACCTGTATGAGTTTCTTTGTTCTGCTGAACACAAAGGAAGATATTTGGAAGAATGTTTGTAACCAAACAGATCTCGGTCCACATTGACTTCCATAGTAGGAAAAAATATATACTATGGTAGTCAATGGGGACCGAGATCTGTTTGGTTACAAACATTCTTCCAAATATCTTCCTTTGTGTTCAGCAGAACAAAGAAACTCATACAGGTTTGGAACAACTTGAGGGTGAGTAAATGATGACAGAATTTTCATTTTTGGGTGAACTATCCCTTTAACCACAAGTTTTTTCTTTTTCTTCAACTAACCGACTAATAACATTTTTGGTCGACTAAGCCCTAAATGTAATACATACAGTGGGGAGAACAAGTATTTGACACTGCTGATTTTGCAGGTTTTCCCACTTACAAAGCATGTAGAAGTCTGTAATTTTTTATCATAGGTACACTTCAACTGTGAGTGACGGAATCTAAAACAAAAATCCAGAAAATCACATTGTATGATTTTTAAGTAATTAATTTGCATTTTATTGCATGACATAAGTATTTGATGCATCAGAAAAGCAGAACTTAATATTTGGTACAGAAACCTTTGTTTGCAATTACAGAGATCATATGTTTCCTGTAGTTCTTGACCAGGTTTGCACACACTGCAGCAGGGATTTTGGCCCACTCCTCCATACAGTCCATTCTCCAGATTCTTCAGGTTTCGGGGCTGTCGCTGGGCAATATGGACTTTCAGCTCCAAAGATTTTCTATTGGGTTCAAGTCTGGAGACTGGCTAGGCCACTCCAGGACCTTGAGATGCTTCTTACAGAGCCACTCCTTAGTTGCCCTGGCTGTGTGTTTCGGGTCGTTGTCATGCTGGAAGACCCAGCCACGACCCATCTTCAATGCTCTTACTGAGGGAAGGAGGTTGTTGGCCAAGATCTCGCGATACATGGCCCCATCCATCCTCCCCTCAATACGGTGCAGTCGTCCTGTCCCCTTTGCAGAAAAGCATCCCCAAAGAATTATGTTTCCACCTCCATGCTTCACGGTTGGGATGGTGTTCTTGAGGTTGTACTCATCCTTCTTCTTCCTCCAAACACGGCGAGTGGAGTTTAGACCAAAAAGCTCTATTTTTGTCTCATCAGACCACATGACCTTCTCCCATTCCACCTCTGGATCATCCAGATGGTCACTGGCAAACTTCAGACGGGCCTGGACATGCGCTGGCTTGAGCAGGGGGACCTTGCGTGCGCTGCAGGATTGTAATCCATGACAGCGTAGTGTTACTAATGGTTTTCTTTGAGACTATGGTCCCAGCTCTCTTCGGGTCATTGACCAGGTCCTGCCGTGTAGTTCTGGGCTGATCCCTCACCTTCCTCATGATCATTGATGCTCCACGAGGTGAGATCTTGCATGGTGCCCCAGACCGAGGGAGATTGACTGTCATCTTGAACTTCTTCCATTTTCTAATAATTGCGCCAACAGTTGTTGCCTTCTCACCAAGCTGCTTGCCTATTGTCCTGTAGCCCATCCCAGCCTTGTGCAGGTCTACAATTTTATCCCTGATGTCCTTACACAGCTCTCTGGTCTTGGCCATTGTGGAGAGGTTGGAGTCTGTTTGATTGAGTGTGTGGACAGGTGTCTTTTATACAGGTAACGAGTTCAAACAGGTGCAGTTAATACAGCTAATGAGTGGAGAACAGGAGGGCTTCTTAAAGAAAAACTAACAGGTCTGTGAGAGCCGGAATTCTTACTGGTTGGTAGGTGATCAAATACTTTATGTCATGCAATAAAATGCAAATTAATTATTTAAAAATCATACAATGTGATTTTCTGGATTTTTGTTTTAGATTCCGTGTCTCACAGTTGAAGTGTACCTATGATAAAAATTACAGACCTTTACATGCTTTGTAAAGCCCTATTCGCACGGGATTAGTATTACCTTGGGACCTCCGGTAATTTGTAATAATCGCAGAGGTCGTCTGTGATTTTTATCCCGTGCGAATCTGCCATGTCTGTAAAAATGTCTGTAAAAATTCCCCCGAAAATTACCTACCGTATTTTGGCCAACACATGGGTCCTCTGATAATACTGTCCCGTGCGAATCCCCATGTCTGTGATTTGGGCTGTTTTTCTGTGAGCCTATCGTTTTCTAAAGAACGTAATAACCATTATGGGCCGTTTAACAGTCCATTTTACGTCTGTATTAAAACTATATTAACAATAAAATCTCTCGATATGATCTACTCCAATCCGATTATAGTTTTTCTCCAATAAAAACTATGAAGTGCTGCAAAAGAGAAAACAAACTACAGTAAAGACGTGATCCGGAAGCTCAACTCGGACAGTTGTCATGGAAACGTCAAATTAAGTATTTTGGCGCAACATGGAAGCTCTTTTGGAAAGTTTGGACGCTTTTTGTGGTAGTGTAATTAGTAGTCTGTATCGTGGAGCATTTCTTTGTCTCTCTCTAAAGACGTCCATCCTGTAAGTAGGCTATCTCAAGAAATCAAAGTGTGAAAGAGTAAAAATGATATAAAATGAAATAAACCAAATAAAATGAATAGAAAAACAAGCCTATCGCGACGTTTCGGTATTCATAATACCTTCTTTAGGCAGGCTTGTTGTAAATATGGACAAAGAATAAAAGAAAAAGAAGATATATTATATATTTATACAATAATATGATATTCTATAATATATTTCTCTAATAAATTGGTTTTAAATAAGTTCTTTTTTTGAATTGCAATAAAAATAGTGAAGTGTGAATGGGTGGGCGCACGCTGTAAAGTCCGTAAACTCGAGGGAATTACGAACATTTATTTGCCCGTGTGAATGAGCCACCAAAAACACAGACGTCAGGGGGTAATTTCCTAATTACAGAGGTCCAGGGGTAATACTAATCCCGTGCGAATAGGGCTTAGGAAAACCTGCAAAATCGGCAGTGTATCAAATACTTCTCCCCACTGTAATTAATTCATTAAAATTATATGCATTTTTTACCTTAATTAATTAAAAACATTATATCATCATCATTAGACACAGCAGTCATAAATCATTACAATACAAGTCTAACCTGGCAGCGATAGAAAGAACATTTTTTATTTTCACTAAGCAACATATAATATGACACAATATTTATAATTAAATTTTCATTTTCTCTTTATTCATTAAAATGCGCATGCATACATGCAGTTATAATAGTCATTACAATTCAAGTCTAATCATAACTGGTAAAACCTGAAAGCCAAAGAAAGAAAACATCAGTTTTTACTTTCTTTAGACAATATAGCCTACAATGTCACTCAGTATTACTATTAAATACAATGGTAATGCCGTAAATGAGTCTTAACTGTCGTGACATTCCTTTTCTGCCTTCTCTTATAAAATAACCTTTTATCATAGTAAAATCTTCATATCGTTCCCAACAAAATTATTGTTTAGCGTAAAACATGTTGAAGATTAGTGGACAGGCATTAAATGATTAATTAAATAAGCCTCAGGAAAGCGGTTTATTCAGTGTAGTGAAGCTTCTTCTCCACTGACACCAATTAAAAAAAAAACAGCCTGTGGTCTTCACGCAAAACACCCTGCGTACCGCCACAGCCGAGCGTTAAGATCAGCCGTTATGCTTTTTTGGCTATAGGTTGCAGGCTTGCCTTCTAGTGGCTTTGATTTTGTCTTAATGAGTGAGTCATAGGATTCATTTATGCAAACAATTCGTTCATTCACAGCCGTGTGTTGCTCAGAGACGCAAAACATTCCTGTGGCTTTGTTTGGAACTATTTTCGTTAGCAATATTGTGTCTAAAATGTAAGTCCTTAAATATTAAATTATTGTTTATTAAACGATTGTATAAAATCATTATCACATTTGTAATCATGCTGATATTTGCAAAAAAATGGCACTCTTCGTGTAATATTGACTTAACTCTATTAACTCTATTAAATTATATACATATACAGGGTTTTTCCTGGCTCAAAATGAGGTGGAGGTGGTAAAATCTTAATAATGTATTTTAATAATAAGGTAATTAAATTTGTATTTTTTGTAGATCATCATATAGCCTAATGTGTTTCCCACACTATTTTTGTGGGTGGAGCCTGGTACCTCTAGGGGGGTCCGGGGGCATGCCCCCCTGGAAGAAAATGTTGTACATTTTAAAGATAAATTCATTAATCTGGTGCACTTTGAGTCACCCGAATCCACTGTTAAAAATAAATTATCCACCCGCAAACCACCCATATTCTTTGATTTAGATATCTGCATCTGATCATCACATTACAATTATTCAAATTCTCAGTGTTAAGCATGATAATATGGTAACATATCACACTGAAGTTGGCTAATTAAAAAAGAACATTTATTTAAAATAAAAGTTCTTCTTTTGGCAAAATTACATTTCCTTAATAACCTAAACAGAGGCTTTACTCCCTTCAAACTTAAATTGTCAATGTTTCATTACATCACTGTTTGAAAACACTCAGAATAATTTTTTGTACCTTTATAAAGGGCATTTTTTCCCTAATTTTATTAAATGTTTGCTCCATCTTTCATTTCAAATTCTTAAATTTGATCAATATATTCAATTAAAATAATAAGACTGGCTGTTACCAATCAAATTAAATAATTTACATTGAAAAATTATAACTGTATTAAATGAGATTATTTTAAATATTTTTGAATATACAAATAATGAATGTTGAAAAGAATGATACTTTGATACTAAACCGCCAGTAGGAGGCGGCAGGCGACCGTCTTAATGAGTGAGTCATTGAGTCATTCATTCAAACGATTCGTTCAAACGGCTGATTTATTCAGAATGAGGCAGTTTATGAATGGGTAATTGAATCTTTGACTCAACCGATTCGTTCAAAACGCTGAATCATTCAGTAATGAAACATGGCTGAGTGTTGCTGTGAGATGCGCGACAGTTCTGCTGTGATCTTTGTTTGGAACTATTTTCGCTGCTGAAACAGAACAAAAACAGTCATTGCGTCTAAAATGTAAGTGACTTAATTTTAATTATTTGTTTATTGAACTGTTATGAAATCAGTCTCGGTTTCAATCTTGATGGCATTCAGGAAAACAACTCTCTGGTAGTGTGTAGCCTGCTATATATTGTTTATATAGGTGCCATAGAATGGATTATTTTATTATTTTATAATGTTTCCTGGGGTGCCCTTATAATGTTAGTATGTTTTTTAGATCAAAATTTGTTATAATTTAGAAATAAAAGGCATATTTCCTAGCCTGATTTCATCCATTGATTTGAACACTCTGTTTGAAGGGGCGTGTCTGCTGTGAGACTTCAGTGTTGTTGCCCACTGCTGTGATTGGCTGACATGCTTGCATATGAAATATCTGGCATTACATGTAGAGCTATCTGGAAAACTTTTACTATTACAGCTTTTATATGTTTTTACTATTACAGCTATCGGGATTAACGAATCATGAGAAGTTTTTTTTTAAGTATTTAGATCTATTCCCATCACATAAAAGGTTTCAGTGATGAGCACTGAGCAGATGACAGCCTGTTGATCGCGTGAATGAAGATCTTATCACTGCAACGCGATATACTGATGCATAAACAGTGTTGAACGACTTTGAAAGAAAGATTATCTGTCTGAATTTGAACAATTACACATCAGAAATTCACATAACCCACTGGTTCTCCAGAGGCTCGGATGAAGGAGCAAAAAAATATTTTTGTGTTCATTTGTACAACCAAACACTGAGGAACTGCCATGCTTCGTTCGCTCGTTTGCAAGCCATGATGTCTCTCGAGGAAAAAACAATATCGCGCTGGATCTAGATAACACAATGTAAATTATCGTTAATAAAATCCCTACTTGCCGCTTGCGGGAATATAACGTTAGTTGAAATTGCCCCCTTCGTCCGTTTGAGACGCCGAGAGAAGCCTGGCTGCTTGATATTGTTGTAACAGTCCGTGGTGAAATGGGCAGAGCAACTAAACAACTTCGAATTAAACTGTAGCGGTATCCGATTATAGATAGATAGATTATAGATAGATCTGCCATTTTCCCTATGATCCTCCTCCTGCTTGTTTCTTCACCTGCAGAACTTCTGATGATTCGGCTGTGCAGTTTCGCCTGGCACTGAGCATGGGCTGGCATATGCAAATTTTTAGAGGCGTACATATTAATGATCCCATCGGTTTCGTCACAGTTGGTGTTATGTGGAGATTCGCCCGTTTTTCAGGGGTGTTTTTCAAAAACGAGATTTAAATAAGAAAGAGAAAACTATGGTGTTTGAGACTCACTGTATGTCATGTCCATGTACTGAACTCTTGTTATTTAACTATGCCAAGATAAATTCAATTTCACATTCTATGGCACCTTTAACTAAATAACAGCGCGAGCCTCAACAGCGCAACTTTGTTACCGTCAGTACATTAGGTAGACCTATATTATTATCAACTATAGGCTATCAATCGTCACTTACATTAAATGAAATAAAACAGAATCATCCTCACGTTTTCGGTGATTCCCTATTTTTTTTATTTTTATATAAAAAATTGTTTTAATCAGGGCATTTGTCCGGATGGGCTACAATAAACACACGTGTCCCGGACACAGTCTATGGTCCCAGACAAGCGTTATTGTCGAGTCCTGATATGTTTTCCTTGATTTGTTTTCCCTGAAGAGAATTACGTTATTGAAAACGAAAGTAGAGTGACGCACGTGCATTGCGTTTAGGCTACCGTGATGAGAGTTCCGTGTCTTTATTAAACTCAACACAAAATTATTTATCTGTCATCCACCCTCGATTAATTGGAATGTTATTTATTACCTGGCCCGCCCGACCCACGGATTATCCTGCGCGCAGCACTATACGGTTTGAGAATGGACGCAACGGTAACCGCAACAGAACCGCCACGGTGGAAAAAAGTTTATCTGACCATGACTGTCTGTCCGAGTTTTGTCGAGAGCCGGAGGCGGCACGAAATTTGACGAAGGCGGCCGCCTCACCAAAAAAAAAAAACATATAAAAAACATCTAGAGGTATTTTTGCAGCTTAACTTAAATATTGAGGCCATTCTAAATGCATTTTACTCTATTAAATCATGCAGTGAAAGCGTGCACTCTAAGTGCGCCAGCACACTAGTCTAACCTACTAGACTACATCACGTAGTGTATCCGTGCAACTCTCGTGTGTTTTTGCAGTGTGAGGGACATAGCCAACTCAATAATTTCAGATCGCACATCATTAAAACAACAATCACGATATTATCACACTCCTACACTAATCAGTTTAATTCAAGTTTCTTTCTTTTTTTCATTAGTCTAGTGTGCAAACGTATTGTTCTTTCAATAAGCCCATCTCTATCACAAGTCCCCGTTGTGTTGACGTCCTGGTGGCCTTCATCCAGAAACAAAGAGTTGTGTGTATGTCAGATCCATATTTAATGAACTACACACACACACACACACACACACACTTGGCAAGAGACAGCACTTTAATTTGGGGTCTTTGGGGGCCTTTCTAAAAGTCTGACTTCAAACGACCTCTGGCGAGACATTAGTGTTTATGAGTTTGTGCACATATAGATCTTGAGTGTTTAAGTGGATACTCTGAGATGCACTGTTTAGTGTTTATGAATCTGTATTGAGTGAGTATACTGTACGTGTATGTGTGTGGATTGTGTTCTTTGTCTTGGGTTTAGCGCTGGCAGCTTGCTGTGAGAGGTTGGGGGGAATCCTCCCAGGACGCCTTTGTGTCCTAATTGAAGTTGTTCAGTCTGGCTTATCACAACCCTTGCCTCTGTGTGTGTATGTGGGGGTGGGGTTTGGGGGAAACAGGGATGTCTTTTTAGGGATTTGTTATGGGGGTTCCTTGTTGCCCAAGGCATGATGTATTAAGTGCACTCACACTCTAGCCAATAATGGTAAGCAGATAGTGTTATGTTATGTCCAATAACCAAGAAATGGCTGGTAATAAAACTGAACACTATTTAAATATTATACTACAGTTCTAAAGGTTGGGGGCAGTAAGATATATTTTTTCAAAGAAATTATTACTTTTGAGAAAGAATGCATTAAATGCAAGAATGCATTAAATCAAAAGTGACAGTAAAGAAAAAATCTGCTTCACATAAATGCTGCTGTTTTGTACTTTATATTCCTCAAATAATCCTGAAAAATAGTTAAGCAGATCATCTGTTTTTAAAATGAATAATAATGATAATAAATTTAGCTGCAAGCAGCAATTATCGGGGCCAAGCACAAAGAACACGATAAGTCATGCCAACATTGCTGGGATCATTAGACCCACTGCAACAATGAGCAATTAAAGACATTTAAAGGGGACATATCATGAAAATCTGACTTTTTCCATTTTTAAATGTTATAATCGGGTCCCCAGTGCATCTACCAACCCAGAAAACGTGAAAAGTGACAACCCAGTAACTTTGTTTAGGTGAGCCTTTCTCTGCAAGCATGTAAAAAAATAAGCCGATCAGATTTCGCTCCCCTTCTGATGTAGGAAGGGGATCTTATTATAATATTACCGCCCCTTAATCTGCACGTTTCCACCCACGGCACTGCCATTTGGTTTTCGCAAGCGACAACAGTGTAACCAGTTCTAATGCAATGGCAAAAGTTCGAGCAAAGCATGCAAACTTGTTCTGTCGTTGGCTGAACTGACGAGCACAGAACACTATTTGACCAAAAAATGGCACAGCTGTCTTGTAAAGACCTCAGGGAACTGTGTTAACTTGTAAAAGTTAAACATGACGGTACATGCAAGTGGATGAGATGAATCAATGTGACTCCACAACAACTACATAAATGATCAACTAACCATTCAGAAATGTCCAGGTGCGTCTCAAAGTTGCAACCTCTTCCTGAGTCTCTCTGTAAGGCTGCACTCCAATACTGGTTATTTCTGAGATTTTGGATTTGTGAGATTCTCGTGTTTTACTCAAAATAAACAAAAATCGGCACACTGCCACTTCTTCTCCCAAGAATTCATTAAAAAGAACAACGTTTCGACCCAAAGGGTCTTCGTCAGGCAAGCAACAGTCATAGAACCAATTTATATCAGTGTGGACCATCACACCTGACCTCATTAGTGAATGAATTACCCAATCATCCAATGCAGTAATGACCTGGCGGGGAGTAGCAGCTCATTTGCATTTAAAGGGACACACACAAAAATGGGAGTGTTTTGCTCACACCCAAATAGGGGAAAATTTGACAAGCTATAATAAATTATCTGGGGGGTATTTTGAGCTGAAATTTCATTCTGGGGACACAATAGATTTATATTACATCTTGTGAAAAGGGGCATAATATGTCACCTTTAAGATCATTTTAGGCAAAATACCTGAAAGATCATTAGAAATGTGATTTAATGGTTTAACACCTTTGACCAATAGGTGACGCTGTGACCAAATTGATGTGGTGGGGTCAGAGTAAGGTGAAAATGCATTCTTAAAATATAGCCTTTTATGACAAAATGTATTACTTTTGGTTTGCACAGTGTAATTCACAGAACTCCTGAACTTAAATTTGTTTTCGCGTTATTCGAGAACGGTTTGACAAATCAGCTTTTTCATCAACAATTTCATAACTTTTTGTCGGCATGGTCTGAAGATGATCTGGTTCAACCTTCGGTGCTTGGCCCCTAATAATAATTAATGATTTCTGAAGGGTCACATGACACTAAAGACTGGAGTAATGGCTGCTGCAAATTCAGCTCTGCCTTCACAGGAATAAATTACATTTCAAAATATATTAAAATAGAAAACATTTATATTAAATTGTAATTATACTTCACGATATTACTCTTTTTATTG
The DNA here is from genome assembly GCF_963993115.1 of Abramis brama. Classification (NCBI taxonomy): domain Eukaryota; kingdom Metazoa; phylum Chordata; class Actinopteri; order Cypriniformes; family Leuciscidae; genus Abramis; species Abramis brama. The sequence continues at coordinate 36,163,039 of NC_139967.1, read as the reverse complement.
TTTGGCCAAATAAATGCAGCCTTGGTTAGAACTTGTCTAGAGACTTGTTTCAAAAACAGAGACATTCAAAAAAATAAATAGTTAATTATGTGGATAACGGAAATTTATTAAAAAGAAGTTATTTAAAGAAATTGAATCGCATATCATAACTGATATCTTGTTAGTTTCAGTTCAAGATATTAGTAAAGTACACTAGTGCAGTTATAATCTGGTGTGATGGATTAATGCTGTGTGCTATGGCAGAAAAATCGATTGAATTGAATTCTAACGCTAATGTTCATCTCCTGAGCGATTCTGGTTTAGCGTTCTTGCTTTCTCTTCAAAACATATAAACACACACTGAGCAGTGTTTTGAATGTTCAGAATATATTTGCAATGATTTGGCGACAAAGTGACTAATAGGAAACATTATAAATATTGCATTAATCAATCCCGTAGGTTTTCCTAAAACATCAGACCAGATTCCAGACTCGTAATAGTGATAGACAGAGATGTTTTTTTTTTTTTTTTACTTTTCAATTTTACTTTCTTTTCATTTAATGAGAAACATGTTGAGTTGAAATTTGAGCTAGACAATATTTACGTTTACTTTCACTTTTGCTTAAGCATAAAATTCAAGACATACATATTTAATAGATCTATGAAAAAGTGGAATTAGAGTTGTTATCTTTGATTTATTTAATTTCCATGACTCAATTCAAACTGGCTGTTTCAGTGAATTGATTCAATGCTCTGATGCAGCGATTTGTTTGTCATCACTCAAGATTTTACACAAGGTCTCTGTGTGGATATATTAAAATCCTTTAGTACAAATATACATGGTTAATGTTGATGTTTGTTTGTATTGTCATATTGGTGCATATAAACAAAATGAACAGGTTTTTCTTTATGTATTTTATAGTAGTTATTTTTAACTTGCTTAAAAAATGCATGGTATAATTGTTAAATTGCCCAACCCTAACACACACCCAGTGTTTTCTTGAGAGCAGGGGGTTGTTACCACATCAACCCAAATCCCTGTGGAGGAGTTTGGGGTTTGACGAGGAGTTCGAATGAACGGTGTCATCTGTGGTTGCTAGGAAGTTCTTGGTGTTTGCTAGGTATTTGCGTACAGCCCACTCTTAAAGGGATAGTTCACCCAAAAATCAATATTCTGTCATAATTTACTCACCCTCATGTTGTTCCAAACCTGTAAATCTTTTTTCTTTTGCAGAACAAAAAAAGCTTATTTCAACAAATGTCTTCATATTTTTTTTCATTGTTCATCAAATAAAAGTCAGTGGTAACCAAAATGGTTTGGTTATCAACATTCTTTAAAATAGTTTTATTTTGTGAAAGAAACCAGAAAAAAGTAAGTCATACAGGTTTGGAACCACATGAGTGTGAGTAAATTATGACAGAATTTTCATTCTTGGGTGAATTATCCCTTTAAGTCTTTATGATATTCTGGTCACCAGACGTGACTTAAGGCCCCAGTATACTCACTGTGGAGTTCTTTTTCATTCTTCTATGCATTTTCCTCTCAATAACAATATAAACATAACAAAATGTCAGTGGTGAGAAAACAATTAAGAAAACATCTGATCATAGCAATGTGGACATGTTTGCACGAGCTCTGCAATTCAGCACTTCTGTCAAGTCACGTTTATTTATATAGCACTTTATACAATAGATTGCTTTAGAGCAAGCAATTTTACAGTATTAAACATAAAAAAAAGTATCAGAGTGTGAAAATCACAGGTTCAGTTTCTACTTTAAAGGCCCTGATTTCAAGCGAAATTGAAGAACAAACTGGTGTGATGTCATTTCGAACAGTTTGATTTGTGTTCCTTTTGGGAGTTCAAAACAGATTGCCAAAGCGAACTTTCCGGAAAAGTTTGCTCTAGCTGGTAACCCCCCTTCAAACTACCTTTGGTCCGTGGCGATTATGTAATAGGTAGGTGTGCTCTGAGGCTCCACCTTCTTTGGAGTGGAAATCTTCTCCAGTTAATTTCTTCTGTTCAGTCTCTCGAGGTCAGACATCTGCTTTGACCAACAGAAAACCGCTTGATTTGACACTAACTTCTGTGTAAGCGTTATATATTGCTACACTGATGACAATATACAATGGACCTTTTTTGCCCATGAATATTTGACCTTAAGGCTAACCTTAGTTTTATTTTTTTCTCAAAAAGGTGAAAATCCAAAAAGGCTGTTTTATTTGAAAATCAAAATCACAAAAAGTTGGGGACTGAGTTACATACTAAACTTATGGTTGTGTTTGTTCCAGTTCATAACCCTGATTATAAACAATAGTAGAATTGTACTTGTCTTAGCAACCACTATACTATTCAGAGATAAGAGTGAATGAAATTACAAAATTGAGGCAGTGGACTGAAGAAAAGGGGATTGAACGAGAGTGAATGAGCGAGCGAGAGACATAGATAGAGAGGGGGGAGGAGTGCCTCTCCTTCCCATAGCAACCGTTGGCAGCGAGCGTATTACATGTGAGGAGCTGTAGTACGAACTGACACACACTGACAAGTCGATCTCTCCTCAGCAACACATAGCGGCTCTGTATCTCAAACTCAGATATGTCCATTTCCCTCCATAATCACTAAGGAGATCAGACGAGTTGTGGGCGAGTAAAGAGAGAGATAGTGTAAGGGAAGAGATCGGAGGAGACGCAGCTCTGGAGGAGACGGCAGGCGGGGGGATGGAGCACCTGAGCACTCGCGAGCTGCCCAGGCTCTCCTGGATAGACACTCTCTACAGCAGTACGTATACATCCTCATTCCTCTTCATTCCAGCATCTCTGCTCGCGTGTGAGAGTTGTGCTGAATTTGCCTCTGCTAATAATGTTATCTTTTGCTGTATGTGAATGAGCCTCTCGAGCATGTTGTGTTTGTTGTTTAGTAACTGTGTTTGTTCTGTGACGTCTGTCAGCCCTTTTTAAACAAGTACAATGATACATGAATATGGTAGTTAAATAGTACCATGGTATCAAAGTACTGTTCAGTGCTGTTCTTATCTTAATAGGTCACTGTGGTAATACCACTTATGTACTTTTATTTTAAGTAAAAAGTCTCTTTCCGTCATATTCCATCTTTTTCCCTTGCCATCCCTGTTTTCTCTTATTTTCTACCGTTTCTTTTTCTTTTTGCATCCTTGTCTTATGTCTTATCTTTCTATGTCTTATCTTTCTATATCTTCTCTTTTCCCTTTCTTCCTAATTTCGTCCCCATCTTCCTTCTCTTCTCCCTCTCTTTCCATTTTCTTTTTTCTAGTTTTCCCCTTTTATTCCTTTCTTCTTTTACTTTGTCTGGCTTCTCTTTTCCTCCTCTTACCTCTTTTCCTTTCTTCGTTCTCTCATCCCTGTTTTCTCATCATTCTCTACCTTTTGGTTTTCTTCTCTCATCCCTGTCTTCCTTCTTTCCTCACTCTCATCTTTCTCAAGGTACCATTTCCATGCACTTATTAAAAATATACAAAATTTTCATGGTGAACAGTGATTTTATTCCAAATTTGTTTGTGTGAGACCCAAAGTACATTCTCATGAATATTCAAATGTTGTGTTGATGGGCTCCTTATCTCTGGGTGGAAGTCATGTAGGCAGAAGCTGTCAGCAGGGGTTTGTGGGTAATGCTAGGCTGAGGAGATGCACTTGTTGTGGTTGTATAGTCTGCCGTTCATTTGCTCCGACTGTAAGGTTGAGTTACATAAAGGGCTTTCAGAGAACGTTAAATGGAGGAAAGACTGGCAGAAACGCGCAGATCACACTAGAGAGAGAGGGAAGGGAGTGGAAGGAAGGGAGGGAGGGGGGGGGGGGGGATGGGTGTCTGGTGAGGGAGAGCTTGTTTCATTCACTAAGGAGAATGCATTGAGCAGTTAACCAGGAAAAGACTAATCCTCCACAAACACCCCCCACCCCATCATTTCACACTAAATTATATGAGATGTGTAGGCGTTTGTGCATGAATGATGGTGTTTGTTGTTCTGTGTGATAATTTTTTTAATTGTCAATTCGGAAAAAAGGGGCAATCAAAACAAGATGTTATTAGTTTCACCCCTCATCCTCCCCTATTTACACTCTCACATGTTTGTTTGTGTGTGTGTGTGTGTGTGTGTGTGTTTGTGTGTTGTTTGGGCAACTCAGTATTACCATGTCAGTGCTCATATGCTTCAGGACTGAGTGAACTTTTATTTACCATGAATGATTTGTTATATAAAATTAAAATTATAAAATCTGCATGTTTTGAAAACCATAGTAGAGGTAAAACACTGATTATTGCAATTATACTAAATAGATTATTATAATTATTGACATACCTTTTTTCATTTTTTTTTAGCTTTATTACTTTTGATTTAAGGTCCAAAATCGGACCTTTTGATACACTGTCGTCCGAAATCTTTGCACGTTAAAAAATAAATACGACCTCACGTTGTGTCAATCAAATTTACACACTGACTCCGAAACCTTCATCCGTCATAAAAACATTTGGATCGATTTTCTGCGTTTTTCGCATCCATAGCAAGCATTTTGAGAGGTGTCTTGACAATTCAGAGCCACCGAATAACGAATACGAAAAAACTTATTTGAAAATTTCAGACTCAGTGTGCAAGGACCTTTACTCTGCACTTTTGTGTATACTGTGTATAATTATTTTGTGTATATAAATACACACATATATGCATGTATATATTTAAGAAATATTTGCATGTATATACTGTATATGTATATTTATACATAATTTATATTATATATAAATATTTTATATATAAATAACACATTTTTCTTAAATATATACTTGCATGTGTGTGTATTTATATATACAAAATAATTATACACAGCGCACACACATATATTATGTAAACAAAAACTTTTATTTTGGATGCGATTTAGCGTAATTATTTGTTGCCCAGCACTAATTTCTTTTTAAATTATATTTTAATAAATATGAAATATCATTTGCTTTTGTGCTTTATTCCTTGTTTTGTTTTGTTTCATTTAATACTATTGTTTTTTTCCTCTTGTGAATATAAAACAAATTCTATTTATTCCATTTGCATTTTTGTTATTTTACTCTATTTCACTTATTTTTCTCTACTTTTTTAACTTATTTTTCTCTACTTTGGTAAAGCAAATACATTTTTCTGGTCATGCTTTAAGCACACTTCACCTAATTCAAATAGTGCTCTCTTGCTCTTTTGTTCTCTTAAAATCTCCCTTTCTCTCTGAGACATTTCAGCCCCTGATATGTAGATATTTTCTGTTCAGTCTCTAACAAATTCATTGACAAAGTAACAAGCCTCATTAACCGCTTCTATAACAATAACAGCGTTTCTGAGTTAGCTTTTGACTGATACTGTTTTCATTGTTCCTTGAACCTTTTTTGTTCAGTGCTGAAGGTACGGCCTTATAGTACAGCCAATAAATCATTTATGGGTGTTATTAAACATAAAAAGCTTTTTGCTTAATAAAAGATGTACATTTCAAATGACGTGATCTCTCCGTAGGGGCTAATATCAATATTAGTGAGATTACATTAACAGTGGTATATATTGTATTTGATGTTTTCATAACATGCGAATGGAGGATTCACTTTGCTAGCATTTTTTCTTCCGAAAACATAAAACTCTCTTCATCAGTTTGTTTATCTATTCATTTCAGTCTCTGGAATGTAAATGGATTCAATCTGGTTATTAAAGCCATATATTCAGTTAATCTCTGGATCTCTCTTCCACCTCCTCACAGCATTTTCTCCAGTTGCCTCGCTGATATCATCTCCTGCCTGCTCTACTGCTCTGTTGTCATGGTTTCCTCTTTTCAGAGTGGTTGAGAGGCAGTAAACTTAGTCAGACATTGATGTGAAGTGTGTGTGTGTATTCAGATCCAGCAGCTGTGGTCAAACTCTCTTTGTTAGACTGAATTCGGCTGGTAGAACATGCGTCTCGTGGGATTATTCTCCCTCACTGAGATGATCCCTCCTCCTGTCACTTCCTGTAAATCTGCATCTCTTTTTGAAGTCCTGTTTTGTGTCAGACTCAACACACACACACACACACACACACACACACACACACACATACAATATACAATAAAATATAAATATACAATATATTTATATATAAAATATAAATATAATATATTTATATAATAAATATACAACTTTGCTGGCTAACGAATGCATGAAAGTGACCAGCTGGATATAAATTAATGCACACATTTGGGTCAGACTTGCGTGTATTTTTACACACACATTCACATTCTGTCACATTGTTTTAACTGCTTGAGGTACTTATGTTAGCGTCCTCTCACCCTTGTTGCGAAACAAACTGCTGTTTTCCACTAGTGCAGCATTGAGTCAACAAATGAATTACTTAAAATTGATATGAAAACATGTACTATATACCATTTCTTTAACTTGACTGTTTTAAATCCACATCTGAAGTGTCCCGCTCTGTGCAGCGTACAGTCACATGCGTCAAATAAAACTCTCTAAAACCAATCAGTATGTCGACCTCTAATCAAAATTCTTCAAAAATATTTTCTTTTGTGTTCAGCAGAAGAAAAAATGCATATAGGTTTAGAACAACATGATGGTGAGTAAATGACAGAATTAACATTTTTGGGTGAACTGTCCTTTTAAGTCTCTAAGATATTCTGGTCATTGGATTTGGCTCAGGCCCCTTCAATTTTTTCTTCAGTTTTATCACTTGGCGGGCAATTTGTTTAGTAACACCTCTTGTAAAAAATACACATACTTTTAGGTATCATTCAAGCCCATATAATAATCTGAGTAAGATGCACTATATAGCCATCTTTATCAGCCTTTAGGGCATTTTCATATTGTTTGTCAATGCAAGTCACATGCGAGTAAACTTTCGAGATTCCGCGCCTCATGATATCACTCATCTGTCAGAATGGGTAAACAACAGCTTTGCAGGCTTATTGTGGCTTTCTTTGTAGCTGTCGTTATATTACTTTATCATTTTGAGCATGAATCAAGCTTTTTTTTGGTATTTATGTGTTTTGGACAATATGTTTGTCCGACCAAATTTCAGTTAGGCATTTTACTTCGCCTTTAGCAAATTTGTTTCAGAGGCACACAGATCTATTGAGCATAGCTGCTCTCGTGACTGCATGAGCATTAGACTAGCTCTGTTACATGAGAGAGAGAGAAAGAGAGTGGGAACATATCTACTACTACAGGAGGGACATCAGTACATTGACATTTATGTTTTCTCAGCAAACCAGCTTATAAGAAAGTGCACATACTGTGCTAGTGCCATTTACCAAAGCATCTAGTCAAGTGCAGTACTAAGGATGGATGTCAGATGTTTGACGAGCACTAGAGTCTGTAATCCTCCAGACTGGAGAGGCTCTTGACAGAAGTTTAAAAGGTGCGCAGGGGTCAAGGGTATAAAAATGTGTATTTAAGCCGAGTTTTTTATAGGCTTGACATGAAACAGATAAAATATAACCGTATTAATTTTATTACAGTAGGCTATTCATTTTATTACAGTAACATTTCAAAGACATGAGACATTTCAGAGACTATAACTATTTTCTGTTTTAATATATTTTAATATGCAATTTATTCCTGTGGTGGAAAAGCTAAATTTCCAGCAGCCATTACTCCAGTCTTCAGTGTCACATGATCCTTCAGAATGTGTCAGTTATGCTGATCTGGTGCTCAAGGAACATTTCTTATTATTAATGTTGAGAACATTTGAAAACAGCACTGTCTCAGTGTTTAGTCTGTGTACTTTGGCCACGTCTGCCTTCATTTTGTTTAAGCTCCGTTTTCATGGATGCCTGTGTGCAGTAAAGTCTTTATAAGAAATGGCTTTCCTGGGTTTTATGTAGAGCTGTAAAGTGGATTGTTGAAGCTGGGAGGGAGTTGCTCTTATGCTCACTCGTTCTGCAGAAGAACAAGACACACCATTTCCAGCCAAACAGTTTTTTAAGAGAGGCATTCATGTATGATGTTTGAGATCAGTGGCACTGGTGTGCACAGAGGTGTCCCTCTTGCTGCCCTGATGAGATCTTCAGTTAAGCTCTTCAGGTAAATAAATAAGTTTGCAGTAAACATTCCCCAAAAATGCAGTACAAGAGAACAGCTATAGATAGATATAAAGATGCAGAAACAAATTTATGTTCATTAATAAAAACATCTGGCACCAGTACAACATGCAATGCTCAGCATTAATTACTTAGTGCATAAACAGTATATCGAACACGTATCAAACTTTTGTCATAATTTTATTGTGGAAAATTATATTATTATATATCGAAATGACGTCACACCAGTTCGTTATTTTATTTCGGGGCCTTTACACATGGGTTCTGTGTGCAGTAGTGTCTCTGAATAGTGGTAAAATATTTTCTAAATTAGCTTCCATATTGCTTGAAGACTTGGAATGTAGCACACAAAATGTATGGACTACTTTAATGATACTTTTACCTGTAACGGTCACCAGCTGGAGTGCCCTTGAGAGCCACCAGAGGGCACTCCACACCAGACTATCATGTTTCATTCACAAACTACATTTCCCAGAACTCACTGCCCGGACTCATCATCACTGATTGCATTCACCTGTATCTCATTACCTTGTTAGTTTCAGCCTATTTATTCCATGTTCACTCACTGCTAAGTTTTGTTTTAGTGTCACACTGCAATTCCGAGCATTCTCCCTGGTTTCATGTCTCTTGGTTTTTGGATTTCTTGCCCTGTTCCCTGGATTACTCTTTTGCCTCTGACCCCTGCCTGTTTTGTTTGTTTGTTTGTTTGTTTGTTTGGACTGCCTTCCTGTGCTTGGATTACGCCTTAAAATAAAGCTGCATTTGGATCTCACGTCCGTGTCTTGGAGCAGTTTCGTGACATTACCTCCCTGACCTGTTTAATTAATTATTCATAAACAATTAATGTTTTGGGCCTCTAAGACAGAGAGAGAGATGATACAACAATCTAAGAGCTATTCAGAGGTTAGTGGAGACAGTTGCTCTTACATAATGCTGCAGTGATTTGATAGTGGTGTACTTCCCTTTGAGTCTCTTGCTCAGGTCCTGTCCTGCTTTAAATGGGTTTAGCGAGTGCAACAGATCCAGCACCTGTTTGGTTTCTGGGAACACATGAATCCATGGAAAACTATGTTAAGCTTGATATCAGTTAGGCCTACCCCCCAAAAATATAATTTAAGTCTATGCACAACACAAAGATATCTATATAATCTTTACTGTACCTCAGGATAAAGCTCTGAAATAAATACATTTATTATGGCTTTTATAATTATTAACATCCTTCTCATTCATTCATGGATGTTTCTTTTTCTAATGCAAAATCAAGATTCTGCACAATATTAAAGAAAAATGCAATATGCGATTAACTTAAATAATGTGATATGAGATATTGAATATGATAATGGTTAAATCCATTTGAATTATATTTAAAAATGGAAAATGATACAACAACAGGCATATTTAATGTTCTTTCTGGGGAAAAAAAGCATATGGAAGAATATTAATGCCAAATGTGTTTGAAACAAAAAAGCATGTTGAATTGCACTGATTGAAAAAAATATGCATTGCATTAACCGTGCTTGCATTTTAATGCAAAATAAACTGTCAAATCATGTGTAAATATTGCTATTTTTTCTCTACCGCATGAGCTCATATTTATTTTAATATATATTAACAATCTAAAAGTTGTGCATCCTACCTGACAGCTACATGAACACTTTACAGTTGGTTTTATGACTATAAGTCATTCTCTTCAAATGCTATAGAGCTTTAAAGTATGGTATATTTTGTGTTTACAGGAAGTAAAATACTTATTTCTTATATTTACACATGATTTGACAATTTATTTTATTAAATATCAAGATTCTAAAAGGTGCACTGTGCATTATGCCTGATACCTACCTGAACACTACAGTTGGTTTTATGATTGTATGTCATTCTCTTCAAATGCTATTGAAGTTAGAAACGTGTATACCAATGTAACTTTAGAGACGGTTCACAAATTTGCGAATATCGAAAGTCCAATGTCAAGCCAACTTTATGCCAGTATGTCACTGGGAAACACTTAGCATGAAACTTTGCCCGCTATTTTCATATTCTGAGTCCATCTGCTTGGCTGTAGCCAATTTAATATAGCCTACATCCACAAGGGTGCAAGTTTGGTATTTGATATCTCTGTATTAATCCATTTAGATACTTGACATATTGAGGGAACCCCCACTACTGCAGCACAGTGATAATGGTTGATTATCACAGTGATAGTGATATAAAGTTAAGGAAACTAAACAACCGAGAGAAATATATGTCTACCTCAGATGTAATGTTTGATCTGTACATCAGCATAGGGGAATAACATTATAATCTAGTTCACGGTATAGGGAAAGTGACCGTGAAGACATTTAATTAAACGCAAACATAACCTTTGTGTCTTTATCAGCCTTTCCGCATACTGGCCCTAATAATCATCACATATATTTACCGCTTGCTCCATTTCTGTAAATCAGTTTTTGTGAATAAATGAGCCTCTCTACCCGTTGCTCTGGTCTTTGTGCACGCACATGCACCACCTGCTAGGGGTGGGGGAAAAATCGATTCTTAGATGCATCGCGATGCGGACGTGGACGATTCCTGAATCGATTCACAAATGTCAAAAATCGATTTTCTAAAAAAAATAATATTTTTTGTTTCTCTAATAACGCAATATTGATGGAACGCAAAAGGCGGAAATCTAAAGCGGACGTGCAGTGCGCGGACAGTCTGTGGCGTGCACATAACAGAGACGCGCACAGTGTTGCCAGATGTACGATAATTATCGTATTTGTACGATAATTTTGACCTCTGTACGATGTACGATCAATAATGGAAAAAATCCTATAATGTACGATAATTTCAGACCTGTGTGACACTTAAAATGATGGTCGTTGTAATCATAGGGTTTCTCATTGATCTAGCTGTGGATTCTACGTCTACCGGGGAAAGAACGTGTAGAGAGAGGGAGCGAGAGACCTTGCGTGTGTGTGCTAGTGTGCCTCACGAAGCGCATGTAAGGACCCAACCAATCAATTGTAAGAACCGAAACCCAATTAGTATTGATACTAATACGTTGCCTATTAGTATTTAAATACGTTACCTATTTAGTATTTTTTGTATGAGAGCTGCTTTCTGTATGGTTTAGTTTTCACATCAATATACTGTAAACCGATCTGTTTGTTTTACGTACGTTATACTGCCCTGCAATATGTGCAATGCCAGTCACAGAAAAGTTACATTTTGACTATGCTCTCTGCAGATGTTCATTCACTTTTTTTGTATAAGCTGTTTTTGATTGTGGTATACAGCAAACATTTCAAGTCATAACTCTTTATTATTTAGTTGTGTATAAGAGCGGCTTTGTATGTTACTAATTATTCAGAATATGCGTAAATCCACAAGCATTATATGAGAGCTGCTGGTACATAATTCTATATTTTTTAACGAAAACTGTTTGTGATTTTGCTACAGCAAAATGTTTTTTGTCTGAAGGATTATATTGCTCATTGGAAATAACAGGAGGATGTTGGTTAGAAGTCTATTATTAAATGCCAGAGATTCAGATTATGCTGAAGTTTGTATTAATTTACTACAAGAACGCTGCTAGTACAGGCACACATTTATTTTCCTGTTGGTTCTTTGGTTGGGACATATGCTGGCAAATGTAACCTTACAGTTGACTTGCCAAATCACTTCCATTTGTTTTATTAATAAAATTAATATAGGAAGATGGAAGTAAGTTCATTATGGGTCATCATAAATACTTTGCTTTAAAAGTACCAAGTAAGTAAATAGATTTTATTTATTTTTTAAATCGTTAATAATCGATAATCATTACCCTCTGAATCGTAATCGAATCGAATCGTGAGGTGCCTAGAGATTCCCACCCCTACCACCTGCTGGTGAACGGAGTACCAGCAGATGGAGAACGGAGTACCAGCAGATGGAGATCATACATGGGCACCTCTACTGGTATTCCTGCAGTTCCTGGATGTGCAGTGTTGAATTTTCGGTCGAATTTGAACCACTGAATTTGTGGAAGCAAATTTGTAAAGTTAAATAAAATGGACCGAAAATTGCCTGTTGAATATAATAGGTTGTATTTTTAAACAGACCAAATATTTCAGAAGTGAAATCTGAAAGGTGAATATAGACGTGCCGGTATTCGGTAATGCAATAAATTGCAGTAATGAATATGCACAATATTGTTATTCGCAGGCACTTCAAAATACCGTGAAAAATAATAGATCAGAATTTAGATTTTTAGAACGCGCATTAGCTTATTTTCCATCAACCGCTTAAAGGTCCCATGACATGCTACTTTTTGTAGGCTTTTAATATAGGCCTAAGTCATGGGTCACCAAACTCCGACTCAGGCCCGCCACCCCCCTTTGACTGGCCCCCCAGCCCCTCTGCCCCCCACTACTTGAACCGGCCCTATGAGGCAATCCCCAAAAGTCGTCATGGACGGTATGTCATGGTACGGGCGTCACGGTTTGGTGCATACATTTACACAGAGAATACACGGTATAAAAATAAATAAAACTCGCGTGCAATTTAATTAATGTAATGCGGAGCTACTGTTATACGTGGATTCTTTAGGGACACCTAATCTGTAGCTCCGCCTTAGCTCTGAAGCAGGCTGCGATGTAAAGATTGCAATGCTGGAATATGTTGAGAGAGAGAGGTGTGGGCGCGATCGAAAAGTCGTAAAGTGTTTACTTATTTGTGTGTGTGTGTGTGTGTGTGTGTGAGTGAGTGTGTGAGGCGCGCCCGCGATCGAACAGTGGAAAAATAAAAACATACTCCGTCATTTAGTTTATGCAGGACATCATTCAAACTGCAAAGTGTTTAAGTTACTGTTAATTAAATTTTTAAGGAAAACAAATATATTAATCTGAAATGTAGCAGATTAATTTTCATTCAAATAAATTCATTCAGGTACAATTACCAAACATATCAAGGTATTTTTATTAATTGAATTAATAAACTAATTATATAAAACTATTGTCAGTGCACTACAAATATGGTTCTATGCCTTTACTTTATTAATAAAACTTATTTAAAAAAATACAAGGCTTAAGACATTTATTTTTCTTTTGGTGGTCCAGCCTGAGACATGCACAAGCCTTCTGCATTTTTGTTTTGCTTTTCCCTCCATTTTACCGAACTCGTACCGAACCGTGATGTCTGGTATGAACCGAACCGTGACTTCTGTGTACCGTTCCACCCCTAATAGAGAGTGCAGAGTTTTCAAAAAACAGTGGACCAATGATTATTTGTGAAGAATAACTTTAATTAAAACAAAGTGTGAAGACTCGATTACAACTTTTGCAAACCACTAGTAAAGATAAACAAATATGTTCCAGGAATCAAGTGTTGATATAGTAGTGTGGATATAGTAGTGGGGATGGCTGTGCCAGGCTAGTAATCTCTACTACACAATGAGGCCTGCTGGTGGTCATTTTGGTCTGGGTCATACAATTCTATGTTATATAGCTGACCCGGCCCCGGCCCCGGCCCCCCAATCACAGTCAGGAACGATAATGTGGCCCCCAGAGAAAAAAGTTTGGTGACCCCTGGCCTAAGTGGTCCCTAGTACTGTATCTGAAATCTCTTTCCAAAAATTCAGCCTCGGTGCAGGATTATAGTCACTACAAGCCAGTCCCAGAATGAGCTTCCTTCAGACGGGCCGTTTCGGTGTCTGTAACTTTAAATGCTAATGAGGAGGAGAAAGGCGGCGCAAGGTGGAGGGTGGGTGTGGCCTTGACCATCTTGCGGCAACGGTGCCATGCATGTTTATGTTGGATATATTGCAATGGCACGAAGACACGCAGTCGTTCAAGCATTTCAGTTTGACCATAGTTCGAATTAGTCCCCCAAAGGGACAGAAATATCAGTTTTGGGGGGGTCAGATAATTTTAATTTTTTACGAAAATTACAGTTACAATACAAGTCAACTCCTATTTTCACTGTAGGAACATTTTAATGTAAAGCAATTTCAGACACCCCTATTGTGGACCGTACCATTTTTAACCACCGTGGCTAGAAGCAACGGAGATAGAGAACGACTTCAACTTCTCAAGCAAGTGTCAATGTTGAATGACAAAACGCTAGTTTCATAAAGTATCATTCTTTTCAACATTCCTAATTTGTATATTCAAAAATATTTAAAATAATCTAATTTAATACAGTTATAATTTTTCAATGTAAATTATTTAATTTTATTGGTAACAGCCTAGTGTCTAATTATTTTAATTGAATATATTTATCAAATTTAAGAATTTGAAATGAAAGATGGAGCATACATTTAATAAAATTAGGGGAAAATGCCCTTTATAAAGGTACAAAAAATTATTCTGAGTGTTTTCAAACAGTGATGTAATGAAACATTGTCAATTTAAGCTTGAAGGGAGTAAAGCCTCTGTTTAGGCTATTAAGGAAATTTAATTTTTCCAAAAGAAGAACTATTATTTTAAATAAATGTTCATTTTAAATCAGCCTACTTCAGTGTGATATGTTACCATATGCTTAATACTGAGAATTTGAATAATTGTAATGTGATGATCAGATGCAGATAGCTAAATCAAAGAATATAGGCGGTTTGTGGGTGGATTATTTATTTTTAATAGTGGATTCGGGTGACTCAAAGTGCACCAGATTAATGAATTTATTTTTAAAATTTACAAAATTTTCTTCCGGGGGGGGCATGCCCCCGGACCCCCCTAGAGATACCGAGCTCCACCAACAAAAAAATGTGGGCATTAGGCTTTATGATGATCTACAAAAAAATACACATTTAATTATCTTATTATTAAAATACATTATTATGATTTTACCACCTCCGCCTCATTTTGAGCCAGGAAAAACCCTGAAATAGGCAATAGGCTTCTTGTAAAGGTATTACTTTTACTAGTAATTAGAATGGTATTTCAGTGCACTTAACTTCTAACTTTTGGGAGTTGATCAAAACAGTTTTCTTTTGGATATATAATAACAATGAGATATTCTGTAGCCTACTGATTATCAGTTTGTCGCATGTTTAGACCTTGTATGTGTGTTACACAACACATGTTGCACTAACATCATAAAGTATGATATTTTTTTACTTTGAGCAATTCTAGAGCTATAATTGACTCTTCTTAGGAGCATATAAAACAAAACCGCTCCTTGGAAAAAATGAAATGTAATATTATAGTAGTTATAAACAAAGGTTTATTTTAGTTCAGATTAACATTTGAGGGCAGCAATTGTATTCATAATGTCAAAATAAAACCGACGTAATGTTACTTGAAGGCATTAACGTTATAGCCTACTATTCCTGCCAAACTTCCATGGTTGCAGTTAGTGTTACTAACGTTACAGTAAATCCATGGTGAATGTTGCAGATCTGTGGACACTGGATAGTTCATTCATGGCACAATGTTTCTTCCAGTTTTCCACATCAGCGCTGTTTGATCCGTTAATAATGGAGAAATGTGAATGTTTCTCACTAGATCTCGCAGCGATGTTATTACTTCTGTGGCGAATTCAAATGCTTTCTTTACTGGATCTCTTATTAGCGCTGTGTAGTAACAGTGTCATATGATCACGATCGGCTCTCGCTGCACTGGTCCAAACTGATAAACGGTCCTTCAACCACACAATAACGAGCAGTTTCGTTCCGCTTGCATTACGTTTGCCATTTGATGTTGGGCAATGTTGTGGTCGCGCCGGCGTGTCTTACATTATGAGTGCGCTTGCATATGCTTCGCTCGCTCAAAAGCCATGATATCTCTCGTGGACAAACTAAAATCGCGCGCACGCGTTCCTACTTCCTAGCTCATTTTCTCATTGGTGGGAAATATTCTCTGAGAAACAAAGCAGAGAAAGGGGAGGTAACATTTCTCCTTATAACGTCATGAGGAGATTCAAGATCAGTCCGTTTGAGCTTCCATTTTCTCAAAGACAGAGAAAGATAGCAAAAGCTCGATTTACACCGATTAAAATTTCTAGAAACTTGGGGACCATATACAGGCTAGGGGAACTCATATTAATGTTAAAAAACCTCAGAAAGTGAAAATTTCATGTCATGGGACCTTTAAAAAACACTGTGTATATCAGGGTTCACCAATCTCGGTCCTGGAGGGCCGCTGTCCCTGCAGAGTTTAGCTCCAACCAGCTCCAACACACCTGTTTGAAAGTTTCTAGTATGCCTAGTGAGACCTTGATTAGCTGGTTCAGGTGTGTTTAATTGGGGTTGGAGCTAAACTCTGCAGGACAGCGGCCCTCCAGGACCGAGATTGGTGAACCCTGGTGTATATGCTGCGCAAAACACGTGCGCACTCTGATGTAAACAATCCCCACATGAAGCACTGTGTGCATGCGGCGAAGTGCGCACTCTAGTCTAATGTAAACAGTCCTCACATGGAGAAGAAGCATGGCGGAAGGAGGAGCGCTGCCGTCGATTTATCCCCCTTCTAAAAGCAGGGCTACCAACTCTATGCATTCAGCGTGAGACTCACGCAATTGACACTTTTCGCACACTCTCACGCCACACATCCATTTTCTCACGCAGAGAAAAATCGCGGAGCAAAGAAGACACTGACACCGACAGACTAGACAGAGCAGGTTACTTTTGATATGAAAAAAATTCTCAGCTCTCAGGTTCTGTCCATTTTATTACGAAATTCAGACAATAAAAGTTTTGGCACTTGTAAATGTGACGTGACAGATCGCTGTAGCGCATCAGTTCAAGTAAACTGATCGTCTGTTACTTTTTATTTAAAGATACAGTACAACTTACCGAAAGGTATATATGCCTCATACATAATATCGATCAATCAGTGTTTTTCAGCCACGGAAAGAGGTCAATAAAACTGCAGGACAACAATTATGTCACAGAACGTTACATTTACCTCAGGAAAGCCATTTAATGACCATAGCATGTTAGTTGACTAGAAAAAATATAGAGAGGAGTATTTTGCTAAATATGTGCACTATATTACATATTTCTTATATTTTTACTTGTCATTACATAATTGTTATTATAATGAAAACTGCATTATATTTAATTTCATTTGATATTTTTAACCTTTAATAATACCACCTGATAGGGCTCTCTGTATGTTTACAGCATTATGTGAGATGTATTTTTTCTTCAGAAAAATTTACATGTAAGCTATGTACTGTAGCCTACCTAATATTTATCCAAATGAGTCAATATTGAATCAACATTGAAATCAAATCCAAGAATTGAATTGAAATCTTGAAAATTGTGTTAAGCAATAATACAAACAGTAGCCTACCAGTCATTGTACCATGCAAACATTGTAACATGTTGTAACTAAACTTAATACAATTCTGTTTAGTTACCAAATGTTTTGACAATCACAATTACACCTATTGTGATGCAAGTTGTTTTTTTACATCCCCCCCCAATCCATCCATTTCTCTTGGGCAATTAAAATATCGTGATAATACCGTATACCGTGATAAAAGCTCAATCAATTAATCGCAGCATGAAAATTTTATACCGGCACATGCCTAGGTGAATATGGATAATGAAATTGTGTGTGAAATATTTTTAATTGAAATATTCACAGCTTAAATATACGACTATGTTGAATTTCAGCCCCATTAAAATATAGTGCATTAAAATGTAAGCAGGGTTAATGCAATGCATATTTTTTTCAATTACTGCAATTCAACAAGATTTTTTGTTTCAAACACATTTAGCATTAATATTCATCCATAAAAGCATGCAGCCCTATCCACGATATTTATCATCATATCATCCAGTTCAATTACTGACCATTAAACATGAACTTGTTTCATGAACACATACAAAATAAACGCATACAAGAACGAACACATACAATATAAAAACACATTCATTTCAATATTCACTCTCTCAATACTGTCCTATATAAAGCATACTGAGAACAGCAAATCCCTGCCCAGTTTATGCAATTTTAAATGAACATCAATGAAAATTATTCATGTACCGGTAGTCCCAATGGAAATGGATTAAATAAAATTTTGAAAGTATAAATGGAAGGTAAAATAATTTTTGACTGAAAAGACTCGAAGTGGCTGTTATTTGTGCAGTTCTGAGATTGATCACTGATTAGATCTCTGAGGTCACTCAGCCCTGGCTCATACACTCTGCCTTTTGGTTCTTTGTCCACCAAGGAGCTTGTGTGTGCGTGTGTGTGTGTGTTGTCATGGCTGAAGTCATGCCCTGCCCTTCCCAGCTGGTAACTGAGGGCCTCTTAACTCTGCCCTCAGATTGTTAACCAATCAGAGCACAGCATTACAGACCACACACCACATGGCTCAGCCAATTGGACCTCCGGTCTGTCTTTACTCCACCGGGGCATGATGAATGATTCAGGCCAGTCAAGAGGAAGAGAGGAGGATGGAGGGGTGGGGAGGATCTGAGAGCAGCAATGTGGAGTGCTCTCAACGCAGGGGTTCTCCTCTCTCTTCTCTTACCTCCCGATCATTCAAGCTTTATATAAGTCTTATGTCAGCTCTCTGTTGAGCATACCTAAAAATAATACCTCAAACAAACAAACAAACATAAAAAATATCATCAAGTACATGGTCTCTTTTGATAGAAAACCTTTCAAATTTTGAAGAAAACAGATTTTGATAATGTTGTTCTTATGTTTCAACACTGCTGAGAAAACCCCAGAAAAAGTGATGAAATTTATTGATGCATTTTGTTATTGTTCATGCTTGACATGATGACTGTTAGAAAGTAATGTTATCACAATACTGGAATTTTTAAATTCGATATGATACCTTGAAAAATATTGATATTCGATACCACAGGGAAAACTGCTATGTAGATATTTTGATTATTATTTTATTATTATTTATATATTTTTGAGCATTTTGGTGCAATATCTTACACACAGCACAGAAAGGGTTTATTTTAAACTTTGAACTAAAGTAAACCGTCAGTAATAAAATAAGAACAAATAAACAAATTGCAAATGATAGCACAAATAAATACAATAGAATAAAGAGACATAGGAAATAAAAAATAGCATTTTTGTTTTTGTTTTTGTCTTTTGTTCTTTGATTAACATAAAAGGCAGCAGCAAGTATATTAGTGCTATTTACAGGGCATTTCTGTAGGCCTATTTGGTTTTGTTGTGAGTATTTGCAGCTCACGTGCTGTTAAACTGATGAAGCTGTTTTCTTAATTTGTTTTTTTCTATTTGCATTTGTTTTCTTCAGTTGCAGCGCGTTGAGCTTTATGCTATTTGCAGCGCGTTTCTGTATTTGGCTGTGATGTGAGTATTTGCAGCATGTGTTGTCAAACTGATGAATATGTTTTCTTCATTTCCTGGTGTTTTTTCTATTTTCATGTGTTGTCTTCAGTTGCAACGTGTTGAGCTCTCTCGGCCACCATGGAAAAGGAGTATAGGAATCGTTTCAGAGATTTCATTATCAATACGTATCGAAATATTGATATTTTTGACAATACTATTAGAAAGTGTTAATGACAGGTCATAAAATCAAGTTTGGGCTTGTTCACAATCATGTCAACTGGATCAGGGCCAAATTTAGTGTTGATATCTCAAAGCAATCAAAAGTTATGGCATTTGGAACCATGGTAGCCTTTTTATCCAAATTCCAAAAACTTCGCCAAACAAGTGTTTTACATGTAAATGCCACAAAGCATAAAAATATTTCTAATTACCTAGAATAAGTAACAAGTAAAAAGATCCTGGTTGATGGGTGATGATCTTCCAGCTCTGTTTCAGCTGCGCGCTCCTATTCTGTAAATCAAGACCTGTCAATCTGAGAAATCAATCAAATCCAAGAACGCTCCAGCTGTAAAACAGTGTCAAGTCAAAGTCACCTTTATTTATTTAGCGCTTTTTAAAATACAGATTGTATCACAGCAGCTTCACAGTGATAACATGAAAATAATACAACAAAGTTTGTTTCTAGAAGAAAATTGCGTCATCGTCCACCTTAAGTAAGGCAGATCAATAATATTGTTGAATATTTAATGTCCCCAACTAAGCAAGCCAAAAGCCAAGGCAACAGTGGCAAGGAACCAAAACTCCATCAGGTGACAGAATGGAGAAAATAACCTTGGGAGGAACCCAGGCTCAGTCGTGGGCAGAACATTCAGAACATTTATTTTGAATATTTATTCAATCCCATCTGGTTGGAAGTCAGAGTCATCACGCCGGTATGGAGATGAGTTTGTTGAGGATCAGTGCCGATGGCTGTCGTGTCGATGAGGCCTTCACAGGGCTGATGAGGCTGGTACTTCAGGGATGCGTCATGGATGGGTCCAGGTGCAGGTCCACCATCTGATCTGGATACGGCGGGCATCTGGCTGACTTCAGTAAACGGGAGGGACTGGTTGACACTTCAGGACTGCGTTGTCATCGTGTCCAGGCACAGGTCCTTCATCAGATCTGGATATGGCCTGGATCCAGCGGGCTGTGGTAAACCTCGGATAAACAAAGAGACTAATGTTAGTGTAGACGCCATCCTTCTTATGATGTAACAAGTGCATCAGGATTTATGGAGAGTGTTCCCTGTTCCGGCTGACCTAAACCATGCAGCTTAACATTGAATTAAAGAAGTCTATAATGTGTTATGTGTATAACACATATATTTGCTAAGTCAAAGAGATGTGTTTTTAGTCTAGATTTGAACTGACAGAGTGTGTCTGCTTCCCGGACAATGATTGTTCCAAAGTTTTGGTGCTAAATAGGAAAAGGATCTACCGCCAGCAGTCGATTTTGATATTCTAGGTATTATCAACTGGCCGGAATTTTGAGATCGCAATAGACGTGAAGGACTATAATGTGTTAAGAGCTCGTTCAGGTACTGGGGAGCTAAACCATTTAGTGCTTTGTAAGTGATCAGCAATATTTTAAAATGTATACAATGTTTAATAGGGAGCCAATGCAGTGTTGACTGAACCAGGCTAATATGGTCATACTTCCTGGTTCTGGTAAGAACTCTAGCTTCTGCATTTTGGACCAGCTGTAGTTTGTTTCTTAAGCGTGCAGTGCAACCACCCATAATAGCATTACAATAATCTAGCCTTGATGTCATGAACGCATGAACTAATTGTTCTGCATTTTTCATTGAGAGCATATGACGTCATTTAGATATATTTTTAAGATGAAAAAAAATGCGGTTTTACAGATACTAGACACGTGACTTTCAAATGAAAGATTGGTTTCAAAGAGCACACCCAGGTTCCTAACCGACGACAGAGACTTGACTGAGCAGCCATCAAGTTTTTGACAGTATTTTAGGTTATTACGTGAGGAAGTTTTTAAATTTTAATCTGTTAATTTTGTGAATCGGTAAGTTTCGTCAGGGTGTGAAGAAATATAGAGCTGTGTATAATCAGCATAACAGTGAAAACTAATTCCATGCTTCCTAATGATATCCAAGGGTAGCATGTACAGAGTGAACAGCAACGGTCCTAGTACTGAGCCTTGTGGTACACCATACTGAACTTGTGATCGATAAGACATCTCTTCATTTACTGCTACAAACTGATAACGGTCAGATAAGTATGATTTAAACCATGCTAATGCAATTCCACTAATGCCAACATAATTTTCGAGTCTATTTAAAAGAATGTTGTGGTCGATAGTGTCAAATGCAGCACTAAGATCGAGTAATACTAATAGAGAGATACAACCACGATCGGATGATAAGAGCAAATCATTTGTGACTCTAATGAGAGCTGTCTCAGTACTATGGTACGGTCTAAATCCTGATTGAAAATCCTTGCAGATATCATTTCTTTCTAAAAGTAACATAGTTGTGAAGATACTGCCTTTTCTAGTATCTTTGACATAAAAGGTAGATTCGAGATCGGCCTGTAATTAACTAATTCTGTAGGATCAAGTTGTGTTTTTTTAACAAGCGGTTTAATCATAGCCAGCTTAAAAGTTTTTGGTACGTATCCTAATGACAAAGATGAATTAATGATATTAAGAAGAGGATCTGTGACCACTGACCTCTGGAAGCATCTCTTTCAGTAGCTTAGTCGGTATAGGGTTTAACATGCATGTTGTCGATTTAGATGATTTAACGAGTTTAGAAAATTCTTCCTCTCCTATAGTAATGCATGAATAGAATTTTTCCTTAGGGAGACTACAGTGCACTCCCTGATGATATACTGTAGTAGACGGTTGCATGGTTATATTTTTCTTCCTGATATTATCAATCTTATAAGTGAAGAAGTTCATAAAGTCATTACTGCTGTGCTGCTTGGAAACTTCTGGGCTTGAAGCTTTATTTTTCGTTAGTTTAGCCACTGTTTCAAATAAATACCTGGGGTTTTGTTTATTTTCTTCTAATAGGGTTGAAAAATAAGCAGATCTAGCAGCTTTTAAGGCCTCTCTGTATGCAATCGAGCTCTCTTTCCATAAAATGCGAAATACCTCTAGTTTTGTTTTCTTCCAGTTACGCTCCATTTTTCTGGCTGTTATCTTAAGGGCCTGAGTGTGCTTGTACCTCGGCGTTGGCGTTCTTTAATCTTCTTTAACCCTCTGAGGTCTGAGCTGTTTTCTGGGTCCTGGAGGTGTTCTGACATGCTCTGACATTTCTGGTTATTTCTGTTACTTGTGACATTTTCATGGCTAAAGTCTGATTACACTGTATTCAGCACAAACTCTGCTACAATAATATATCAGCAGCATGTATGTAAAAGTTTGTAGTTTTGAGATAATGACATTTATGCGTGGTTTGTGAAAATACAAAAAAAAATTCTCACTGAAATAAGGCCATGAAACCCATACTGATTATTTCTTCCCATACTGATTAAAATTGTATGACGTAGCCTAGAATATTTGCTCTAAAACTATGTGAAAATCACCCTGACTGCTCATTCAGATAAGACAATATATTGATTTAAAATTTTTACGACAGGTTTTGTGTGAGAAAGCTCTATGCGGAGGTCATTAATATGTGAGCTTTTCACACCTGAGAAAGACAAAGACCCTCCCCTAACGGCCCTATTAGGAGCTATCAGGCCCTGTCATTCTGAGCAACCTTGCACAATACTGTAAATGAGGAGATTTAAAAAAGAATGGCTTTTAAATTGTTTGGATTTATTTACAACACAACATAATCCAAAGATACACAACAAATGCCAAAAAAGCACTTATTGAAAACAATGTGCCATTTGTGCCACACCTTTGTGCCATTCCTAAAAACATTGTACATACCTTTCATTTCCAAGGTGTTTGATTTTCACTTTACCATGTTCATTTACAGAGACTCCTGTGAATGTTGAAGTCGGCAGGACTCAGTGGCATCTGGGCCCTGAAAAAAAAAGAACATACTGATATCAAGAGAAAGGCCTGCACGATTTTGGAAATAAATATTAGATTTTTCTGGTTAAAATTGCTTTTTAAAATTCACAGAATACACACACACACACACACACACACAAATGTTTCCAACAATATATAATATAATGAACACCAGGTTTGTTGTGCCTTGTAGGCATAAGCTATGCGCAGTGCTGGATAAAATAATAATAACAATAACCTATAGCAATATAAATCTTCCAAAAGATTTCAGTAACAACTAAGCTAGAGAAAAATATATTGATTTATCATGATATTGATTTATATTTATGATGATATGAAATGAGATAATAGTAAAAACATGAAGCCGTTTGGTGCGTTTTGCTTTTCAAATGCGATCGCGATCCAAAATATGATACATTCAAACGCGATCGCGCTGCAAAATATGATACATTCAAACGCGATCGCGCTGCAAAATATGATACATTCAAACGCGATCGCGATCCAAAATATGATACATTCAACCGCGATCGCGCTCAAATATAAAACATTATGGTTACCATATACATATCTACGTTTGAGCAGATATCCACAAACACAGTAACAGTAAACACGGGTCTAAATATTATAATATTCCCCATATATCTAGCAACAGTTCAACTGCAATGTGACATTTATGCAACAATAACAAACTAATATGTAAGAATTTCTTACCTTACATCTTTCTTGTCTTCAAATCGCGTTCTTCTTCTGATGTAAATCCAATGTAAGCTCAGGCGCGTCTTTCAAACTCGACGAAAAGTGAAGTGAAGTGTTTTGGTGTTTTGTTGTTGAGGTAATGGGCGAGTTCGCGTTCCATGTGGAGATTTGCATGTGAATCTCTTTTGCGCGAGTGGGCGTGGCCAAATTAAATATAATGAGCAAGCGTTTGAGAAGCTGGACATCTTGTTGGTTTTATACAAATTACTTAAACAGAGAATATTTGTTGTCGTTTTGAATCCGATCATTTAAAAGTACACACTTAAATGTTTATAAAGGTATGACAATCAGATCAAAACATTGTGCTTTTGTAAAATAAAGAAAATAAACAGGGTGTGCGTTCTGCCTCTTCGTCGCGGTGAACTTTTTTTTCTTGAGCACGTCTATAAACTGAAACAAAACTCAGCAAATACTTGTCACACATTTATGAGCTATGGCTATGGCAAGTATTTGCTGAGTTTTGTTTCAGTTTATAGACGTGCTCAAGAAAAAAAAGTTCACCGCGACGGGGAGGCAGAACGCACACCCTGTTTATTTTCTTTATTTTACAAAAGCACAATGTTTTGATCTGATTGTAAGTGGACACATACAAAAGTAGAAATATCACAGATTCTTTTTTTATATTTCTTTTTTCTGTATGACCATAAATGACGGAGTAATTTAAGTTTATAGTGCTACAATGTGGAGAAAATCCAGCAAAACGCGCCCGCGCGTTTGCCGACCTCAGAGGATTAAGCGCAACGGAGCAACTGTGTTTAAAGTGCTGGAAAAGAGAGAGTTAAAAGTTTCTGTCGCAATATCGAGTTCTTCTAAGCTATCTGGGATGCTGAGGAGA
This sequence comes from Abramis brama, assembly GCF_963993115.1. Lineage (NCBI taxonomy): Eukaryota > Metazoa > Chordata > Actinopteri > Cypriniformes > Leuciscidae > Abramis > Abramis brama. The sequence continues at coordinate 36,138,117 of NC_139967.1, read as the reverse complement.
TGAAGCTGATCAGGAATAGACATTTTGTCTGAAAGTACATTTTATTTATGTAATTTTATTGTGTGACTGTACAGCAAATTGGTCAACATTACGTTGTTTTAATTGTGCTTTGTAAATAAAATAAATGAATGAATGAATGACATGCAGCTTGGCTAAAACTATAGGACTTCCGGTATTCGATTGAGTAGCGATCATAACGCAGTGTTTTCCAACGCCATTTGAAAGTTCAACCAATGGAAACTGGATCTTGGGTATGGTGGGTAGTGACGATGAGTAGAGAGCAATCGGACACTCAAACATGAATTGGGGCACTTGATTGGTCAAACACCAATCAAGTCATAGAATCTGATTATCGGCCGAGACCGATCTGCAGCTGATCGATCGGAGCATCCCTATCCCATACTTGTCATGAGAAGCGCTGATCACCAAAACAGATGCTTTAAGGCATTCATGTGGGTTTCTCATGAAAAAAATGTATGGTTTAAGTTCGAAATAGAAGAAATTAGGACCATCTCATTCTTTTTCATCGTCACCTCATTCTTCTTTCTTCTTCTTCACCTTCTTCACCTTCTCATTCTTCTTCTAATTCTTCTTCACATTTGCATTCTTCCTCTACTTCTTCCTCTTCTTATTCACCCTCACCTTTTCGTTCTTTGTCGTCTTCTTCATCATCTCCTTCTTCTTTATTGGTAAAGCAGCTCTGATGTGTTATTTTATTTATGCAGCAACAGAGCCTAAAACTCAAACTTAAACATTTATTCTGCTGCCTTGCGAGATCTGATATTTCCTTCTGGAAATGCAAATCTAGTTTTTCTCCCACCTCCTTTTAATATTTTGAGATTTTGATCTTTCTCGCTTTCTCTGTCATGAACACATACACAAGCAAACACTGTCTTTTCATTGCTGATACAGTATAGTCATGTTTTAATCATGAGATGTACATTTGAATACATTTAAATTTAGCACTTCTGTTGACTTTAAATAGCTTTTGTGTGCAGATAGTACATCCACATTTCTGTCAGTAAGTTATGCCTTGTTTTTTGAGAGTGGAATGATTGAGCGTTGAATATTTTTGGTTACGCAACTTGTGCTTTAAGGAGCTCCAGGAAGCACAAATAACAGGGGGTTTGGACGTTTCTGCAGTTTGATTGACTCTGTTCAAGTAGGTCTGTGTGCGGGTCTACATCCATCCACTGCTCCCTCATCTCTCAGACTGACAGAGATTGATTGACATGTCTGTGTTTTGTACCAAGCTGATATGAAACAAGATTTTATAGCTAAGCAAAATGTATTCTTTTCAGTTAAAAAAAAATTGTATGCAGGCGACGTTGATTTAATGTGTTCTTCACCATAGCAAATAAGAGACGATTTAAACACAATCACTTTGCCTGCACATGAAAAATTCCAAGTTCTGTGTTTGTGTACAGCTACTGTCAGAAAGACACTCACAGCCTTCATAGCACACACTAAAACATCCCTGAATTTCCCCTGGGTGAACTGTGTGAAGATGTATTCACTCTTATTAGAATTGCAAACTATCCATTACACTGGGTTCACCGGATGATATTTTGAAATTTTGGATGAAATTCATGACCGTATTAAATGCCGCCTGTGGAAGAGCTGTCAGCCAGTGACCCCTTAACGTTTATTTTTTGGGAAAAATGCAGGCGGCCTATAACTATAAATCATTAAAGATTAATCACAATATAAAAAATAAAAAAAATCCCATTATTATCGCATCATGAGGGTGCATGTAAACGCACTCCTATGTAACATTGTTTATTATGTTTCACATTATAAACATCTACGTTTGAGCAGATATCCACGAACACAGTATTTCACAGTAAACACTGGTCTAAACATTCTAATATTAATCATCTTACAGTGTAAACACTCATACTACTTTTATATCGTACTGTTTATTATAGAGCATAAAAACATCCTCGTGTCGTACATGTATATTTATTTAGCATTGAAATGTTGCCTACCTGTCTATATTTCATATTTCAACATGTTTCCGTCGATTTCACACATTTTAGTCTGGCAATTCAACTAGTACAATGTTAAGTTTATGCAACAATAACACGTTAACTAATGTAAGTAAATTCCTTGTGAATGTAAGTGAATGTAAATGTAAGCTTATTCCTCACAGCGCGCCTTCCAAACTCGATGAAAGGAATGATGAAGCTGATGCTTTGTTTGCTGAGGTAATGGGGAAGTTTACAGGTTTGCATGCCTCACACATGGACAATTTGCGTGTCAAAGACTGCGCAGCGTGTGGATGTGGTCACATTAGAAATAATGAGCAAGACTTGAGAAACTGAACCTTGCGTTGGTTTCATACGGATTACATAAACAGAATATTTATTTTTGATATGAATTACTTCATTTAAAAGTAGACACTTCAAGTTTTCTAAAGACTGTGTGGCAAGTATTCGCTGAGTTACAGTTCATTTTCAGATGCATTTCAGAATGGACTTCACTGAGACAGAGACAGCAGAACGTGCATCATGTTTGTTTTCTTTATTTTATGAAAAACATTTTGTTTTTATTGTGAGTGTACACAAAAGTAGACACTTAACAGTTTCGAATGACAAAAATCGACTAAATTATTTGAGTCTATTTCGCATGAAGAAAAAAAGCGAGACCCGTGGCTCATTTTCAAACCAGTGCTGTTCATTGACTTGAACTGTATCCTTCTAAATCAGTACGGATCCACTTTGCAAAATAAGTGGCAATCAGTTTGCTTGTTTTTTGTGTGTTTTCTTGACCTAACACTGCTTGAAATGTCTTTTTAAACCTGATGGAATTTAAGAAGGTTAAAAAGACATATCCGGGTCGTGACCTGTGTATCTTACATCATCAGTGGAGTTCTCCGAGGTCTGTCTGTAATGACCGATCGGCATTGACGGATGACCGCACTGAGGAGCATTGCTGACAAGTGTTTTATGCAGGTGTTATGTAACATGCCCATTTGTTTTTCCCTTCTCTCTTTCTCTTTTCATTTTTTCCTTCCAGTTTTTTTTAAGGAAGTACAAAAGTGAATAGTAAAGTCAAGCACTACAGGTTCTTCCAGTACTCGTATAAACACTCAGTTGAGGCTGTTCATTAGGTGAATTCAAGTTTTAACCTGCATTGAAACTAGTCCTTTGAGGAAGGATCAGCTCACCAAGTCACCTAGCCACTCACCTACATTGTCTAAAACTGGGATTTGGTTTGGGTTTAGGTTTTTTTTTTTGCTTTGGGTTTTTTGTTTTCTTGGCTTTGCTTTGTCTCATGTTTCTCTTTGCCAAATTCTTTGTTTTGTTTGCTTTGCTTTGTACTGTTTTACATTTTTGTTGGGCTTTTGCCATGGTAAAGTAGCGAGAGCAAGTCAAGTCACCTTTATTTATAGAGCGCTTTTTACAAAACAGATCAAAGCAGCTTTACAGTGATAACAGGAAAATAATGCAACAGGGCTTGTTTTTGCTGTACAGCATATCTAGTAGAAAATAGTGTCATTGTCCAGCTTAAGTAAGTTCAGTGATGGTTCATTTTTGTTGTAAAAAAAGTTATTGAGTCAATTTATATATAGCCACTCTGGAGAAAACGGTGTCAATAATGGTATAATGGTGTCAATGCAGGCAGATCAATTATAATGTTGAATTTTAAGTGTCCCCAACTAAGCAAGCCAAAAGCCAAAGGTGACAGTGGCAAGACACCAAAGCTCCATCAAGTCACAGAATGGAGAAAAAAAAAAAGCACAGGAACTCATGGGGAAAGAGGTTTTAATAAAATGTGACATGACATGCTGAATTCAAACCAGATTTTTTCCTACAAGTTGAGCTATTTTTTTCCGCTGAATGACACACATTTAAAGCACTGCTACTTCTGAACAATGTCTACATTTTGTCTACAACTAACTAGAGTTTGGTCGGTTCTTGGTTTTTCACCTCAGGCTGATGTCACAAGCTTAATATGTTAACTGACATTTACCCCTTGATTGCCTGGTGTGTTTTGTACTCCTGTAATCAGGATAATTAAATCTCTCTAATTAAAAGCCCTCCAAATTCCAAGTTCCCCATGACATTGCATCACTCAGTGTAATTATGATGCTTGGAGCGCTTCCGGTGCTGCAACACTGTGGGCCTGAAAATATCAGATCTCATCACAAATGTATAATATTATGACTGTGACCTTTTGTCTCTAGTATGTTTAAAACAGCTTTGTTCTCTGGTAACACACATACATGGGGATGCCTTTACGTGACCTGGTCAGGACTATGGATATTTTGACTTTCATTGCATACTATCTGAATTTATTCCAAGTGAGACACAGTAGACACTGTGAAATGATCAATTTAGGAAAACAATTTACAAATTAACAATTTAGAAAGGTATTTTTGTGTTAGAGACGGTTTTTGCACACAACACTTAACACTTTTTTATTTTTGCGAAGGGTTAATTTTTATAAATCAGAATTGATTAATGAATCTTTCTGAATCAATGAAAGCAATGTTGAAAAGCGCAAAAGAGGTGCTGACCTTGCTCCAGGGTAGGGTTTCATAACCTGGGTAAAAAGCGTTGTTAACCCCTCTTCAAAATTACAAGTGTAAAACCTTCCTTTATCCAGGGTTAAAAGCAGTGTTTAGAACGATGATAACCCGGGTTAAGTCCAGTGTATTCAGCCGTAAGAAAGTTATACAGTAGTTATTGTTATAGTTATCTTCCTTGGTAAATGGGCCTTTACAGTATGTGTGGCATGGTTTGAGAGTCTGGTGACCTGAAAAGGGAAGACTTCAGACTAAATCTGAGCAGATGAAAGATATGTATTGTGTTTTAAACAGATATATTTCTCATTCTATTCTGCTCATGCCCACTGGTGGAATCTCTCTGAATCTTGTTTGAGTACTTACTGAAAAGTCATGTCATCTGAATGGGGAATCTGAATAATTAGGACATATGGGGGATGTGAGTAACTGTTGCCTTGGCGACAGTGTGAGGTGCATACATGTGGCATTTACAAGACATCACTTATCTTCTTGGGTGCAGGCCTGCTTCACGTAATCTCAGGAGCTCCCCTGTCATTTACATCTTTTCTTGCTATCTGTCTATCTGCTTCAATCCATTCAGAGTGTTTTTATATTGAGAAGAAGCCCTTTATGTGCCATTTTTGAGGAGTCATGGCCTTTAAAATCGTAGGTTTGATTATCTTCAGCATGCTATTCTTTTTGGGTGTTACTCTGTTTCTTATGGCTGAATATGGATTTGTTGAATAAACTGCAGAGAAGTGTAAATATCAAAGTTGACAAACACCCGGTTTCCAAAAATATTTATTGAATTGCATTATTACAGTGCTACTTAATCTTTGCAGTCTTTCCAAGACATCACTTAAAGGGGTCATGAACTTTTGTTTTATTGTTTTATGTTTTATGTTTTCTGGGGTGCACTTATAATGTTAGTATGATTTTTACATACATTTTTTTCCCATAATGTAGAAATAAAAGGCATTTTTCCTACCCTGATTTTAGCCCTCTGATTTGAACCCTCTGTTTGAAGGGGCGTGTCTGCTGTGAGACTTCAGTGTAAACCCCCACTGCTATGATTGGCTAACATCTTTGCACATGAAATAGCTAAGTATTACATGTGGAACTCTCTCGAAAACTTTTAGCACATTTTTACTATTACAGCTTTCAAGGTTAACAAGGTTAATCGTGAAAAGTGTTGATTATAGCATTATATTTGTATTGTGGCATGAAAGGTTGCTGTGATGAGCATTGTAGCCAATCACAGACATGTTGAGCGCATGAATGAAGTGATCTTGTCATTGCAACTCATTCTCTGCACTGTCACGAATGCTTTCATCATAACTAACAGTTCAAACATGATTATGTAAATAAGAGATTCATTGATTATAACGTGAGTTTTGGCAAGAGTCCAGAACTTACTATTACAGCTTTCAAGGTTAACAAGGTTAATCGTGAAAAGTGTTGATTATAGCATTATATTTGTATTGTGGCATGAAAGGTTGCTGTGATGAGCATTGTAGCCAATCACAGACATGTTGAGCGCATGAATGAAGTGATCTTGTCATTGCAACTCATTCTCTGCACTGTCACGAATGCTTTCATCATAACTAACAGTTCAAACATGATTATGTAAATAAGAGATTCATTGATTATAACGTGAGTTTTGGCAAGAGTCCAGAACTCAGTCACTGATTAACTCATGCTGTTTGATTGACACCTCCAGCGAATGTAAAGGGAGCGTTCTTTAATTGCTTTCTATATATAATTTAATCCGTTTAAATAACAGATTATTTTTTATCCTACTAAGAGAAACAATGTGAAGTTGACCGTTTAGTCACTGGTTTGATTTACTGATACATAGACAAAGAACATCTGACTGTACATAAATCATTACATATCAGAAATCACAGTTACTTACAGTACATGTTGTGGCATTACTGTCGAGTCCATATCGTAAAAGTCTGTTTGCAAAGCCTGCGCCGAAATTGTGACTGATTTACCAAAGAATTCACAGTGAAATGTACTGATCAAATAAATAATGCTCAACTGAGACATTGACATTGCTGAAAATAAATAACCACATTCCTAGCATTAGGATCCTTTGGAAGGTAAAGTTATTTTTAGTCCAGTGATCCTGTATCGCTCTTCTCTCCTCGTCATCTCACTAAAACGCCAGTGGATGGGGCCAAAGACTAACAAGAAAGATTTCCATTCTGAAACTTACAGGATATCACATAAAAACAATGGTTTAGATTATTCATAAACAGATTTTTTTTTTCTTTTTATCTCAGCAGAGAACAAAAATATTGTTACAGTAAACAATATTGATGCATTTCATTCAACTTTTGCTAAAGAAAATAAACTAAAACATTCAAAAAACCCAAACAAGTGTGTAACAAGGTTAGATGTTAGGGGAAGAAGGAGGCGGGAACCGGCGAACATTCAACAAACTTCAATGATAAAAATAAAACGAATACAAAACGAAAGTAAAAGACAGCAGCCCCTCACGGACTACTGCTGTCACATCATATAAAACAAACAATAAAATCCAGGCCTGGCCTCTCTCGATCTCTACTGTTGTGGCTCCTCCTTTTATGCTTCCGCTCCTCCGTGAGAGATATGAGAACAGTGCGTCGTGCAGGTGTCACTCATTAGCATTCACGCCACCGGCCTCGCGCTGTTCTCCCACGGCCTTCAGCCTCGTCCTGCTCGCCACAAAGTGGTATTGCTGTAAGTGATAGTTTGTTTATCAGACAAACAGTAGTATTATTTAACTTATTTTCTATCTTTATGTGCATTCAAGAATAATGTTTAACATATTTTATGTTAGTGATGTACCAAAATAAATGAAAATATAAGAAATACCAAAACCAAAATTAAAGTTTATTTAATAAATCAATTAATTATTCAAATTTAGTTTTATATTAAATTGAACTGTATAAAAAAAACTTAAATTGCACATAAGGCAATTTTTATATAACATTTTTAATGATATAATTTGTTTCTACTCCCAATTGTTTTTTAAAAAAAACATAAACATTTAAAAAGTGGCTGTAATAACTTGTTGGCAGATTTATTCAAACTGTGGACATTGGATGGCTTTTCTGAGGTAAATGTAACATTACGTGACTAATTTGTTTACAAGCTGATTTATTAAAGTCATTTTACATCACAGATTGAATGATTACATAAGACATTTCAGTAGGTTGTACTGTTTCTTTCAGCATGCCTTCTGATGTTCATTCATGTTTATTTTGTGCTATAACTAGTAGAAAAGACAAAGTAAGACATGATCAGTCCACATTCACTTTATTGGATGGCACACTTATAAATGTTTTGGGAAATTTTGTTCACACATCAAATGATAAAAGTATCCTAAAAGACTAAAAGTTCTTGGTTCATCCAAGTGACAATTGTTCAAATTGAGAATTCAATGTTAATCCAACCCTTGCATCCACACAACTGACATGTTTACTTGTAGCTTATCCATGTTGTGTGCACAAAATAGACACTGACACAGTCAAAACTGAAAATTTTAAGTTCATGCATTTTACAATTTTAAGTAAATTCTATACAACAACCTTAGACTTTAATATATAAGCAAAAAGAATACTAAGAGAAAATTGTTTTCACCTTCAGTGCGTTTGTGTAACACTACATTCATCCTTGGCTCTCTCCACTCCTTTACTCTCATGGGGTTCAGGTGTTTAATGATGCCGTCTGGAGTGCAGTAGAGACTCAAGCAGCCAGATGACCTTTCAGATCTTCTCAAATCTCTCTGCATGAGGATCAGCCTCCTCTGCTTGTTTTGTGCAAGCTTGCCAGACCCAGACAGGGTTGCCAAATGCATTAATATTACGAAACGTTTTTTTCTTTTTTTGTATAAATGGCTTTATTATTCTGGTAGTACAGATCAGAAGATCACATGCACAGCATCTTCTTTTGTGTTTGGTTTCAAGTGTGTCGCACACAAAGCCAAAACATTTTGATCGCCCCCCTGGTGGCTAGCTGCAGTATAGTCATAACCCCCCACTCTTTCCATATAATCAAATGGGAAGCTCGCCAAGCAAACAAAAAAAATAAATTACACTGTCATGATTGACTGCTGTGCTTGCGATTTGAGTTTGCGAGAGCAGGAGAATGGGCAGGACCTTGATGTTGCGGCTCCACCTCAGGATCACTAATGATGTAATCAGCAACGATCGTTTCTGTGATATTTTGGCTTCATTTTTTTATTTATTTTTTCCCATTTTTTTCCACATTGTCCATCTTTTTTTACAGTCTATGGTTTGTTTAGTTTAGCCCAACTTTGTGTGCTTGTTGCTTCAGGACCACATAAGGGGTAATGAAATTATATTAGAGGTTAATTATAGCAATTAATTGAAGGAACAAGCAAAACTAATGATTTATACAGTTTCTAAAGAAAATATAAGTGGTGATTGCCTGCACAAAACTTAATGCCATGATTTTAGGGTGTTCTGGGTAGTGGCCAAGGCATTACTATGTGGTTGCTAAGGGGTTCTGAGTGGATGACAACTCTTAGCCAGTCTGAGCTGGAAGTTTTACAGCTATTATGTAACTCTGAATGCTATTCATAAACTTCATGAACACCTTTTTTTCTGTAAAACGATGGCATGTGGGTGAAACATTACTCATTACAATCACAAGTCACTCTCACAATTTCAAACAGAACCTTTTTAATATCAGCCAGTTAGATAATGTTACCTTGAGGACATGTTTACATCAGCACTATTCAAAACAGACAACCACATGTTTTAGGCATAGAAACATATTTACATTTTTTACAACCTTTCAAAGGTGTGGGGTCGTTAAGAGTTTTTTTTTTTTAATGTTTTTTGAAAGAGGTTTCTTATGCTCACCAAGCAATAAAGTAAAAACAATAATATTGTGAAATATCATTGCAATTTAAAATAATAATTTTCAGCAGCCATTACCACAGTCTTCAGTGTCACATGATCCTTCAGAAATCATTCTAATATGCTGATTTTCTGGTCACGAAACATTTCTTATTATTATCAATGTTCAAAACAGTTGTGCTGCTTAATAGTTTTGTGGAATCTCATAATTTTTAGGTTTATTTGATGAATGGAAAGTTTAAAAGAACAGCATTTATTTAAAAAAAAATTAACATTATAATTGTCTTCACTGTAACTTTTGATCAATTTAATGCATTCTTGATGAATGTATTGAATTTCTTGAAAAAGATATTGAATATATAAAAAAATAAAATAAAATAACTGGCCTGATAACTATTATTGTTCCCTGATTCAATGGAAAGACAAAACGACTAAGATTGAAGGTAGAAATAAAGAGAAAGTGAATGAAATGATGATGTGAGAAAGAGGTTGCTGCTGATTACTCTGTGGAAAATAGATGTCTGTTCTACTAAACAGCTTCTGGCTTGCTCATAAGATGCTTCCATGGAGAAGAATTCCAATTTAACGCTGAGATGGTTGACACTGATTTGAATTTTCTCTGCCACTAGACCTTGTGTTGTATCGGGGAGTGTGTGTGTTTTGGCCATTGGTACTGAGTGCTCTCAATACAGTGTTTGTATTGATTACTAAAGTTGTAAATGCATTGATATTTGTGCTCTGCATGGTGCGGTGTGTGTATTTGTGTTTGTGTTATGGTTTCATCTTTACAGAAGAGAACAGATGGCAAAACTGTCTGTCATAAGCCCAGCACCCCGCTTTTTTCTCTCAACCCCTACTCTCATTTTGTTCTTCTTTTCATAGGCAAGCATCACTATTATGTTTTTTTTTTTATACTGAGGTTTATGGATTTGAACAAACTTTCTTGCAATGTTGCGCTACGGACAGAGAGTTTTACTTTTTTTTTTTTTTTTTTCAGTGAAGATAAAAACATACCACACATACACTTAAATCACCATGCAGAGTTTTGTTCTGCTTTTAAGTGATTGGATTTGAGATTTTTGCCTGGTGGAAAATGTAGAGATCTTGTTTTTATCTTCACTCTATTATCTTTATACTGTGGTCCCTTCTCTTTTTTACATCATCCCTCTCTTTTTCTCATTATCTCCTCATTCTTTTCCTAATGATTTCCCCAATGAGACATTGTTATCCCCCTTGTGCCCTCAGTAACCCCTCACCAGATGAGACTCTCTGACATACATGCACACACTGATATTAGTCTTGCCTCTTTTTCCACTGGGCTCAAAACAAGAAATTCAGAAAGACAGAGCGAGTGAGAGAGGGTTGCCAAAGATTACATAACGTAATTCTACTGAACAGTTGCACAGAAGTGTTGAGGAAGGATCCTCTAATTTTTCTGCTCTCTTTTTTTTCCTTCTGACTATATTTGTATCAAATTTAATATCAAAGTACTTGATTTGCATGTGTTTTTGCATACAAAATAACAGGGATGGAAGTATCAGCTGTCAGAAAACAAAATAAAAAATCACATGCTATTCGTTTTAAGAAGTATTTGATATTAGAATTGTTATGTCCCAAATTATGTATCGTATGTTGAAAAGAGGTAACCCAAAGGTACCCAAGATGATAATTTTCCGTGGATATCAGAAGTGCAGATCCAGATCCAGATCAAACAAAAATGAATGTGTTAAAAAAACTACGAACATAGTTTTCAAACGTCTTTCTCCAATGCAGTAGGAAGAATTGCAGCGTAAATTAAATTAACTGAAATGTGGAGTGTGAATATGAGGATGTTAACTCTGACAAGATGATTTTCAGGCCAGTTTTCGGTGACAAGATCCACATAACTATATGCGACAGCGTGTTCTGTTCAAAACGCAAATATAGTATGGCACGTCCCAAAACTTGAAGCTCATACTTGTAGTGTAAGTAGGTGATTTGTGACAAAACAAAATGCAAAACAAAACCAAAATAAAATGCTAAATAAAAATACAAAATTAAAACATATTATAATATTTAAAATACACTTAAATAAATTAAACATTAAGTTAGACTCAAGAGGGCTTGTTCAGAAGGGAGCTCTACATAAGGATATCATGAATTAGTTACAATCTGGCAAAAGTATGATCTCAGATCCCATCTGAATTATGATGTGGGCTTTACAGCAGTGGGACTAATCATAACTCTGCACTCAGCAAATTAGATTACAGTATTTCTTCAAACACAGCAGAGCCCTGCTGCTGAGATCCATCTATCTTGAGCTCTGTTTAACTCATAAGCATAATACAAACAGCAGCAGCCCAACACTGTGTGTGAGGTCGTATAATACGTTACATTTAATTTTGTTCTCTAAAACAAATTTCCTACAAAATGACTTTTAAGTTTGCCACTTTAACATGGGCGCTGTGCATGTGTGTGTCTGTTCCTCATCAATCATCATGTCCGGGCGGAGTCGACTAGGTGGGATGCACATGTGAGCCAGACACAGATCTCTCTCATCACAGTGGAGTAATGAGCCACCGCTCAACATCAGGCTCTAGTTCAGGGTCAGATGCATAAGCCCTCAGAGGAATCAAGAAACATTTACTTTGAGATATTTAAAGCCGATGTATGGCAGTTATATTAAAATACTTTCTAATGTGCAGATGTCTTTCCTTTTAATCTCTTCAATACAGTGTCTTCCCCATTTTTAAATATAGTATTACGTTCTACTCTTTTGATGAAAATTTGCTCATGTGGATATATTTGTCTCTCTCGTGCTGTCTCTTTCCCTTCCTCCAGAAGACATTTAGCAATTAGTCCTTCTGATTACATTAGCAATCATCTTCCTGTCATAATGTCTGTCTTCAGCAGATATGATGGGTGTAGAGTTCATGTGTGAGCAGGAAGGTAGTCAAAATGATTGAATTCATGACACTAGATTGGAAGATGGGTAGTCTTTTGGAACATTTAATGTCAAATGAGGGTGTGTTTGTATTCTGTAATTGCTTGAAAGTTAAGATCCTGCATGGGAAAATGGATTTTGGTGTTTGCTAACATTGTTTAGGAGTTTTGGCCTGCAAGATTTTTATATGTCATGATATTTATATCAAATATTTTTTGTCCTTTTTCCTAGAAAAGAAAGACTATATTTAAATATATACACTACTGTTTAAAGGTTTCGGTTAAGTAAGATTTAAAAAAAAGAAGAAATTATTACTTTTAAACAGCAGGACACACTAAATTGACACTTTATTGTCAGTAAAAACATTTATAATGTTACAAAAGATGCTTCTACTCCGAACCTTCTATTCATTGAAGAAAAAAAATAATCAAGGTTTCCACAAAAATATTAAGCAGCACTGTTTTCAACATTGATCATAAGAGATGTTTCTTGAGCATCAAATCAACATAATATGATATCTGAAGGATCATGTGTCACTGAAGACTGAAAATTCAGCTTTGCCATCACAGGAATAAATGTAATTAAAAAAAAAAAAAAAAAAAAAAAAAATATATATATATATATATATATATATATATATATATATATATATATAAAAATATATAAAAATATATCAACAGTTATTTTAAATTGTAAAAAAAAAAAAATGTTTCACAATATTACTGTTTACTGTATTTTTGATCAAATTAATACAACCTTGCAGAGCATAAGAGACTTCTTGAGAGAAAAAAAGTAGTGCTTCTGCTAAAATTTTTATGAATTCTGCATTTATGAGTTCAATGAGGCTTATTTTTTTGGCAGCTTTGGGGATGACTAGGTGCCTGTTGGTGAAAGATTTCTAAGGGTTGATTCTATTTTAGGTGCTAGTGCTAATTCAACTCAGTTCTGGCTGAGGGCAGACTTTTGTTTGTTGGCAAGTTTTGTGTACATTGTAGCCTATTCTGCCCAAGGACTGTCCACTTAGACAGGAAGTGAATCTAAAATCAATACTACCACAGCAGACTGGGGTGCAACAAAGTGGTGTCTCATTCAGATGATGACATAGCTGTCTTTGTGAATGTTGTATAGAAAACAATAAACAAATGATGACTATTTTGCATAGATCTTTTATCAGTAAATTATACGTACTGATGTTTTCATTGCCATTTTAGTGTGCAGTATGTATCAGACGCTGTGTGAATGGATCGTGGGCAGTCTGTTGTTGTGCCATCTGATGCCAGTGTGTCGCTAAAGTTAATTCTGTCTCGGTTCGTTGACAGTAATTTCAGAACATTATGCCTTTATCTTACTCATATTTTCGCCACGGAAAATATTCTTTCTGCTTTTCATGAATTTGTACCAGAAATATTGTGTTCCTGTAATTGGAATCAAATGGGTACATTTGATGGAAAGGAACAAAAAACATATACAAGTAATAACATGACAAGTATGTTTAGTATTAAAAAGTTGTAGTTTTTAGGTTTTGATCAGGGGTCTCATTTATAAAACTGTGCGTAGGAACCTTACTAAAAGTGTACGTGCGCCTGAAAGCCAAAAATTACGTACGCAAAAAAATATTCAGACTTATAAAACCGTTCGTACGCCAGAACCTGCGCAGAATTCACTTTATAAATCCCAGTCAGCGGAAGATTGTGCGCACATGCGTCTCCACCCCGAAATATCCATATATGCAGCTTACAACGCCTAGTTTTACTATGCATATCCTCATCTGCTTATCATTTGCATATGATTATTCATCCACGTGATAACGTTTAACGGTACAAGACACATTACATTAATAAAAATCATGTACTTGCCTATCCTTGTCTTGTTTTTGAATACACATCAAATAGTGTAAAATACATTTCATCTTTTCCACTGGCCGAATTGTATTTTTAATTGATTTATATTTTTAATGGAAACAGATTGGGCATTATTGGCACGAAACTATTTTCTCAGACAATCTTGTATTATCTTGATAAGCAATTATTTCTGTGGTTAAAACATTAAAACACAGCACGCTACAGGAAAAGTGTTCAAAACATCGCATCCACAACAAATATTTCTATTGATTGAATTTGAATAAAAAATGTTGTAACTTCTCAGTAATGATTTCATGTTTAAGTGTTCTCCATTAATTTGAATGGCATATTTAATCTAAATGTTTATATCAGAAGTAAAACATAGTTTAAATCATTATTTTATTTATTTAAACTGTTATTTGCGTCAGTTTCACTAAACGGCCCAACGCGCTCGCTGGCGCGGACATTTAAGAAGGGATGGATATTTGCTTCAAGTGAAATTATATTTGTATTATCTTTCTGTATATGTTTAATTTTTTACCAAAAAGACATTTAACTCCAGCTCACCATCGGTGTCACCAATTTGCTCCATCTCCAAAACGTTTGTACGCATGGGACAGAGTTTGCGTGCAGGTGCGCAAATTTTCCCGTCAAGTTTGTTTTTATAAATCACAACTTGTGCGTCGGAAGTGCCGTACGCCTCTTTCAGGGCCTGTTTTGTGCGTACGCGACGGTTATAAATGAGGCCCCAGGTGTCAGAAGTCACTTACACTGGTGTTCCCCAAATAATATTTAAAAGCTCTGAATTAGCAGTCAAATTGTAATAAATGCTTTAAACTCAATTTAATAAGGAACTATTTTTAGACACCAACACACTATGACCTATTTAAATACTTATTTTGCAAATGAAGTATTTTTCCCCATAATTAGATGTCAGGATACATAATAAGGATACATAATATATTTACTCTCCATATCGGCTTACAGCGGTCTGAAGTATAGTTAGTATGACGTGTACACTGTTAATTATTTGACTGTAAATTTACAGTAAATTACTGGTTACCAGTTGCATAACTTTCACAGTGAGTCACTGTATCATTTTTACAGTAAATAATTGTGAAATGACAGCTGTATACTGTGACTTCACAGTAAATTATGCCGTAGTATTACTGTGATTTAGCAGTAGGCTGCTGTAGAATTACTGTATATAGTTTCTTGGTATGTTTACAGTGTTTTACTCTGTCTATTATAGCGGCCATCTTTAAACCCTCTTGCATGCCTATAAATGGAGCTTTTTTTTTTTTTAGAGCATTCTCATTCAACCAGTGACTGCATTGAAGAATCTCAAGTTGTCATGGCAGCCTGGGCACTCGCCATGGAAACAAGCTGTTGATTGACAGTGACAGGCTAAAGGGTAGCTGGCTGTCCATCAGAAGGGATCCGTGTGCCTTTGTGTTCGTGCAGTGATCAGGGAAAGGGGAGTGTACAAATAATGCGAGGTCATTAGAAGTTTTATCCATGTCATCATGAACATCATAACTCATTACAATACATGGTGTGGAAAAGTTCTTCAAACCTCATCCTTTATACTTTACAATAGTTCATAGGGTTAACATTCATGTATCAACTAACAATGAACTTGTACAGCATTTATTAATCTAGGTTGATTTTAATTTATATATTTACTTATACATTTTAACATCAAGTTGTACAAATGAACGTTTATTAATTAATGATGAACAAACATTAATTAACAATAAACAATAAATTTTTTTTTTTAAAGAATTAAAAAGGCTAAAATGTTTAAAGTAAATTTCGATTTACTAGGTGGCATGACAATGGATGAGTGGTTTGAGGAACAATTTGGAGAGACTTCTACAAATATGAACCGTCATGCTGAAGTGCTGAAATGTAACATTGATACATTCGAGAAGACTCGTAATGAAAAAAATACCGTGCAGCAAACCCAATGGGCAGTGAAATGCTTCGGTGACTGGTGTAGTGAAAAGGGTTGCAGCATTGATTTGAAACAAATCACCAAGACGGAACTCAACGCACTTCTCCATGACTTCTATGGAACTGTCAGAAGCTCCAAAGGCGAAAAATATGGGATCAGTAGCTATGTAGCGTTACGTGCGGGTGGGTCTGAACAGATTCCTGAATGATCCACCTTTGAGTTTGTCCTGGTGTCTGATGAAAGACAGCGAATTCACCTCATCCAATAATGTTTTCGTTGGAGTCGTAAAGACAATGAGAAGAGAGGGTTGTGATAAAACGGAGCATCACACACCGATTTCTACTAAAGATTTCAGCACCATAAAACTGTCCGATGCGCTTAATCCCAACACACCTGAAGGACTCGTAAACAAAGTCTGGTTTGACGTGCAGTTACACTTCGGACATAGAGGAAAAGAGGGGAACCGAGAACTCATTCCAGACTCATTCCGCATTTTAACAAACAAAAATGATCTAAAGTATGTCACAATGATCTTCAATGAAGACACAAAAAACCATAAGGACCCACATGACAGAAATAAGGAGAGCAGGCGTGGCTTCATGTTCCAACAAACTGGGAACCCGCTTTGTCCCGTTGCCTCTCTAGAGAAGTACTTTTTGACTTAATCGTTTTTGACTGTTGCAGGTACACAAGAGAGCCTATGGGTGTGAACTACCTCGCAACAATGTTGCCGAGAATTTGTAAAGCAGCAGGCGCCTCCAAGGTTTACACAAATCACTGCCTTCGCAGCACCATGGTGCAGTGATTGTCCGATGCTGGTCTCGAATCGAGGGAAATTATGTCTGTGAGTGGACATAAGTGTGAAAGTTCACTACAGAGCTACTGGAGGCCAAACAAAGAAAGCACTGGAGCGACATTCTTGCTGCAACAGAAAACATTGCTGACAGTGCTGAGCCCCAACTAAAGAGAACCGCGATAAATATCACCACAGTGGAGCCGATTGAAATGAGACAAATATTTAATGCATGCACAATAAACGGAGATGTTCAAATAAATTTAAATAAACAACAATAAAAAAAGTATCTCTTGTTAGGCAGCATTTTAGCAACTAAATTAATAACATTAATAAAATAGATTAAAGACCTAACTGTTATCTATCAAAATATGTGCCCTTGTGTTTTTATTTAGGCTATGTAAATATTTAGTTTAGTGCAGAGAGAAAATAACGGAATAAACAAAAAAATAAACGTTTTCTCATGCTGAGAGATAAGCTATGCCTATTTGTGTGAGGAAATTTCACAAATATTGTGTTTTAAAAAATAAAAAGAATGAGACAAAGTTTGAGAACGGTTTGTTGTTTTTATTTGAGCTTTCATGCATATTACACATTGGAACGTTGTTGTTCACGGTCAGGGACTATTTTTTTCTAGTGGAAGGAATGCTTTTATTGATTTAACTTCATGAAAGTTGCACTAATAAATTTTTTTTTTTACTTTAATATTGTGTGGTAACCGTTTTATAAAAGCAGTAAGGTACTTGAGGCAAGTGCTGTATCGTGAATAAGTAACGGCTGAAGGGCGTTGTTAGGCACGACGCGAACAACGCCCTTCAGCCGTTACTTATTCACGATACAGCACAGCCTCTCGTACCTTATTGCTTACATAACATATATATTGATGCTAAGCAGGATGGCTGATGGCTGATATAAAGCTGATATCTGCATATCATCACACTATTTGGTTTAAGGATATTAAATTACAGATGTATAACAAATTATGCAAATACATTTTTTCACATAATATTTACTAAAAAAACAAATTAATTAGTCGAAAAAATGTATTTGACTCAATCTAAAATCAACTCAATCAACAACAAAAAACTAAAATAAACAGATTCTTCAGATACTTTAGATAGAAACTTTGATTCTGTAATCCTATTATAGTATTTTAAACGTGTTGTTAAAAAAATACAAATAAACTCTTAATATATTGTATAGTGTGAAAAAAAACTATATCTGAGAAAAGTGTCATGCTTTATTGAAACATTAGCCTGTTTCGCTCGTAATGGAGTGATCTTGCAGTAGAGATGTTGGACAAAACAATGACAGTCTAAAAAACTTAATGTTAAGGACTGCAAAAATTATTATTTTTTGATTCAGACCAACTGGCTTAAGAGTGATTCATGCTGATTTTTGAACCTGACTCAGGCTGAAAAAGTTACTCTGACTTGTGAGGAAGTTTTAGCCAACACAAAAGCATTAAAACATTTCCTTGATTGTGGTAACCATGCATTTGTAATGCATGGCCTCTCACAACTTTAAAAGCATATTATCTTGTGAGGTCATAGGGAACATAGTGTGACAGTAAGCGGATATGTGCGTTTAATTTCATTCATATCATGAAAGGCTCATGCAGTAGTAATCAGCGTTGATGTGGTGTGTTTTAACAGGGCTGTTCAGTGGTAAGAAAGCTTTCATACACAAAGCCTGGACCGCTGACCTTTCCAACCAGCTGTTATTATAGAAAGCAGAACAGTAAATAACTATTACAGGCTTTTTGCCATTTACCCATGAACACTTTTGTCTGTTGGAAAATGGCTTACAATCAAATTTTACAGATACACTTCTGACCACTCAAGAAACAGGAGCTGCACATAATTTCCAAGACATTACAGATGTTGCCTAGAAATCTGTGGATTTTTGTAGCACCTTTTACTTTTAGTGGACAGTTAAAATTTAAACACTAGCATCCACAGAATAGCAGCTACCAAGAACAGCATAACAACTAAGTTTTTGCTGTGGTATTGAAATTTGCCATGTATAGTACACACTGTAAATTTGTGAATCCCCTAATAAATTTTCATTCTGTGTGTGTACAGAGCACATTCTTGCGTGCTTGGTATGCACTATTTTGCCCAAAGTAATATTATAGCAACAAAAGACTCCTTATGTTCTGTTGTGTATATGCTTGGAAGGCTGCTTCATAAAGCATGCCCTTGCAGTGTTGCCATGTCCTCTTATAAGCGTTTTTGGGCTTGGCTCATAAAATGAAAAGTTAATGGAATAAAGAACACTATGTAAACATAAAACCATTTGTGAACATAAAACCAACCTTTGCACTTTGAAGCGACAAACAAGCGCTACTCTATACTGCTCAAAACTCGCGTTTGAATAGTCAGTAGCAAATTCTTAAAATATGAAAACATACTTACAGCCAGGCTGTTTCTGTGAGTGAGTAGCGCCAGACTGTACTTGCAAAGATAGAATTGCTCCACTTTTTAGAATCAGCCTTTGTGCACAGCTGGCCTTGTACTCTCCCAGGTTCTGGAAACAGTCCTCCGAAAACTGCGCAGCACACAGTCGAATATTTTGGCTGTACTGTTCTGGAACACTGTTGTAAATAAAGCTTAACCACAGTTTGTCCTCTTTTGGAAGGCCAAACAAAGTAGTTTGGCTATCGTAACAAAAAACACAGCGTCTCCACGACATGGCGGCACCGGCGGCAACAATAATACAGCCAGAATAAAAGTTAGTTGTAGAATGCGTTCGTCACTCCCGTAAATTGACCTGACCTGAGTGTGAATACAGAACGGGATTAAGGACTAAAGGGTAAATTTAGCTGCAGCGTGTACGTGAATGCGAAGATGGAGCTTTGCAGCACCCTTCTTGGGTGTGGTTAGAGTCCAAGATGTAAAAAGACAAAAAATGGCTGGGCTCGTAACTGCACTGCAGTGCAAAGT
The DNA here is from genome assembly GCF_963993115.1 of Abramis brama. NCBI lineage: Eukaryota > Metazoa > Chordata > Actinopteri > Cypriniformes > Leuciscidae > Abramis > Abramis brama. The sequence continues at coordinate 36,118,274 of NC_139967.1, read as the reverse complement.
TGTTATTTATTTATAGTAAGGAGAAAATTAACAAATCCAGCGGTGCAAATATATATTTACAGTGAATACTATTTACAAAAACAAAACAAACACAAATTTAAAAAATCAACAATACACAATATAAACAATAAACACAATATAATCAATAAATAGACATATACATTTGCAACATACAATGGTTTCAGTGGTTTCAGGTTTGCGCCCTGCACGGGAAGCATGGTAGTAAGGCTATAAAGTTGTACAACAAACAGCATTTGGGTTTGCTGCTACATTCCCGGAAACCGTACATCACATAAAACCGGTAAGACCAACAAAACAGGCAGTAATATGTAAATATATGCGTGTGTGCAATCGTTTGAGTTATGGCAGGAAGATGGATGGGTGGAGGATTGCTACCGAGGGAATGTAAGCGAGTGTAGTGTGTGTGACCAGTGCCGTTCAGCCCTCAGAGCTAGGCCCCACATCACAGTGGCCATTGGATTCGAGAATTGTTGAATTTCACTGGTATCTGAAATTTTGCTATCGAAACAACCTAATTTATTAGAATACATGTTATTATTAGAATAAGTTACATGTGCCAAAAACAATGAAAACAAACAAAAAAATTCATGGTGAAAAACAAATGTACTGCCTATTTTGCTGTCAGTAACTAAGTATGAACCACTCTTCATATGCACCTTGGCCTCTTGTTTACCTTGTGTTGTATTTCCATGAATTTAAATAAAACGTTTTCAAAGGTTCCTACTTGTTACATCCCCCATGTGCGTGTGTGTGCATGTGTTGTTCCTCTGATAAGATGAGGTCTGGTTGGTACTGTGTTCAGTGTACCATGTAAGGTTTAGAATAGCATCCGCATGGCTTTCTTCTTTGAGGCTGTATGTGTCTTGCGATCAATCATTTCACCCCACGGTAAGATGGATAAAGTGTGTACGTTACTGTGTGTGTGTGTGTGTGTGTGTGTGTGTGTGTGTGTGTGTGTGTGTGTGTTTAGTACTGTGTTTTTTACATGTCTGAATATGGGCAATTGCATCCATTTGACTCCATTAAATAAGAGTATTTACATTTATAGACTCAATATCCCTTGTTGTTTAGGTTAAATGCTTTAACGGTTTGCCCCCACACTATGTGGGATCTTTGTAAATCTCTTTAAAACATCCCTCATACCATCAAATTTATATTGGATTCTTCTTCCCCATGGATCTGTACCAGTTGGTAAAATCCCATAATGCAGTCAGTATATGTATAAGGAGCCACATGCGACTGCAGTATCTCTCCGCCAAAGCCGCACTTCAGGTTTGCCGATGTACCAATTGATTCTTCTTCTAAGCACATTAACCAGGCGTCAAGGCTAAACAGGACAGTGTGCTGTGTTTTCTGCTTCATGAGTGTAATAATGAGTTTTTGAAAGACGGAAGTGTAGATTAAACCTTGATTTGGTGTTTAGTTATATCTAGTAGTATTTGTGCTTTTTGACACACCACAAGTAGTATTTGTAAGTATTTGTTTATTTAGAGTAATTTTTTTGTTGTTGTTTATGCTTTAATTTATTTATTTCTTATTTTATTTTTAGAATTTTGTATATATTCTTTTTGGATATGTATTTTTTTTAAAATGTGCATTGCATTTAGATTATTTATTTGTAAAAATATTTATTTAAATCATTGTTTTTTTAAATGTGCATTGCATTTAGATTATTTATTTGTAAAAATATTTATTTAAATCATTGTTTTTAGAATTTATTTGTTTTTATTGATTTAAATTTATTATTTAATTAGATTGAATATTGTAACAATTTCATGACAATTGACTCAACGTATTATTCAGACATTTTACTTCCGAGATTTTTTTTTCATTATCAGTGTTCTCATTACATTTTCCTTTTTGTTTTAACTCATTTTATTTTTTACTGTATTTCAGTTAATAAAAGCTATAATTTTTGTTTTTTGTTTTGTGAATGTGCATAAAGTAAAGGTATATCACAGCAAATACTGCCATTTATTTATACTAACGAGAACAACAGGGAAAGCTCTGCTTAATTGTCATGAAAATAATGTCACAATGTAGAAAATGTTAGTGGTCCTAAAATAGACTTTATTTGCTTTAAGTAAACTTCATTTTTTACTCCTGAGACATATTTTTGACATTTCATACATGTTCCTGTTGCGTAACTGGTAAAGTCTCATGGTCATGGGTTCAATTCAATGAAATGTCATATAAATATATTTTAGGGTACCTAAATATGAATCATAACTATATAAAATTTGAAGCAAGCAAGATGGCAGTAACATTGGGGCTTTGCATGCACCTCACACAAGATGATTGTGACCTGCTGCAGCAGTGAATGGTGGAGTGATTGGCTCTGGGCAGCACAGGTCATTTTGACCCTGTGTGAATGTGCTGTAGGCAAAGTGGTTGTGAGAGCCTGTTCAACCCATTTCCTGCTCAGCAGTTAAACCGAGCAGTTATTTCCTCTGCTGTCTTATGACCAGCCCCTAAAAAATTCTCGACACGCATAGACATAAAAGAATTAGAATGTATAACCAACTAAAGCTTTGTTTTGTAGTGTTAATATGAAAGATGAGGTGAAATAAATAAAACAAACACAAATTTCACGGTGCCTTATGGTATTTGCTTTGTTACTTTGAGTTATTGAAAGACAGTCACTTTGATGTGACACACAGTGTGTGTGTTTTCAAGTGAAAGGAACATGCCATTGTGACCGAGTTGTTACAATTGGTCTGTTCCTCATTTGGTTATGATTGGTTATCACAAAAACAACCTTAGGGAATGCCATGGTGACAGACGGGCTGGCCCCACCCCTCGGGGTTGAGTTGTCAAGCAGGTCTTTTGTTTATGTGCCAGTGTCTGGCCATGTGGGAGTTTGTGTCATTTTCCATTTTAATGAAGACAAGTCTCCTGTGAATACTACTGAACTCATAAACACTTTAACAGGAGATTTTTGGTCCTCTATGTGAGCCCCTTTGTATTTTTTAAGGTCAGTTTAAGAGGGAATATTCTGGGTTAATATCAATGTAATTTCTTTGAAATACTATCATGTGTATTCAAAAACTAGATAAACAAACTTTCAAGACAAACTTCAATGTTAGCTTAAAATAACCTGGTCAGAAAGTTGTAAGTAGTTTTAAAAGCTTTGGAACCAGATAGATAGATAGATACTAGATAGATAGATACTAGATAGCTACTAGATAGATAGATAGATAGACACTAGATAGATAGACACTAGATAGATAGACACTAGATAGATAGACACTAGATAGATAGACACTAGATAGATAGACACTAGATAGATAGACACTAGATAGATACTAGATAGTAGATAGATACTAGATAGTGGATAGATAGATAGATACACATGTTCTTAGAATGTTTTAGTGTTAGGTGTTACTAGCATTTTAAGCATGAAGCTATAGCATATTTTAATACATTGTTAGCAAGTTTTAACATACAGTAATACAGTATTACTAGGTGTCGTAAGCATGTTTTAGCATGTGGTATGATTTGTCACATCACTTATGTCACCCACGTTGCAAACTTGCAATACAAATAAATTATTTCTAGTTTTTTTGTTTTGTTGGTTCAAAACACTTATAGTTTGAAAGATCCTTACCAATGGAAGGCTAGCAGGGTTTAAATGCATTATTGTAAACAGTGTGATAATAGCATATTTTAAATGTCTTTGAAATGTATTTCCCATTTAAGTTGGAATACATCAACCTGGTTCGGTTAATTCTGTTTTGTGTAACATTTTTGTTAAACGATTATTTAATTGTGTAAACCAAGCTATCAAAAAAAGGTGTGCATTAGTTAGCCGTTCAAATTGTTTCTCTGTTTGTTTCTGCTTTGGCTCTTTGCTATTGGCAGAGTTTTTAATCAATCACTTTCCCGCCCACCACAGTAGCCTGCGTAATGGTGCATTACAGCATCTCAAAAATGCCCACTCATTTCCCACTATCCCTTTCCATCTTCTCCTACAGAGCCTGTCAATTATACTCAGAAAACACCCTCCATGTTCGGCACAGACAACTAATTGCCCCATTTTTTTTTTATTGATTTTCCCAATAATGTAAACGGTGGCATTTTTAACATCGGTAATGTTCGTTTGAGCAGCCCAACATGGCTACATTAACCAGTGGTGTGAGTTTAGGTGGGACTGCCTGTTTTCCGACGATGGAAACACTATTGTCAAACAATCATTTTTATTTTTGCAGTTCTGATTGGTGCCACTAGTGAAGCAGATATCTAGTTTGACCTTTTACAGTTGGCATGAAATGAATTTTCTAAATGCATGTTATAGATCTTATTGTAAACAATTCATCCGTGCTTTTATTTTAAAAAAAAATAAAAAAAATGTTTTGCCCTTGTAATGTTTAATAAAAAATGTCATAATTAACCTTCTAGTGAAACAATAGTCTTCTCTCTGGTGACTTATGGAGGATGTCTCCAATCATTTAACCCTTGCAAACTCACATTCATCTTGCCTCCACTTTTGAGTACAAATTCCATGTCAAAATCCAATCAACAACTGATGCATAGATCCAAGTCCCCACCCTACATTTTCTCTTTTTCAATAATCTGTTTCACTCGGAATTACGTCACAATATGGAAGAAATGATCTGTTGCTACTTCCATTTCATTGTGACTTTACCCATATTAAGTTGTTTTTGTTTCTCTACTTTACACCTCTTCTGTTTTTCCCCACAGACTTCAACTACAACACTGATGGCTATGAGGGAGATACTGCAGAGGACAGGAAGTCTCAGGATGGCTCAGAGACCATGCCCTTTATAGACGAGTCTCCCACCATGTCCCCTCATCTCTGTGCACGGGGACAGGACGGAGAGGCCGTCTCACCCACACCACCTGAAGGGCTACTGTCTGGGGTATGACCGTATGTTTGACACTGTGTGTGTGTGTGTTTGTGTTTAGGATTAGAAGAAACAGCCGTTAAACAGTTGGTTAAAAGGATGCCGCTAACATGCTGCCAAAAACCTCTTCAGCGTCTTAAGCAGATTTTTTGTAATAACCGGCTTACTGGTGTTATTGTAAACAAACTTAATGCCAATTAGTGAAATCTATGTTATTTCTATTCATATATTGGATTAAAGACATTAGGTGTCGTGTAAATCTGTATGTTCAACACACTTTCAAGGCAATTCTGAACTTTTTCATATTTTGGCTGATTGTGCGATCTCATTCATACATTTCCATATGATCTGCTTACACCCCAGTAATGGTTGTTTAGGTGTGGACCTTCATGCTTACTTTTTCTAAAAGTAAGTTTTCTTACGAAATTCGTACAAAATCCTTATGAAATATGGAGCTTTGTATGTGTTTGTGTTCAGCTGTAATGACTGTAGTTTCCATTGATGCTCTTAAGTGATAGTTCATCCAAAAATGTACTCTACCTTTCAAAAGTTTGTACATTTTTTTGTAATCTTTTTGATGGAAGACTCCGATGGCTACCAAGGCTGTGCTTATTTGATAAAAAATATAGGAAATAATATTGTATCGCAATAATATCGCAGTGCAATGTCTGAAGCACACACACGTTACTTGCTTACAGTGATCAATGAAAGCAGTGCATTAATATAGAACAGTGTTTAAAACTGACCAGCCTTTGTTGTAAATGTCAGCTCACAATCAGCCAGCATCACTCTCTTCATTGCTTTCACTCATTGCTGGCTTATTGACATGACAAATAATGGTGTGGTTGTTTTGCCAAATCACTTTCATAGCTTCAGGCAATGAAATAAATGCTTTGTTGAATCCATTCTCACCTGGTGTATCTCAGCATAGCATATTATTCATATTAACCCTCTGAGGTCTGAGCTGTTTTCTGGGCCCTGGAGGTGTTCTGACATGCTCTGACATTTCTGGTTATTTCTGTTACTTGTGACATTTTCATGACTAAAGTCTAATTACACTGTATTCAGCACAAACTCTGCTTCAATAATATATCAACAGCATGTATGTAAAAGTTTGTAGTTTTGAGATAATGACATTTATGCGTGGTTTGTGAAAATACAAAAAAAAATTCTCACTGAAATAAGGCCATGAAACCCATACTGATTATTTCTTCACAAGACTTTTGAAAATTGTATCACGTAGCCTAGAATATTTGCTCTAAAACTATGTGAAAATCACCCTGATTGCTCATTCAGATAAGACAATATATTGATTTAAAAATTTTACGACGCGTTTTGTGTGAAAAAGCCTTATGCGAGAGCTCATTAATATGTAAGCTTTTCTCACCTGAGAAAGACAAAGACCCTCCCCTAACGGCCCTATTAGGAGCTATCAGGCCCTGCCATTCTGGGCAACCTTGCACAATACTGTAAATGAGGAGATTTAAAAAAGAATGGCTTTTAAATTGTTTGGATTTATTTACAACACAGCATAGTCCAAAGATACACAACAAGTGCCAAAAAAGCACTTATTGAAAACAATGATCCAAAGACAGAGACCTTTGTGCCATTCCTAAAAACATTGTACATACCTTTCATTTCCAAGGTGTTTGATTTTCACTTTACCATGTACAGAGACTCATGTGAATGTTGAATTCAGCAGGACTCAGTGTCATCTGGGCCCTGAAAAAAAAAGTGAACATACTGATATCAAGAGAAAGGCCTGCACGATTTTGGGAATAAATTTTAGATTTTTCTGGTTAAAATTGCTTTTTAAAATTCACAGAATACACACACACACACACACACACACACAAATGTTTCCAACAATATATAATATAATGAACAGTGAACACCAGGTTTGTTGTGCCTTGTAGGCATAAGCTATGCGCAGTGCTGGATAAAATATGATACATTCAAACGTGATCACGATCCAAAATATGATACATTCAAACGCGATCGCGCTGCAAAATATGATACATTCAAACGCGATCACGATCCAAAATATGATACATTCAAACGTGATCACGATCCAAAATATGATACATTCAAACGCGATCGCGCTCAAATATAAAACATTATGGTTACCATATACATATCTACGTTTGAGCAGATATCCACAAACACAGTAACAGTAAACACGGGTCTAAATATTATAATATTCACCATATATCTAGCAACAGTTCAACTGCAATGTGAAATTTATGCAACAATAGCAAACTAATATGTTAGTATATAATTTCTTACCTTATCTTTCTTGTCTTCAAATCGGGTTCTTCTTCTTCTGATGTAAATCCAATGTAAGCTCAGGCACGTCTTTCAAACTCAACGAAAAGTGAAGTGAAGTGTTTTGTTGTTGAGGTAATGAGCGCGATCGCGTTCCATGTGGAGATTTGCATGTGAATATCTTTTGCGCGAGTGGGCGTGGTAAATTAAAAAGTAATTAGGAAGCGTTTGAGAAGCTGGACATCTTGTTGGTTTTATACAAATTACTTAAACAGAGAATATTTGTTTTTGTTTTGAATCCGATCATTTAAAAGTACACACTTAAATGTTTATAAAGGTGTATGGCTCATAAATGTGTGACAAGTATTCGCTGAGTTTTGTTTCAGTTTATAGACGTGCTCAAGAAAAAAAAGTTCACCGCGACGGAGAGGCAGAACGCACACCCTGTCTATTTTCTTTATTTTACAAAAGCACAATGTTTTGATTTGATTGTAAGTGGACACATACAAAAGTAGAAATATCACAGATTCTTTTTTTATATTTCTTTTTTCTGTATGACCATAAATGACGAAGAAATTTAAGTTTATAGTGCTACAATGTGGAGAAAATCCAGCAAAACGCGCCCGCGCGTTTGTCGACCTCAGAGGGTTAAACTATGTTCATATTAAACTATGTGGAATAGCACTTTTGGCAGTAGTTCGACTGGTGCAGTAAAAAGTCACGCCTGATCTTCTTCCCACTAGGAACCCACTAGGAAGAAGATCAGGCGTGACTTTTTACTGCGCCAGTCGAAGTACTCCCAAAAGTGCTATTCCGCCATACATTATAGTTATCCTTTTTAACCCGCTTGGAAAAGCGCCACGTTTTATTTTGTGTCACCATACTTGGTCGTATAACTACTCGTGTAACTGTTTTTAAATAGGGAAAATGTTGATGTGTTTGGTCACTTCTAAATTCATTGCTGTTAGATACCATTGAATATACTGGGCTAAGCTAAGTACTATCAGAGTGTCACCGCGCGCTAGAGCGATTAAGTGCACACACTGAGATGAGAGGGGTATGTATCAACTCGTCTTAGTTAAGGGAATAACATAGTTTAATATGAAAAAACGGTGGAGTATCCCTTTAATGGAACATATCCATACAAAAAAACTGAATGAAACTACAAGAATACAGAATTATCATTACTATGAAGTCTGCTAATGCTAATGCTAATTTTTCAATTATAAAATTCCAAATAAAACATGCTTAAAAAAAAAAGACTATTTTAAATATTTTATTCATTTGCCTGCATGTGTAACATAAGAGAACCGTGGAAATGTTAATGTTTTATTTAATCATTGAAATATTCATTTAAAATCTCAGGGGGTACTTCATGTAAATATTTTACATCAAAGGTGTTTGGCTGATGGAAAAAGAAGTTTAGATAATAAAGATAAAAAAATACCAAACCAACTGTCATTTATTTTACACAATGATAGCACAAACACTATTTCTAATCCAAGGGTTAAATATTCAAATATATTCCAATCAGATGGACATGGAGTGGCTATTTCTATAGACTAAATTAATCATTCTGTAATGACGAATGTCTTTGGCCATTTATAATGTGCAGTTCAGAGATTAAATTGACACTGAGGTGTATGTGTTTGTCACACGTATTTATGCCCATTTTGAACATGCATGACTATTACCATTGTGTGACAGATAATTAGTGTTAAAGTGTTGAAATTGATAGTGACGTATGTGTGTGACCAGGCTCAAACTTTTACAACAGCATCTCCATCTAGTGGTAGAGCAGATTAAGTGCTTAAAGTGTTTTTGCCTTTATAGTTCTGCTCCATTTCTAAACAAATATAGGCTGTGAAACCTGATATAGGAATATCACATATTTGAAAGTTTATTCTACATTGCAATGAAACAAATGTATTGCATGATGAAAAACAAGAGTATGAAATAAAATATATAATAAATAATACATAAATTATTTTGATATTAATCAAATTAAATAAAGTATAAACATACTATTTTATCAGTTTGACAGTTTTAAAAAAAATAATCCAGCAAACAAGCAAAATAATAAATAAATAAAAATCTCTCATCCCTATAGCCTTAAATTTACTCTAGCATGCCTCAGTAACTATCTATACATGATATAGAAAACAAAGCAGTCACCTGCACCTGTGAGCTTGACTGCAGGTGAAGTCAAGCGTGGAGAAGGACATAGGCAAATGGCTTATTAGAAATGTGCTGTGTTTTCTCTGCCTCCTCTCTCGCTTTCATTAGAGCCTCTCAGAGGGTCTGATCATGTGAGCAGTGTTGTGAGGAGCTCTGAGAGCCTTATATAACCACTGCACAGAGACATCATCAGAGGCCTGTTTCTACAGACTCACCTCACAACATCAAATGAATGATAGATGAATTAGTGTACCATTCATTTATATCAGTTCCCATTGATGGTAATGTTGTGTCAACTAGTGTATACAGGTTCTGTGAGAAAAAGAGAAGCCAAAGTATTATGCCATCATTTGCCATCTTGCTTGGTTCTAGTTCCTCTTTTGGGCTCTAGATAAATCATCAGGGATTCCCCACTGACTTTTGTTCAAGGATTACCATGAATTTTTCAAATGTAATTCCATGATGATGATGATTCTAATGCTCATGCAACGTTAACTGAGTTTGTCAGGAAGGTTGATAAATAGTTTGACATGTTGATGAGTGTGATGTGTGCTTGGGTGTGATCAGTCAAAAATATGGATGGACAAATTTCTGTCAACCAGACTTTGACCTCACTCTGCTCACACACTGCAAAATGTGTGTGTGCACTGAAAGCAGTCACTCCTAATAGAGTATCACCCAATAAGAGTTACATTTAGTCATTTAGCAGACGCCTTCGTCCAAAGCGACTTACAAATGAGGACTTAATTAACCGAGTCATCGTGACGAGGCAAAAACAATGCAAGTAGTGCTCAAAATACAAAGTTCAGGCATTGCTCAGAGTAGCATAAACCAGACAAGGGAGGATTAAAGGAAAAGGAAATATTTTTTATATTATTTTTTATTATTTTTTATGAGGTTAAGTGTTCACGGAAGAGATGAGTTTTCAGTTGTCTTTTGAATGTTGTCAGGGATTCTGCATTCCGGATGAGGGTGGGGAGATCATTCCACCAGCATGGAAGCGTGAATGAGAATGTTCTGGAGTGATTTTGTGGCTCTCTGTGATAGTACCACGAGACGTCGCTCGTTGACCGATCGTAGGCTTCTGGTAGGGATATAGACTCGTAGGAGCGAGTGAAAGTAGGAGGGAGCTGAGCCTGTGGTAGATCTATAAGCAAGCGTCAATGCCTTGAACTTGATGCGAGCAGCGAGTGGTAGCCAGTGCAGAGAGATGAACAGGGGAGTGACGTGGGCCCTTTTGGGCTCGTTGAAGATGAGACGAGCTGCAGCATTCTGAATCATTTGTAGAGGTTTAGTTGCACATGATGGAAGTCCAGCCAGAAGAGCATTGCAGTAATCAAGCCTAGAAATGACTAGGGCCTGGACGAGAAGTTGTGTTGCATGCTCTGTTAGGAAAGGCCTGATCTTCCTGATGTTGTGCAGTGCAAACCTGCATGATCAAGCTGCCTTTGTAATTTGGTCTTTGAAGGTCAGCTGGTCATCAAATATTACTCCAAGATTTCTGACTAACCTTGATGGGGTGATTGATGATGAATCTAGCTGGATAGTGAAGTCGTGCTGTAGAGATGGATTGGCAGGGAGGCAGAGAAGCTCAGTCTTTGCCAGGTTGAGCTGCAGGTGATGTTACTTCATCCATGCCGAGATGTCAGCCAGACAGCTTGTGATACGTGCAGCTACTGTGGGATCATCTGGTTGAAATGAGAGGAAGAGCTGTGTGTCATCAGCATATCAATGGTAAGATAAACCATGTGCCTGTATGATGTGTCCCAGTGATGTGGTGTTAATGGAGAAGAGGAGGGGTCCAAGAACTGAACCCTGAGGAACCCCTGTGGTCAGTTGATGTGCTTTAGATACCTCACCTCTCCATGTGACCCTGAAGGACCTATCTGTGAGATAGGACTCAAACCAGTGGAGTGGAATACCTGTGATGCCCAGTGATGAGAGGGTGGACAGAAGGATCTGATGATTCGCAGTGTCGAAGGCAGCAGACAGATCCAGGAGAATAAGAACTGATGTTTTGGAAGCAGCTTTTGCAATCCGTATGGCTTCTGTGACTGACAGTAATGCAGTCTCAGTTGAATGCCCTTTCTTGAGGCCAGATTGGTTGACATCTAGCTGCTTGTTCAGACACAGGAAGGATGATACAAAATAAAAGTTTTAACTTGATTAAAAAAACAAATCTATAATTCCATCTCCCCTTAAATATCACATGTGGACGTGTTGGTGATGGAAACGTGAATTGAGTGTATTTCATTGATGCATTGAGTTTTATTGCTGGGAGTACAGGAGAGCTTTATATCCATTAAAGGAGGAGTTGTGGACCTTTTCTGATCCAGGAAACCCCCTAAAATAAAAATGGCAAAATTGTCTTGGTACCTTACTTTAATAACTTTTATTAATAACTTTAACAACCATTATTAACTACCTTAGTAGTTCATTCATCGTACCGCTGTATTGTTCGATAGAGAGACACTATATAGAGAGATAGATAGATAAATAGATAGATAGATAGAGTCTCTATAGCAAAAACATTAACAAAAAATTATATTCTTTAAAAAATATGGTTCTGTTCATAAGTTTACATACCCCTTGCCGAATCTGAAAGAAAAAATTTGTTTAGTGCTGCCCTGATCAAGATAAGATATTTACACAGAGTACCATTTGTTACAAAAGATTTCTGTTTCAAATAAATGCTGCTTCTTTGAAGTTTCTATTCATCAAAGAATCCTGGAAAAAAAAGCATCATGGTTTCCACAAAAATATTATAAGCAGCTCACCTACTTTTAACATTGATCATAATAACAGATGTTTCTTGAGCACCAAACCAGCATATTAACATGATTTCTAAAGGATCATGTGACAATAAAGACTGGAGTAATGGCTGCTTGAAATTCAGCTTTGCCATCACAGGAATACATTATATTTTTAAATATATTAAAGCTGCAGTCCTTAGCTTTTTTGGGTTAAAAATTATCCAAAATAAATTTGAGCAAGTAGTCAAGTACATAACCAGCCAGTGTTCAAAACTATCTGCTTGCCTTAGCTTGATTCAAAATGGTAAGCTTGTAATAATGTATTTAATTCCAGTGGTACTGGTGGATTTACGCGGGAAATTCGAGCATGTCTTTGCGTCATTACGTCAGATCTGTACACATAAAGAAGGTGTCTTGGCTAGTAGGCTATATTGCGTGTGAGGATGTTGGAGGTGGAGATTTATAGCCTTTTCTCGCAGCACTTGATATAATTAAACTTATCAATTTGATGGTGGACCAGAAAGGTTCAAACGACAATCACCACAGTGACAACTGGAGATTCACCCGACGGAGAAAAAAAGAGACCGCAACCGGCCCATGTGAAAACAAGGATAAATATCGGGAGGGCATTAAATGTAGTCACGCAATGCTGATGTTGTTAACATTAACAATTTGAGAACAAAGTATAATTTGCACGGTTTGACGTGATATTCTAAGCGAGCGTTAGATTTAATCAGCGCGATTTACTGCAATGCTTTTTTCCCCTTAACATTAGTTGGTCAGAACAAAAGTGGATGTTACTTACTTGTTCAGACGACATTTTCCGGTGAAAATTCTTATGTTGGTCATACTTCCAAAAAGTAGAATCTGTGATTGCGAATGACAGTATCCACACCAGTGCGGTGATTGACAACCGCACATTCTCCTCAAAACATTGGATTCATCCGCGCTGTGCCATGCCGAGGCACAGCGCACGTAAAGTTGATAATTCCGCGAATAACTGCAATTGCAGATTTCGAACAGAGATGGCGACAAAGAGGAAAAACTGCGGACTGCACCTTTAAAATAGAAAATTGTTATTTTAAATGTAGATATATTTCACAATATTACAGGTTTTACTGTATTTTTGATCAAATAAATACAGCCTGGATGAACATAACAGAATTCTTTCAAAAACATAAAAAAAATCTTAAAGGGTCATGAAACCCTAAACCAAAATTTCTGAGATTTTAACAGAGGTATGTGTGTTGAAAACCATTGAAGACAATGTTAGCATCTGTTAGATTTAATAGTAGGGGGAAAATGGTTACATTTTAGTTTTTATACGCTATTTTCGTCTTCCGGGTTTAAAATCTTCATTGTGTCCACGTCACAGGCTGTGACGTGGCAGAGCACTATAGTACTTTAATGACTCATCGGTGTCTCATAATTATTAATGAGACTGAGTTTTTTATCCATTGAGAAGACACTTTCTCTTAATTATTTATGACACCACGTGGAACTTTCCAATGACAGACATGTCAAACTATGATATCGCGTAGTAGTAGATGAGAGAGGTAATGATGGGACGCGTTTGTTTTCGTGGTGCAAAAGTTCCAGTGCATCTTTCCCCGCGATGCTGCCCGGGATGGACTCTGACTGCGGGCGGCTGGTTGGCCATCAACCACGGACACATCTAAACTATGTGTGTGTGTAGCAACCATTCAACGGGAGAATGGTGGACTTCGGCCTTGTACACTAATGCAGGTTTCGTCTTGCGAGTGATGCGGTCCCGAGGACTTTTCTATCGCTTCAGAGTTGTGTGTGTGTGTGTGTGTGTCTAAAATGTAACCCTGACCGTTTTACTTGCCTTCTGTTAAATCACTCGTTATTAAAATTTAGATATTTCGATAATATTGTATGATATTGTAATATTGTAATATTGAATTAATTTCAATTGTATGGAATTTTTATGTCACTGTACATCTTTATTATGTGGGTTTAGGGGGCGCGTAGATCTAGGATATGTAGGCTACTGAACGTTTTTTTTTTAAGCTAATTTTTTTATTATTTTCAAATATATGCATTTATAGTGTGTATATAAACAAATATATATTTTATAATGACATAATTATACATATACATGTACATTTATATGTTTTAAATACAATTATAAGGTGTCAGTGTATTTCATTAGACTATAACTTTGCCAGCTATAAAAAAAATCTAGCATTTCCTCACGTTTTACCACTGATTTTTAGTGACAGTCGATGACAGTTTCCCTCTCCCCTCTCCCCTCTCCCCTCTCTTCTTCTCACAGCCACCACGCCCAGTTAAGTTGCATTTTTCAAAAAGATTGTGAGCTAGACTTGAGCTGAAAGAGGGGGGTGTCGTGACCCTTTAATGACCCCAAACTTTTGAACAGAAGTGTATATTCCAAATGACAAAATAATAACACTCAAAGTATAATGTTCAAAAGATGACATTCTCAATACTGGTGGTGCATGGAGGATTCAGAGTGATTTGTTAGTTAATAGACTTCAAAAAAAAAAAAAAAAGACCTAAATACATAATTATAGTTGATAAAACAATGATATGAATCGGCTAATTAACTCATTTAGTTAAATACGTTTTTTTGTGTTTTCTTTAACAATGTAAATGACTATTATACATCAGTATACTCAAGTGTTTAGATAGTAAACAGTCTGCTCAATTAGGCTACGTTCAGTCAGTTCAAATCCGATTTTCGTGCATATCCGATTGAAATTCAATCAGATTTAGCAAGTGTGAATGGCAAAAAAAAAAATCACATGAAATGTGATTTTTACAAATCTGTTTCAAGCTACATACATATGTGGTTTGAAATCCTATTCAAATCGCATTTCTAGAATCCGTTTCCATCTGACTGCTCTGATCCGATTTCGCATGGTTTATGTGACTTTCTCACGCCACGTAAAACGTAAATGTCAGATGTTGTTATAGGAAACATTGTAACACTAATGTCACATAAATAAATGAGTAGGGATCAATCGCCATTTACCAACAGTTATATTTCCCTTAAGTAAAGCATACATTTTTAGATCATACAAAATGTCTTGACAAAATTACATGAGGCAGAGCATTTGGAAGTAAAGCCTTATAAATGTACACCCAATATTAAAGTCCAGAGTTACCACAAATGTCCTTGGTCCATCACACCATTGTAGATGTTTAAGATGTTAGAAGAACATCATCCACATTTGTTCAACAAGGGTTAACCCAAGGAAAAAGTGTCTTTTCATTCAGGAGTTCGGATATACTTCCACGTTGAAGATAATAACGCAAAGAACTTGAACCAGTTGAGAAGCCCTCAAAATCAAGCAGATACCAAAACCCTCTGGTCAAAATAAAACAAACAATACAACATGAGGTTCAGCAAGCAAAATACTTTCGCACTATAAACCTTTGTTAATGAACCTTTGTTAAAGAAACAAATAAATCAACTCACATTGAGATATTGAACACAGATGTTCCTCAACAGGGTTTTCCAAATGAAAGCATGGAAAGAGCATGTGCTCTCAGCTAACAGGTATTCCTAACTCACACTTCCCTCTTCCTTTTACTCTCTGGCCTGGAGAGATTACAACTTGCATTCAACATAGGAGACAGGTAACAGTTTACTAGAACTGTTACACACACCCCCTCTCAGAAGAAGGCCTGACCTGGCCGTAAAACCTTATTTTCTACATGGTATGTCTCAACTTGTTTAGGTTAGGTTGACAGCTCAACTCTTCAGGTTGTAGTACCTCTGTTGTCTGCTCTGAGCTCTCGCAACATTCTCCTTTACTCTCTCCAGAAGTGATTGCTGACGTTCAACAACTTCATACGCAGATTGGTCAGGATCAGGCGAATGATATTGGAATAGTTCAAGGGGTCCTTTCAACTTGTGTCCTAGAGTGGTTTCCGCTGGGGTATACTTCGTACTCTCCTGCCAAGCTGAATTGATTGCAAACCTGAACTCATGGATCCATTGGTCCCAATTCTGATGATTGTCCTTGACATATGAGGCAATCATGGTCTTAAGAGTTTTGTTTACCCTTTCTGTCAGGTTAGTCTGGGGATGTCTCGCCATTGTCTGCAGGTAGCATTCAGAAGTTGTGAGGTAAATTGTGGTCCTCGGTCTGATAACAAATACGTAGGTACCCCCCAACGGGTAAAGATATCTTTGATAAGGATGTTAGTTATCAAAGGTGTCTTAGCTGACCACAAAGGGAACACCTCGACCCACTTGCTACAGTAATCCACAGAAACCAATAAATACTCATTCAACTTCATGCTCCTTGGAAATGGTCCCATAAGATCAATGCCCATCATATATCCGGGTTCTTTTACCGTAGTAGATTGAAGGGTTCCAGAAAGTATGGATATACGTGGCTTGTATTGTTTTGTACTGACAGGTTTGGCATTGTTTGCAGTGATCCCATACATCTCGCTGGATTTCTGGCCAGTACCCGACGTTGAGTAGTCTCCGCAATGTTTTCATGCGTCCAAGATGCGCACTTAAAGGATTGTCATGTGCAAACTGGAGAAATTGCTGCCGGAGATCCTTTGGGATGACTACTTACAAAGTATGACCCTTTTGACTTTCAGGGACACATCTAAACAGAAAGCTGTTCTGTACAACATAATGGATACGTTGGGGGTCGATAGGGTTAAGCTCTGTTTCATCCCACAGAGGCTGCAATGATTGATCACTTTTTTGGCTTCGACCAAGTTCTTCCCAGTTGATCGGTAAGTCTCCATTCACATCCTTTGCCTGGCATACCGCAACACTTCCCAGTGGCTCTCCCTCAGGCATTGCACGGGACAACGAATCAGGCACAACATTACATCTCCCTTTTCGGTATCTCACAGTAAAGTCAAATCCCTGGAGTCGGATAGCCCACCTAGTAAGTCTTGATGTTGGACGAGCATGGTTGAATACCCAAGTGAGTGTGGCATGATCAGTAAGAACTTCAAAGGGTTTCCCTTCTAGGTACTGTCGCCACTTCTCAACCACCCAGACGACAGCGAGGCATTCCTTCTCTGAAACAGCATATATTTTTTTCAGCTCCTTGAAGCAGACAGGATGCATAGGCGATGACGTGTTCTCCCTTTTCCGAATCCTGAGTCAGGACAGCCCCAAGTCCTAAGTCGCTAGCATCGGTCTGCACTTTAAATGATTTACTTGAGTCTGGGGGCACCAGAACTGGGGCCTTTTGTAGGGCATCCTTCAAATCTTCTAAAGAATGTTGGCACTCCTTAGTCCAGTTCCATGGTACACCCTTCCTCTTAAGTGCATGAAGTGGAGCAGCACGTTCCGAAAAATATGGAATAAATCGGTGATACCACCCAGCAAGACCTAGGAATCGCTCAACTCCCTTAATGTTTTTGGGCACAGGGAAATTCTTGACAGCATCCACTTTGGAATCCTGTCTTGATGCCTTCCGCTGAAATGACGTGTCCTAGGAAAGTCAGTGATTTCCTTACCAATTTACATTTCCTAAGGTTAAGGGTTAGGCCAGCCGATTCCAGCCAAACAAACACCTTCAGATCCCGGAAGTGTTGCTGGATGTCTCTGGAGTACACGACAATGTCGTCTATGTACACAAAACAACATTTGCCAATAAGATCTTGTAGAACTTTGTTCATGAGCCTTTGGAATGTTGCTCCAGCATTTTTCAACCCAAATGGTAGACGAACAAATTCATACTGGTTGTACTTTGTAACAAAAGCAGTTTTTTGGATGCTACTTTCATCTATCACCACTTGCCAGTATCCAGTCTTGAGGTCTAGGGTACTGAATACTGTTGCGCCATAGACAGACTCCAAGATCTCTTGTATCTGAGGCATGGGAAAACCATCCAGTGGGGTTTTGGCATTCAGTGCTCGAAAATCCACACAGAAACGTATACCCCCATCCTTCTTGGGCACTAGCACTACTGGAGCTGCCCATGGGGAGACAGATGGTCGTATTATACCTTTATTCAGCATAGCTTTGACTTCCTCATCAATGAAGTTTTGCTTATTGATTGGAATGGGATATGCTCTTTTCCATATTGGAACGGGGTCATTAGTTATAATCTGGTGCTTAATGATAGAGGTTTTTACCTAATGTATCTGTACAGACAGTCGGCCAATTAAACAACAACCCCTCTAAACGCCTCTTCTCTGTACGGGAGGCATCCGCAAGACCCACCAAATCCTTGATGGCAGCTGTGGTATCACTAGATACTTGCACTACTGGCAGTGCACAGTGTATGTTAACTGATGGTGGTTGGTCATAACAAGAGAAAGGATGTACTGTTTCTTTCTCTCCAGGCAATGAATATGTGGCGGAGTCAAAATCCAACTTGACTCTGCATGTTACCAGGAACTCAAGGCCTAATATGAGCTGAAAGGCTAAGTCTTCATCTCTCATGATGAATAGTCGCAATGGGTTTGTGCATCCTTGCAGGGCACACTCCCAAGTAACTTCACCCAACGCCCTCTGGATATGGCTATTGGCAAGGGTAAATGTCTGTCCCCGACTGGACCGCCAAGACTCAGTCTCATCCTTCCATCTCCTCCACAATGACTCCTGGATTAATGAGTAGGAACTGCCTGTATCCAGGATGGCTTCACAAGGTTGGCTAACGCAAAGTTATAGTCAAGGTTAGAAGCTTGACATTACCTCGTCACTAATGCCATGCTGTGACTTCCGGGCTTACCTCTGCTGTACTTATCTTGGCCTCCTCTTCTGGAAGACTGTTCAGCCTGACGTTGCTTCCAGAAGGCCCTCTCCTCAGTAATGTCCCGCTCTACCAAAGCTCCTGTGCGCACCAAGTCATCAAAGGTAGTCACTGTTCCTCTCAAAATACTAGAAATACGGGGATTACAGTTTCTTAAGGCAGCCTGCAGAATCTCTCTCTCAGGCATCGTTGGTTTCAATCTAAGGCATAAGGCTCGATACTGGAAAGCGAATGTTCGAAGATCCTCATCAATCCCATGTTTTCTCTCTCTTATCCTCCTTTCTGCTTCAACCTCATGATCATCAGGTAAAAAGGACCGCAAAAAGGCAGTTTTGAACTGACTCCATGTTTTAACTTGTGCTTTTTCAGCCACCCACCAATCCATGGCGGTATGGGTCAGTACCGATGGCAGAGTTGCTAATATTTCAGCATCACTTATGGGTCGGACAGCTAGATACTCTGCACATTTTTCCAGATAAGCTATCGGGTCTTCAGCTCCTGTGCTCCCAAACTTAGAGAATACGATTTTAACGGCCATTCTATAAGGCAGCTGGTGTAGCATGGGAGTTGACTGTACATCTGGTGTTGAGGTGGTAGTTGGTGTGGAGGTAGCTCCAGGTGTAAGACAAAGCAAAGACTTAAGATGGTTGTCTCTTCTTTTCATGCAATCCATCACAGTTTTACCCATCTCTTGTAGCTGGTTTTCTAGGGTTTTCTTCAGGCGCCTACTCTTTTCTTCTACAAAATCAACAAGCTCTTCCTCCAACTTCTTCAAACTTTGGTTGAGTGATGATTGAGTGGTCATTAGCTTTATCAAGTCTGGCATCAGACCCTCTGTAGCAATCAAACGACGGTCATATTGCTGAAGATAATTCTGAATAGTGGTGTCCACTCCATGAACACGTTCTACACTCTCTTTCTCTTTCTTATCCATTCTGATCTCCAGTTGTCTCACCTTTGTCGCAATTCATACTTTGCACGTGACGTCACAAGTACTGGCTGGCGGGCAAGAACGTCGTTCTCCAGCAACGAAACCCAGTAAACTAATCAAGGATCTTGCCAGGACGTCAGCAGTTTTACTATACAAAAGTTGGTGTTTTGAGGTGTAAACACCATGCCAGATAGTTGTTGTGCAATTGGATGCACTAACCGCAGATGAGATAAGCAACCTTCACAGTATACACGTCTGTGCAGTGATCATTCCATCACTCCATCAAAGGTAATTTCAACATTTTTTTGAATACAATGGGTGTATGATCATGTAATTAATCGTGTCTTTAAGTTACCCTTTAGTTTCGTCAATCAACACCACCAGCTGGTTCGGCGAGTCAGCTGTTTGTGTTATGAGTCTAAGCTAGGCTAACTGTGTACGTTCACACCGGCAAAATGAATGACTTCCGGGCACTTTGACGCTCTCGTCGGTGGCGGTGTGAATGCACAGTAACAGCTGTCGTCTTTTGCTAACAACAACAAAAGTGTGTGATAGGTTGTTTTGAGGTTTGTGATATCTATGGTTTTCAATGAGAACCAGAGATGACCCAACAGTAGAGCTAGATTATTTACGGAGGAATTATTACTGTTCGATTATCTTAAAAAACCTTGTCTGCTTTACACAATTTAGCTACCTTGGAGTTAATCCTAGTCCATAGTTATGCAGCTAGCTCGCTAACAGACTTGATAGCTACTAGAAAGACCTGGAACTACAGGACTCTACGTTGAAAATACCCGTTTGTTGCCCGCCAGGTATCCATGGTAGTCACGTGACTGCAAAGTATGAATAGTAAGACTGATCAGACTTTCATCCTCCTCTTCAGGTGGTGGTGGAGGTGGTAGATAACTTGAGTCATTGTCTTCTTCTGGAACAGCCACTCCTTCTGACTCTAAATACAGGCTGCTGAATGAGCATATCAGCTCTCGAACTGGCTCACGTCGGGTTAAAAAAGGTTCAGAAGTATAGTCTGGATCCATTTTGGGACTAGACTCAACGTTGTCTCATGCCAGAGCCTCAGACAAGTCTTAAACCAAAATATGAGGAAGTTATCGGTCACAACCCTTTCATATATTCTTAAAAAATTGCAACCAAGCACTTGGGTAAACACAAATGGGGGATAAATAAGCTTATACAAAGAAACATATGTTTCAAAAAAGCATACTCTCATTTCACTCTTGAAGAAAGTTGTTGGGATGGTGGTTAAGGTCCCTGTTTGGGCGCCAAAATATGTAACACTGTCAAGGGTCACATAAATAAATGAGGAGGGATCAATCACCATTTACCAACAGTTATATTTCCCTTAAGTAAAGCATACATTTTTAGATCATACAAAATGTCTTGACAAAATTACGAGGCAGAGCATTTGGAAGTAAAGCCTTATAAATGTACACCCAATATTAAAGTCCAGAGTTACCACAAATGTCCTTGGTCCATCACACCATTGTAGATGTTTAAGATGTTAGAAGAACATCATCCACATTTGTTCAACAAGGGTTAATCCAAGGAAAAAGTGTCTTTTCATTCAGGAGTTCGGATATACTTCAACGTTGAAGATAATAACACAAAGAACTTGAACCAGTTGAGAAGCCCTCAAAATCAAGCAGATGCCAAAACCCTCTGGTCAAAATAAAACAAACAATACAACATGAGGTTCAGCAAGCAAAATACTTTAGCACTATAAACCTTTGTTAATGTTAAAGAAACAAATAAATCAACTCACATTGAGATATTGAACACAGATGTTCCTCAACAGGGTTTTCCAAATGAAAGCATGGAAAGAGCATGTGCTCTCAGCTAACAGGTATTCCTAACTCACACTTCCCTCTTCCTTTTACTCTCTGGCCTGGAGAGATCTCCCGGATAATGGTGCCTCCCTAGTGCCCTCTAATGGCCGGGAGTGAAATTACAACTTGCATTCAACATAGGAGACAGGTAACAGTTTACTAGAACTGTTACAACATGCTGAAATTCACTGCAGAAATAAGGTTATGTTGTTGCAAAGTGCCGGATGATCAGAAAATGACAATATAACAGAGACTTGTTTTGAAACCGGCGGAGACAACAGCATGGAATAAACCCATGCATACCAGCCTCCTATGTTTCTGCTGCTGCATCAAAAGACGCAGTAGTCCAGCGCGACGGCTACACGTTGTAATGTTGTAAGTAAGACAACATCTGTATTGCAAAACCCTACATGTTGCGGATGTTGTTGGTGTTTTTGGCGTATGCCTATCAACGCAATGTCATTGCCATAGAAACCAATGCAGATATTTCGTAAAACGAAAGAGTGACATGGACATACAAATCGGATCTGAACCGTTGTGATACACAATGTGGACTTCAATATTTTTAGATCAGATTCCAATCGGATACACAAATAATTGGATTTGGACTGACAGTGTGAATGTGGCCTTAGATTCATTGGTTGTGTCCCAGATGATGTATAAATATGCAAAGGTCCTAAAACTAACTTTTTGCCACACCTGCCAATGAAACTTCACAATTCTCTTTTCCAATTACGATAGCAGCTTAAAACTACTAGCCTAATACACATTTAAAACAGTATTAAAGACAAGTAAAGAGTTAGTAATAAAATAAGAACAAATAATCAAATGACAACCAAAAGCACAAATAAATACAATATAACAAAAATACAAATTAAATAAACAGTGCTTAGGTTTTTTAGGTAGGTCTAAAGTTTTCATGTACAGAAATTTAATAAAAGTAAGCAAATGTAAAATAACACTGCATAGTTTTCACTGTATGAACATTCTTATTAATTAATTAATCCTTATTCAAGAGCAGTAAGTGATTTTTTTTCTTTGCCATTTGTTGTTTGATTAACATTAAAAACACAGAATATTAGGGTGCTGTTACTTTAAGAGCGAATGCACAGATCTAATATACTGATACTGTACACATGCGTTTACTTTCTCAACTGTTTACATTCACTTAACCCTCTGGGCTTCTTCGTAAAATAGTCACACTTAGCTTCCTCCCGCCCGAAAACGGGCGAAGCCTTAAAATGTTACTTTACTTTTTCCCAGGATAACCAATCAAATATATTTTTGTTCTATAATGTTTTCTGATTATTATTTAGAATTTTTAGAATTTTTTATGATACTTTGCATTAATTATATAATTTTTATGAGCTATTTTTTCCATTAGAATTAATATATATATTTTTATTTTATTTATTTTATTTTATTTTTCAATAAATGCAACATTTCACATCAAATTAGAGTGCAGGCCTAAAAAAAAAAAATTTTCAAGTGAGAAGAGCGCCACCTAGTGGCTTCAAAATTTATTAATTTATGTCATGTCCTATAACCGCCTATAGGCGGCCTATAGCTTTTTTATTTATTTATTTGATTTATTCCCATTCGGAAAGAAAACAATTTATTACTAAGCAACCACTGAATGGAACAACACAAATTATATATCATTTTAAAGCTTAGGATCTCAGCTTTTTAATGCATCTAATTACATTTATTAATTCCTAACGAGTGCTGAGTAATCCCTCTAAAACCAAGTGTACCGCCAGCAGGCGCCACCTAGCTGCGAAAATATTCATTACCATATTTTTCAAAAATCTTGCCTTAACACAAAGTTGATGTCATTTGAAAGCTTGAAGTCTGAACTTTACAGTGAATGTATCCACTTTGAAAAACTCTTAAGTATTGCTGAGTTATTTGCTGATAAATAGAATTTCTTTTTTTTCATAATCTATAAAATAATGTACTGCAATGTGTCAAAAACATCATACAGCTCATGAAACATTCTCAGATAATTGAAAATGGCACTTCATTTTTTACAGCATATTATTACAATTAAAATGAGCCCAAAATTAACATAATCTATTGCTTTTATGACAAGATATTCTTCATGGAGAAAAAATTGCCCATGAGGGGGTGTCAAAGACTGTACAAAAAGGCTATCTCTTTTCAAAATGCTGTAATTTTTGATTCCTTTATCCAAAAATTATTTTTTTTTTATCCAGATGCAGCTAACATGTAGGGGGACTTCACTAAAAAAGAATTTTCCTCCTACCTTATTTCCCTCCTGAGTTATTCCATGACAAATAAGAAAGATATGCAAAATCATAATAAAAATTATATATATATATTGTCTTTTATCCGCCGTTTCTTGGCAGGACAATGTCCAAATGTAATGTAATTTATATTTTCAAAAAATTTAAAAAGAGTTCTTTCAAACGATACCTACCTTTTGACTCTCCTTGCTATAGTTTTGGAGTTATTATGATTATATAATTTTTATATAGTTTGGGGCAAAATTTGCTGTTTCAGTCTTACCAGTTCATTTCTCTCTGTGTGTGTGTGTGTTTGTGTGTGTGGGGGGGAGGGTGTCTTTTTTGCACTCTTGATGTTTTAGAGTGTCACCCCTTCATTGCTGTACACTTTTTTTCAGCACAGTGGCTGATCTGTAGCTTGTACCACCAAAAGTTTCTCTGAGTTTTCCTATTTTTTCGTATTTCCCATTCATTTCCTATGTCGCCCGTTTTCGGGCGGGAGGAAGCTAAGTGTGACTTTTTTTTTTACGACCCTTTAACATATCAGAATCATCTCCTTGATTTTTTTGTGTGTTCATATAGGTAATAAAAGAAAAGTCACCAAGTTTCACCCCCATCCGATGAAGCAAAAAAATTAAACAATTCGAAACGTTCAAGTTTTCGCCCGTTTTCGGGCGAAGAAGCCCAGAGGGTTAAGACATAACAGACTATGTTTACTCTCTGAGACGTGGTTTTCTGCGTGTGCGGATGTGTTTGCAAACAGAACTTTCCACACAGCGTGTGAGTAATGAAATGAGCTCCCTTTTGCATCTTCTTTGCTTGAATATTTAAATTGTCAAGGCTTAAACTTGATGCAGAGCTGACTCATCAACTGTCCCGAGCATCGTTCACGTTTGTTCACGTTCATGCATTGTTAAGCCTGTTTTATACTTCTGCATCGAACTCACGCCGTAGCTACGTCGTAGGCTGTGTGTAGCGCGTGTACCCTTCGGCGTACCCTGACGTGCACCTCTCCAAAAATGTAACAATGCGTCAACTCTACGCGGACACAAGCGCTGTGATTGGTCTGCTAGAACCCCTCCCTCGGGTTTCACATGCTCCCTCTGCAAGTGTAATTGCGCGTCAACGCGGACGACGACGCAGAAGTATAAATGAAAACCAACGCGTTGCCTACAGCGTAGAGGCTTCAGCGTAGGTCCGACGCAGAAGTATAAAACAGGCTTTAGAATTCATTAAAATGTTACTGGCCAACTGACAAGCCATCGCCGATTTTTACTCGCATTTGGTGCTTGGTAATTTTAGGCCCTGCATATGCACTTAAACTATACACTATGTACTCTACCATCTAGTGTATGAATTTTAGATGGGTGATTTGTCATCCAGCATCGGAGTCAGATGTTAAACCTGTAACTGTTGAGTGCATGAAATATCCAACATTCCACAATTTGTTTTTTGCAGTTAAATATGTGCATCATTTGTGTATTTAAAGTGCACTTCTTATTGTAATTTTCACTCTTTATTCTACAAAATGGAATAGAATAGTTCACAAGCATGCAAAGTGAAACACACTTATTAGCTAAAATTAGCTGGTTAAAATTAGAAAGTTCTTTATTGGCCTCTATAGCTGCTTTTTTCACCGTCAGGTAAAAACCATGATCATTGCTAAACCGTTCCTCTCCGTGTCAATCCGGCTCAGCCAGTACGGGTATGGTTTCATTTTCCATTGTGGGGCTAATAACAGAGATTTTTAGAATGTAAAAACAGGAAACAGACAATCCAGACCAATTCTGAGTGGTGATGTCACTACACAGATTCTACCAGAACGGTAGAGAATTTCGGACGGACAATGGTTTGTAATCATGCCGTGCCATACCAGACTCAAGTGGAAATATAACTGGAACCTCTCCTTACCATTATTAGAACCGTTCAGCCCGACTGTAGAAAAGCGGCTTATGGTTCCACGAAGAATCTTTAGCATTCATGTAAACTTACCATTGCACAGAATGTTCTTTAAAGTGGAAAATCTTTAGATTATTACAGTTTTCTTCACAGTATAAAAATGTTTCTTTTTAAAAAATGTTCACTGAAAGATTCTTTAAGCAGGGCTGTAGACTAACACTTGAGAGCAGTTGCACTGGTGATACTAAGTTCTACAGATGGTGGCGCCAGAACCTGATCTGGTATCGCTGGGGGAAAATTTATCATAAAGTTAATTTAATCATAAAATTACTTTTTTACATAATCGCTTTTTTACTTCATTGCATACAATTTGCATTAATAAGTGCAGTTACTAATAATATTTCATGTTTATTTATTGGAAAAATATCAGTAAAGCACTGAGCTTGAATTGATATGCAGATAAAATTTACTTTTATTAACAACAGTAATGTGCAAAAACCTCATTTGAAATATTATGTTAAATATTCTACTCTTATTAAATGTACCATTGTTGTTCTATAGTATCATACTGATCTGACCGACATCTTCAGTGATTATAAAATGAGCACTCTTTACTTGTTTTCTGTGTAAAGTTTTTGTTTTTCATGACTTTGTGATTTCCTACTTTTTCCGTAAATTAGGGAGTTGAAATTAGGGTTTGCACAGACTAGTCGACTTTGATTCTCTGCCATGACACTTAAGCCTTGACGTCGACTATTCACTGATCATGGCCTATTGAGGGTGCAAAAGGATATGAAATCTTTGAAGTCCACTTTTGCGCTCTGCTTCCAACAGTTAACAGTTAATTCAGATGGTATGAATGCGCGTTTTAAACAGCTTATTGTACACATAAGTTAATTGCCGTTCTAAACTAAAGCACTGCTGCGTTGTAACACACACACACACATACAGAAGCTTGCACATAATCTGCAGATTGCATGCACACACAAACATTCGGAAGCGAAGAAATGTATTGTCAACACTGTTCTGTGATTTATCAATAAAATAGCTTAGAAACTGAAAAGTTCTAACATATATTTCTTAGTAACTAAAACCCACAGCTTCACTTGGTAGAGAGACGCTGTCAGGTAGAATCAATTCACACACAGTCACTAATGCATTCATATAGATGTAATCTTCACTGTGCTACCGTGTCTGTATCTGATTTAGAATATAACGACTCGAAGACAAAAGAACTGACAAAAATAAGATGTTATATAGGAGCAATTGTCAAATGCCATAACTGCGCACAAGGCAACCTGGGTTCGACTCCCAGCTCAAGGTTCAGGCTTATTTGTTCATTAATGATGTAATCAGCGACTAGTAGACGTCGACTCGACTAATTTTTTTTTAAGTCTACATTTATGTGAAGTCGTTCAACCACTGGTTGAGATGGCTAATAAGTCAATAAGTGCTCCTCTGCCGCCATCTACTGGTTATAGTTGTAATTTCATGGCTTTTTAAATAAGTGTTAGTTTTCCTACATCTATAAACTTTTAGTCTTACAAATCATCATTGAAATAACATTAAAATTGGATAATATTTAGACCTTTGAAGTGCTGGAAAAAGTGTGAAGCACTTTAAAGCCCTTAAAAAGTGCTTGAATTTCACTCTCAAAAGGTTGTACGAATAATAATGTGTATAAATACATGTGAATAATATACATTATTCTATAGTTTATTCTAATATTCATTATTTTCCCAGCGCTATGTAGTACTGGTGTCGCATACTCAAGATCGGCCCAAGAGTACCTGTTCTGAGCTCGCGCTGTGCTGTCTAATATTGGTCTGAGCTTATAAATGGTCCGTGCAGTACAGCTTAAACGAGTAGCGCAGTTTTGTTTCACTTTCTTTTCATTTGCCATTTTATGTTTCTCATATGCAACAGAAATAGCGGTTATTATCAGTTGGGCAACGTGGTGGTGTCACCAGTGCGACCTCTAACAAAATTTAGATGCATCGGGGACCATGCACCATTAGGTCGCAGTCTGGAGCCCTGTTTGGGGAACCCAAAATGGTTCTTTGGCATCACTGTGAAAACCCAGTTTTGGAACCTTTATTTTTAAGAGTGTAGGTTGGCCCTACTGTCTTGAGATTAATCAGTGATTAAACCTGCTATTAAACTCATTTAAACTCATTTAAACTCATTTAAATCATTGTATAATACTTGAATTCATCAGGAACAACCACACAAAAAGTGGTAACACTTTATTTTACAGTGTGTAAAACAGTGTGTAGTTACTGTAGTAATAACAATAAATTATGCATAATTACATGCAACTAACCCTAAACCAAACCACAATCCTAGCCCTAACCCTATAGCATATGCATGTTGTTAATTATTATTACACAGTCTTAAATGCATAATTACACTGTAACACGGATACCATAAAATAAAGTGTAACCCAAAAAGTTCACACTTTATAAAAGGTGTCTTAACTACTATGTACTTGCATAAAAAAGAATGATAAATGTTAGGTACAATGTACTTAAGTATTTGTATTGCAAAACCGTTTTGTTGCTATTGTGGTGGGATACGGGTAAGGTTAGGGACAGGTTTGGTGGTATGGTTAGGTTTAAAGGTGCCACAAGCGACCTGTCTTTGCACAGCCCTGGTTAACAGTGTAATTATAGATACCTACAGAAATGAATTACATCTGTAATCACATGCAGCTATTTTTTTAAATACATGCCTGTATGCAATAAATGCTTTGTATCAAATTATTTATTGTAAATTTATAAATGTTTGTACATAGTAGTTTTAAAGACACATAAAATAAAGTGGGAATAATAAAGAGAGTTAGAAAATAAGAAAGAGACCTGTTAAGACCAGAAAGGAAAATGGTGGACAGTCTCTTAACCCAGGGCACCCGGAATTGACACACACCAGGAAGACAGAACTGCGGTCAGGGGGAGGGACGTGATCAGCTCAAGCCTGTGTGTGTGTGTGTGTGTGTGTGTGTGTGTGTGTGTGTGTGTGTGAGAGAGAGAGTGCAGAGGCGGGCCATTCGATGTGTGTGTATACGAGAGAGAGGAAGCAAGTAGCTTTTTGTGTTTGTGTGAGAGGGAGGACATGTTACCGTTTCAGTGAGAGAGAGAAAAAAACCCCTCAGTGGGCAGAAGAGGTAGAATTCCAGTGGAGGCATTGATCTGTCAGGCGGCTTGTCAAAACTTGAAAGGAAGGAAAGCAGTGAGTGAAACGCAGGGAGAGGAGAGAGAGGGATCAGCCGCCAGCATGGAGGAGGATGAGGATGAGGTGCTTGGTCTTTTGGACAAAGTTCTGGAGGATGAAGATTTGTTTGACAATGAGATGGACTTGGACTGTCCATTTACCCCAATGGAACTCCAGGCGTTTAAGGTGAGAGAGAGACAGGCTGAGAGGTGAAGAGACAAGACAGCACTTTTCTCTTCCTCTGCTGGCTTTTGCTCTGTCTCAATGGCTAAAAATAGTAAGGTGGAAAAGTATTAAAACATTTCACGACGTGGCTTTAGTGTTTGTTCAGTTCCCTTTTGCTTAGTTTGTACCAGTCATATGTAGCAATGGTGAGTCTGTATGGTCTTAATGATCTTTATCCTGTTCTAACACAATTGTCGAGACAGAAATCACTCAGATAAAGGCAGAAACTGGGCCATTTTTTTGCACAAATACAGATGTTTATACACCAACTGTTGCTGTGATTTTGACTCTTTGGAATTTCATTTGCTATAGCTTGTTTGATTTGGGATGTTTAGTGTTTCTATAAGAGCATCCATGCTTCCTCAGACTCCACCAGTAGTTACTTCACTTTGTGGCTATCATTAGCACAATCTCATATTCTCTATAGTTGGACACTCACATTCAGAGCACACAGGCCATAAACACACCATTCTCGTAAAGGCACAGTTACCCTAAAATAAAAATTCTGTTAATATTTTCTCACCATCATGTCATTCCAAACCTGTCTGACCTTTTTTTGTTGGTGTTGTTTGTTTTTTTACATACGAGAGTGAGTGAGAGTAAATTTTTATCGAATTTTCATTAGTTTGGGTGAACTATCCCTTTATAACATTTCTCTCACAATACATTTGGTGCAGTCAAAAAAATTGTGTAAGTCTGTGCTTCTAAACGGGTTTAGTTTAAGACTGACCTGAATCATGTGAGTTTGAGGTACTGTTGTCCATGATGTACACAGAAGATGGACAGTATAATGAGCTGAAAAAGAAAAATACATTTTAGCTGTAAGCATAATTTACTGTTATTACTATAGCAAGTACATGTAGTAATGTGTAACTATATCCCCTTAAAATAAATTGTTACAGATTTTTTTTTTTTTTAATACTCACCAAGGCTGCATTTATTTGATCAAAAATACAGTAAAACAGTAATACAGTAAACTACCGTTTAAAATATCTGTTTTTCTATAAATTACAGTAAATGTAATTTATTCCTTTGATGATGAAGCTGAATTTTCAGCAGCCATTATTCCAGTCTTCAGTGTCACATGATCCTTCAGAAATCATTCTAATATGCTGATTTGGTGCTCAAGATCTTTTTAAATTATAATCAATGTTGAAAACAGTTGTTCTGCTTAATATATATATATATATATATTACATTCTTTGATTAATGTAAAGTTCAAAAGAACATCATTTATTTAAAATAGAAATTTTGTAACAGTGTGTTTACTGTAACTTTTGGTCAATTTAATGCATCCTTGCTGAATATTCATTGCTTTAAGAAATCTTACTGGACCCAAACTTTTGAACGGTAGTGTATCCCTTTCCCTTCCCTTTCAGTGGAAGTCAATATTTTATTTTCCCCCATCTTATCAATCTTATCATCCACCAAATAATGGCACACCTTTCCTCCACCAAAATTTGAGGTATTGTTAATGTCCATAGCACAAAATATGTAGGAAGTTTGCTGAAATGTAACACTTGTCTTTAAAAAGCAAGTTTTTTTTTTTTTTTTTTGAAAAAGCAAGCACCACTAATAAATAGTGTTTCACCTTAATGAAAACTAATCACAACTGCTAATTTTAAATCTTAACCTTCTATTAGCATTCTATTAGTGTAATAAATGGTGGGCCAAAATGTCAGTGGATCATTACTAATAAAATCCCTAAATTCAGAGGCTGACTTCAGCTTGTTTGTTTCTAGTTTCAGGATATCTTGCAGACTCAAACCTGCATCATATGTGAGTACCAAAGCTCAACGTGTGAAGAGCATGTGCAATATCCATTGTGTCACAGCTCTCACCAGTTACAGATATTTTGATGTGTTCAGTCAAAATCAGATGATTTTCTCACAGATGAAATTAAGGCTTGCAAATACTTTTTCACAACAATTTTCCATTTCAAATAGGAAAATAAGTGCCACTTAGAAGAACTTTCCCAGACTCACTTCAGTCTAACATGGAAAGATCCATCTCAAGTCTCCTGGTCTTGCTTCGATGAAGGAATAAAGTTTCCAACAATGGACATTCATTAATATTAACAATATATTCTGGTAGACGAATGCATTTCTTGGTCTGGCTGTACATTGTCTGTTTAGACAGTCTAGGAACTTCTCAGTCTCTGTAACTTCCTCTTCTGTCATGTTTGCCCATTCTTTGTCTTTCACTAATCACACTAACTGTGTTTATAAATATTTTTTTTCCTGTGTTGTCATTCCTTATCAATATCTTATCGCTATCAGCACTGGGCACCGTAGTCACTGCTATTCATTAAGTAAAAGCTGCTGTGCAACAGTTAAATTCTGAACCTCAACACGCATTAATTCAAATCGCTCTCATTTTAAAATTTTTGTTTTTGTTTTTTGGTCTCCCTAAAATGAAATTTAATGGTCACCAAAATTTGGTAACAACATTCAGTAACACTTTATTTTAC
This sequence comes from Abramis brama, assembly GCF_963993115.1. Classification (NCBI taxonomy): domain Eukaryota; kingdom Metazoa; phylum Chordata; class Actinopteri; order Cypriniformes; family Leuciscidae; genus Abramis; species Abramis brama. Next base: position 36,086,639 of record NC_139967.1, on the reverse strand, counting down.
AGTGTCCTTGTTATATATGTTACATGTACTTACCATAGTAATAACAGTAAATGATGCATAATTACATGCAACTAAACCCTCAACCAAATCCTAATCCTACCCTAATCCTATAGTAAGTATATGTAGTTGCTTAATATTACTCAGTACTTAAATATATAATTACACTGTAACAATGACACCTTAAAATAAAGTGTAACCCAACATTATTTTGAAAAAATATCTGTCATGTTCCACAGAAGAAAGAAAGTTTTGGAACAACGTGAGTGAATAAATGATAACAGAATATTAATTTTTGGGTGAACTATCCCTTTGAGGGTCTTTAAAGGGTTCTTCAGGGTTTTCACAATCTGTTTCAAAAGTAATCCTTTTTTATTCTTTACACGTCCAGTATTATCATCTTCACACAGGATATTCATAACTGTCATAACGAGTCCTGGCCTAACTTTAGTCTGAAACGTGTTCATTTTTCCCCTTCAAGAGAGTCACAGAATAAATAGTGCTCTGGACAAAGGAGGGTTTGTGAGTGAATTATAAGGGCAATGGTGGGGATATTTGGCCGCTTTCTTTATGCAGTTAGTCATAAGGGTGGTACTTCCTGTCTTTTCAGATAGAACTGCTGTTTATTCCTTTATGTAATCAAATTTCATGGGTTTCAAGCAGACCCAGTCATGTTTTGATTTATCCTCATATATTTGTGGTGGTTTTGGTGGACAGACATGGTGGGAGAATTTACACATACAGTAATTGTTGCTAAATATTTTTTATGAACTCATAAGCAAGAGCTGTTGTAAATGGAAAGTTCAAAGGGGGATTTGGTTTAAAGGCTTATTTGGAGCAAAAACATGGAAGCAGACATTTGAAAGTTGGATTACACTTGAAGGCTCCTTAAGTTTTCCTCTTTCACTCATATTCACAGGTGTTTGTTCAAATGGCTGGGTTTAGATAGCATGTCTTTGTCTTTGTTTGAACACACAAACACAGAAACAGTTTGAACTTTGTACCTGGATGGGTGAATTCTCAGGGTGTGTCTCTGCCTGAGAAATTTCACGCCAGAGAGAGAAATAAAATCAGAACAGACTAGTAGTAGGAAAAGCTGAACACATGGCTTGATTAACTGCAGGTGGTGCAAATTTCTTGAATATCACAACAAAAATTTACCTATGCATATGATTCACTACAGTTCCCAGCTGAAATGAACACTAAAGGCAGTAAAACACAAACAACTTTTATTCCTTTTCACACAAATTATGATTACAGATTCATAATTTGGTTGAAGCCATTTTCTTTTCAGGGCTTTTCTGGCTGACAACAACTGCAGATAAGTACCTGTTTAGGATTCTGTTAAAGTCAGATTTGGGGTTTCCAGACCTAGGTACATGTGTAAGAAATCAAAAGGGATATTAGTTTGAAAAATATTCTCTAAGAATCTGTGTACCTCTTGCCAAAAGGGTATAGCCTTTTGGTAGGCCCAGAATAAGTGATAATGATTAGCGTCGCTGTTGCCACACAGTCTCCAGCACCCTGTTCCTATGTTTTGGTATGCTCATTGCTTTCTGAACAGGGGTATTAAAAATCTCATTAAGTTTTTCCATCCAAATGCTCTCCAAGTTAACGAGTAAAGGCAGGCATACACTGTGCAATGTCTGTGCGATTTCAGCAAGGTACCTACTCACACTGAACGAGAAAAAAAAATGAGCCAAAGCTCAGGATTTACGTGCTCACACTATACGGTCCGAACGTCGAGCTGTGACTTCACTGCTCACACTATACGTGTGAAATATGCGCGAATCAGCGCGATAAACCCTCGGTTGCGCCTATAGACAATATCATGTATCCAGAGATATTTTCAAAACAAGCATCAGCTATCAATATCAAGATGATTTAGCATTTCCAATTTATGTATTAAATTATTATTATTATTATTATTATTATTATTATTATTATTAGGGAAGGCCTAGGCTACTTTTATTATTAAAGTGATAGGCTGTTAATTAAATTGCCACGCAATAATTTCATAGCACATCACTGCTTAACCAACGCGCTGTGAGGATAATGAAATATTACATAGAAGCTTACTCCTCCTCATTGAAAATTGTCTAAAACATTTAGGTCGATTACAATGAATTTTAGGCATATAATTAATTATTAACAGTCTAATATGTCCGAACACTGCAATAATTCATCAATGAAAATTAAAAACAGCTTTATTTCAAAAACGTTGTTTAACAAATTAATAAAAGAGGCAAAGTGTACATCGCAGGTGGCTTGGAAGAAGTGGGTAATGGTTAATCCATTTTGCAACACGAACTGGAGGTAAGCAACAGTAATTTGTAGCTAGTTTGAACTACAGAACTTAAAGATCTCCCTTTTTTTGTTTTTTTTTTGTTTGTTTTTTGCTGCAGATGAAACTTCTGTTTTCGCGCAGGCGCAGTGAGGGAAAAAACACTGAGTTTAGGACAGTCGGTTCGTAGCTCTGCTTCAACTGTGCAATATAGTCAAGTTTCTCGTTTCCCCCTGTACACTGCACGAACACTGCACGACAAAGCTGAAAATCGGCCCGACCTGAAAAAGAGTCGCACGAGTCAGAATTCGGCTCAAAATCGGACGAAAATCGCACAGTGTATGCCCGCCTTAAGTTGTCTTCCACTGCATTTTACACATTACTTCCCAGTCATTCTTGTCTATTGCTGTGCCTATTTCCAGATTTGTGTTATTTATTCAGAATGATGCTGACTCTTCTGTCTGTGCCCCCCTTTGTAATTTCATCATATCTATTTCTCATTTGTAGATAACGATAGAAGTCTTGATTTACCAGACCATGTTTCACCTTGAGAGTTTGAAAGTCTGTTAGTTGTCCGTTATGTGTAAAGTAAGAGGTGAGGCCTTTCTCTGCCCACTCACGGGATCTTTTATCATGTCTATTGGGTACAAATTCCGTGTCATAGGCACACCATCTTAACATTGCCACTGCTTTAGTTTTTTTACAAACTTGATGCCAGATCTTAAAAGTTAGTTTTATCCACGGATTATCTTTATCTGCCAGGTGAGCCAGTAGTCTCTTATCTGCTACCATGGCTTGTATTGGAGGGCCATTAGTAATGAATTGATTTTCAATACCAATCACCTCAAAACACCTTTATCATAGTGTATGACTTGCAAACTAATACATTTTGACATTTGCGTCACATAGCTTTCTCCATCTTTATTGCTTTTCCGCTGTAAGTAAACTTGCTTGGTAGCCCACCTGGTACAGCATTGCGCTTGCGATGCAGAGCTCTTTGGTTCAAGTCCTGGGTAACATGGTTCACCAAAATAGCTTGAAGTCATATACTGTAAAAACAAGGTTAAATGGCTTGGTTGCTTATGTGTTTTTGTTTCACATTTTCTTTCTTAACACTGTCGGTTGCATTTAGTGTAGGGTGGTATGTTATTTTCAAACATAATAGAGCATTAACCTTTTAGCTCCACTTAACGGACATTTCATTTGATTCGAACTGCTGTGATATGTGCATGAACCAACCTAAAATATTTATCTGTTTTGAAGTCAAATGAACACACTTATTAGGGCCACTTGATTTTGAAACTGCCGTAAAATGTGCAAAGAGTGAATTAGGTAATCCTAAAATGAAAATTCTCTCATAATTTTCTTACCTTCATGTTGTTCCACACTTGTATTACTTTCTTTCTACTGTGGTGCATAAAATGTACATTTTTGAAGAATATCCTGGCTAAACTTGTTGCTGCCAAGTTCCAAAATGACAAAATGTTCTTATTACTTCCACACTATTTTACCAATCTTCTAAAGCTATATAGATGCATTGTATGATAACAGGCTGCAATTTAAGTTATTCACTGACAAACTTACATTAGTGAAATTATGGCAAAATTTCATTACAAAAACAGGTCCATTGTCAATAGTGTAGCAATTTATAAAGCAAAGAAATCACTTTTATACCAAGCAGCTTTCTGTTTTCACTGCAGTGCAGTGAATGTCAGGTATAAATACAATAGCATAAGTCATTTGGACCATTATAATTTTGCATCAGTTTTGAAGCTTGATATCCCCAGTGCGTGTTATATGTTTTTAGATTCACCTGATTCATCTGTATTGTATGTGTTTATGTTTCAGGGAGACATGGAAAAAGGTCTGGAAATGAAGAAACTGGTTCTGTCTGGTTTCTTGGCCAGTGAAGAAATCTATATTAACCAGCTGGAGGCATTGCTGCTAGTGAGTACTACTGCCACAAATATTGTCACTCACACTTTATGATAATCTTGATGTAGGAACGTCTCAGTTCTTGGTGTGTGGAGTGTTTTAAGTAAGCAATATAACATACTTGAGGTTTGCTGTTGAAGCACAGCCCCTTTAGCTGTGACTGTATTCACAATGCAGCATGCCTAGAGTACCTTATTGCTTTTATAAAATGGTTACCACGATACAAATGTTAAAGATGAAAATATATGTATTAATGTTACTTTTTTAAATTAAAAATCTTTAAATTCCATCCTTCCAGAAAAAATAGTCTCTGACAGTGACAGTAAACGACAAGAAAATGTTCCTAGATGTAATACCTTATCTGATGGATGACTAGAAACTAGGGCTGGGGTAAACGATTATTAATTAAACGATTAGTCGGGCGATTATTTTATCGATTAGTCGACTAATCTAACGACTAATTTGAATTAATTATCCTGTCTGTTATTCTCATATCTCTGTCAAACCGTTACTCCGATGGATTTCAAACTCGACAGCTGTCTGGGCACGAGTAAGTGCAGTGCCAAGTTTGACGTTGTTTGGATGAGAAATGCAAAAGATATCATTAAATATATTGGTAAAAGAAGCACTTAGAAGGTTAAAATAAACATTCTGACATAAACACTCTGTCAGCTACAGTGTTTACTTCTGAATAATATAGTATACTAGTATACTATATTATTCAGAAGTAAACATTGTAGCTGACAGAGTGTTCATATGACAGCCTCTGAACTCGGTCAATACTAATCTTATATACAGGCACGTAACGTTACTGGACTAAACATAGGCTACATTCAATCAGCCATCGCTAAGAAATACCTTCTGAAGTTTTTTGACGGCGATCAGCTGTAAAATGGCTTGGTCCTGCTCGGTTTTCGTTGACTTTGAGTACAAGAATTTAAAGTTTTTTAAAAGATCCCCTGGGGTTAATGTGTCAGCATTCGACAGAAGTTTGACGCTGTCGTGTGAGAACAAGCAACAGTCGGCATTTTTCCTCCTCCCGCGTGCCTCATCTTCTTAATCTCCTCACGTAACTTAAATGATTAGATTTCGATGGCTTACGTTTCTTCCCTACGGCAGAAATCACCACAGGTTCATCAATGCCGTCAAATGTATTAATTTTTTTGTTTGTTTGTTGATCAAAAAGTACAAAGTAGATAAGGAAAACTAGGATGCCGGGTGTATTCAAAGCGCCACCGTTACTGTTTACATTGCGTGGAATGGTGCGCTGTGATTGGTTGAGCGGATTTATTGCATTCTGCAGAGAAAGGAGACTGGCGTTTGTCGCGGTTTGGAAAGAAAGGGAGAAAACATGACAGAATAACACGGCGGGCGGTGTGTGTGTGATGAGCTGTACCTCCGGGAATGGTGCAAAAAAAAAAAAAAATAATAAAGAAGCGTCGACGCAAAAAATATGACGTCGACGTAATTTTGACGTCGAAGTGTCGACGTCATCGACGCACCGCTACAGCACTACTAGAAACTATTCTCATCTGCACAATATAGGATATTTCCTCGCACACATACATATGCTTATTTCTCTGCATGAGAAAACGTTCGTTTTGCATCTTTTATTTGAAACCAGACCTGTTTGCGCTTCAGCGCAACATAAGAAGTGAAGGTTGCCCAGTATAAACACAGTATAACGGACTACAGTTCTACCTGAAACAGAAAACTTTAAAATACAATTATTTCCTCTGCACTTCGGAAACTGTGGGCTGCTTCCACATATACATACCTACATGTGAAAACATTCTTTGAGAGGGAAGCGTGTGGCCTCAAAAGTAAATGTGAATGTCGCAGACATAATGCCAGCAGAGGTTGGTCTTTCTTAAAAAAATAAATAAATAAACCGTTGCTTTTGTCTATATCATATTACATGGAACAGATTTCACAGTATATTGATTGTTTATGTTGCTAAGGGTGTCACGCAGTGACACAGATCTGTTGGGTGAAGCAGTCATAGCCGTGCTTTATTGTAAATAAAACACACCTATTTACCAATCAGCATCAATTACCATTGCTGTTTGCAATCTTGTACCTTTAAGACTTTTTATGTAAATATAGTTATGATTTGCTATCATAAGGAGGAAGGAATTTACCTTTCATAAGAGCAAGGAAAAGTTAGTTTTCCACAATATGGCTGCTTAGAGTGCAGTAAAAAGAGCATGCGTACACTAAGCCAATCAGGAAGCAGCATTTCCTATTTATAGAAAAAGCTGAAATCTGAAGTCTAGCAGTACTTTGTTCCTCTGCTGTTTGAACGTGTCATTTCCTGTCTTTTTTATCTGCTGTCCAGTGTATTCTGTGCAACAATGTATCACAGCAGTCAAATATTCAATCAGTTGTGCCAGTGTCTCTCTTGCCATTATTTCTAATCACAATCTAATGGGAGTTGAATCAACAGCTGATTTCTAGATTGTTCATTGAATTTGATAAGAGAGGATGCAGAGCAAAAATGAAACCCCCATGATAAACAATGATTTCCTCTCTAAAACCATTAGGAACACACACACACACACACACACACACACACACACACACACACACACACACACACACACACACACACACCCCTACTGTTACAGTCTTTTAGGAACACCTGGATATCTCCTGTCTTAGTTTAAGTAAAACTGCTGATGAATTAATTACAACAGACCTGGGGTTTTATGTACTTCTGCTCTCTGCTGCACACTTCCCGTCCAAACATTACACAGTACTTTGGACCCACAAGCAAAATAGCTACAAATACTTTGGCAGAGCATACTGTATATAAATGAGCAAGCACACATTTATTCATCTTCTCCAATCATTCCTTGAAATGACAGAGGGGGACATGATTCCTGTCATGCTGATGGCATCCAAATTTATAATTCATCCAAAATATGTTTGGTGGGGCGGTGGGCATGCTGACTGGCACAGATTGTACAGCTGACCATTTAATTTGAGCAGTGTAACTTTCATACTTGGTTGACTGCATTTTGGTTTGATGATGAACTCGCTGAAATGTCAAGTTAGCGTGTGAGCACATGTGTAAGGCACCTGTGTGATCAGTTGGATTTAATAAAATAAAGAAATAAAGAAAACAGATACGATACGCTTTCTGCTGTCTCAGTTTCCGTGAACTTGTTTGTGGAGCATGTTGTTTATGCTGCTATTTATGAATGTATACTTTATGAATATAAAGGTAAGAATGAAAAGAATGTAAGAATGTCTCTTTTAAATTCTAATTGTCGTGTTTTCTGTCACCATTTTACATTTTTCCCCTGAAACGCTGAAACTAGTGCTTATATAACATGCCTTGTTTCTGTCACCGTCCAAAGCACTTGAATATGACCTGAGGCATGCTATTGGTTGCCAAGTATAGTCATAACATTCTAACACTGTATTGTTTCACACTGCACACGTTTGGCACTACAAAAGTGGAGCTAACCCCAGCTTAAAAGTGGTGCAAACCGCTTCTAAATGACAAGAATGAAACAAGTGTGTTCCTTTACCCGGAGTTAAAAGCGGCGTTTAGAACGACGGTAACCCAAGGGTTAAGCTGCAGCACAGTGTGAAAAGCCCTATGGATTAATTTTATGAAGTTTTTGATGTTTCACAGTTTTGGTGTTTCAATGGAGGGACAGAAATCTCCCACGTTTTAATTTGAAATATCTTAATTTGTGTTCCTAAGATGAATGAAAGTCATACAGGATTGGAACGACACGAGGGAGAGTAATTGATGACAGAAATTTCAATATTTTGAATATTCATCCTGGTGTGAACAGGCCTTAAGTCTTTATATCAGAAGGTTGTTAAGAACATGAGAACATAAATCCAGTCAAGTGTGTCCAAACCTTTAACTGGTAGTGTAGCAAATAGGCATGTGACAGTATAAAATTTTCATGTAACGATAATTGCTGAAGCTTTTATCAGGGTATATATTATATTATCAAGATATTGAATTAAGTTACCAAAAAGTGTTGTACTCCTAACAGGTTTAATAACTTTTTCATATAACAAAAAGTACATTTAAATGCAATAAAAAAAATACACAAACTTGTATAAAGTAAACAAATGTTTCAGACTGATTAAAGTGCAAAATAACTATGGAGAACAATAGGTAACACTTTACAGTGAGGCCCTTTAGATTAACATTAGTTAATCCATTAACTAACACTGAGCGATATCTACATTTGTCCCAGTAGTTATTATTCTGTGTTATTATACGGCTATGTGTCATACATGATTCTGATTGGTCAATCGCTCCATCCAGCGGTATGTTATCCCCCCATAACAACCGTTAAAAATGAATAACCATATCCCTTAAATGTCAGTCTAGTTTGAACTTGTCGCTTGCTAGCAACTGCTCTCTCCTTGGAAACTTTGCGTTTAAAGAGCTAATAAAACATTTAGACTCAGATCTATTTTTCATGTCTAATTATTTTGTTATGTGGCAAGTAGCCATGTAATAAGCGAGATAATGTATATCCAGATAGTTTTCATTGCAGAATAAACCCGTTCAGGGTGATTCAAGCCCCTTTCGCTGATCACCCTGTCAGGGTTTTTTCAGGGGATGGAGGAAGACTAATTATAAAAACTAATTATAGTCTTATTAAATAAGACTAAAATAAAGAACTAATTAACATACTGACAGCAAAACACAAGACCTGAAATACAAACATGAATAAAAACAAGCTCAAAACGTGACAGTACCCAGCCCTCCCAGAAGTTGCATCCTCGTGCCGTAAAACATCCACAGGGGTGGAAGGGTGGGCACCCTGGAGGCTGACGAGGGGTGGCTTAACAGAACAGGAAGCCTTTAGGGAGGTGCAGGCAGCTCAGGGGCCCAGGGAGGCGCTGGAAGTTGCAGGATCAGCCTCTGTTGCCTTGACCCGGTAGCTTGGCTTGGCCACTATGGCCAGAGACGTATAGCACCCCACAAAATTTTCTTGGGAGGAGCTATGGGGTTATAAACTGGAGTGGGCTCTTGGGCTGGAACGGGCTTTTTGGCTGGAGCGAACTCTGGAGCTGGGTCAGGGGCTGGAGCCATCACTGGACTCTGGTCAGGTGCTGGAGCCATCACTGGACTCTGGTTAGGGGCTGAAGCCATCATTGGACTCGGCTCAGGGGCTGGAGCGGATGAGTGTGTAGCCCAGACTCACAATGCCAGAGCCATTATGGTCAGTGCTGCACTCTTTGGGCTTAGCTCTGGAATTTAACTCACTGGAACAGACTTGGGGATTTCTCTTACTGGAACAGACTCAGGAATTTCTCTCACTGGAACAGACTCAGGAATTTCTCTCACTGGAACAGACTCTGTGGCTGGCATGCTGGTTTCCTCCTCGCTCTCGCCGATTGTAAAAGGGAACCATTGCAGAGGAGTACCCAGTTCACGCACATTCCTCAAATGTCCCGCGAGGTCTGTCTCCGGGCAGGCCTCAACGCAGAGACCAGAGCGCATACAAAAACACACACAAGCTGTCGTCATTGTAATGGACATGATGTTGCAACTCTAGGAAGGCCTCTCGAGGGACTGGTTCCCCTGCAAGAGGAGGAGGACTCTCACTGCTGCTAGATCCATTTTAACGGTGCATTATTCTGTCATGGTTGGTTGCAATGAAGTATGAATGCAGTATCTAAACGCAAGCAGTTTTAGTATTTATTCGTACAGAACTCCGGAACAATAAACAGAGCAGAACAACCTAAATTAACACTACGTAGAACTAGGGTTGGGTATCGGTTATTTTTTTTCCGATACCGGTGCCAAATCGATACTTTTAAAACTGTACCGGTGCCTGAACCGATACTTTAAAAAAAGAGCCTTAAAATTATGGTAAATGACATTAAAGAACGGCTTTTTTATTGAAAATAAATTAAATAAAAAGTTCTTAAAATTGAATATATTCAAATTTTAAAGTAAATATATAAATATAAGTAATCTAAATTCAAAACACAACAAATTTACATAAAAAATTTACAATAAAACCTAAGCCACCTAACCCAAATATAATAATTTAACACTAAATAACACTAAAGTACTAATTACAGCAAAGTAGTCTGTATTCTTGGTATGCTACAAACCAGCTTTAAATTTCAGCAATTCTTTTAACATTTTTTTGCCTTCTCTGGCAAAATACGACACTTCTCCTGACTTATTGCATGTCCTGCACAAGGTGAGCATTATTTTAGCATCACCTTAAATGCCGTGATGCGAAACCCCTCATGGAAGAAGAATGGCGTCATGTTAACATCTGTGGCAATGAGCGCTCATCAGGATCAACTGAAGGCTGGATTTTCAAAAGTATGTGAAGTTCGCGGCTCTATTGTTGCAGTAAACTTGCACAATGTTCTTGAATGATTAATTTATTAGCTGGTCTGTTATTGTAATGACTAAGGGTGTCACGATTCTCCAAATCCTCGATTCAATTACATTTTCGATTCTAAAATCACGGTTCGATTCGATTCTCGATTTGTTTGATTGTAAAATAAATTGCATCACAGTAAGTGTATTGTGATTGTCACTAACATTTTAGTAACTAAACTGAATTGTATTAGGTTTAGTGACAACATGTTACAATGTTTACATGGTACAATTTCTGGTAAGCTACACATTTGTATTATTTCAATTAAATTATTGTGATTTGATTTAATATAGACTCATTTGGATAAATATTAGGTAGGCTACACAAGATAGGCGTTAATTTGTCTCAAAAAAACAACAACTCACCTAATGCTGTAAACATACAGAGAGCCCTATCAGCTGGTAGTAGGCTATTATTTAAGGTTAAAAATAATTAAATATAATGCGTTTTTTTTATTATAATAACAACTTTATTTAATGATATAAGTAAAAAAATATAATATGTAATATAGAACACATATTTAGCAAAATACTCTCTATAGCTATTTTTTTCTTGCCAACTACGTGCTATAGCCTATATTATGGTCATTAAACGGCTTTCCTGAGGTAAATGTGACATAATTGTTCTCCAGCTATGTTATTGACCTCTTCACGCTGATGAAAAACACTGATTGATCGATATTATGTATGAGGAATATACATTTCGGTAAGTTGTAGTTGTAGTATCTTTCAACAGTGTTCGTGGTTTTTTTTTACTATTAGCTAGTATAGATGATCGGTTCACGTGCGCTAGGGATCTGTCACGTCACATTTACAAGCGCCAAAACGGTATTTATTGTTTGAATTTCGTAATAAAATTGACAGAATCTGAGAGCTGAGATTTTTTTATATCATAAAGTAACCTACTCTATTCTGTCGGTGTCCGTGTCCTCTTTGCTTCGCGATTTTTCTGTGCGTGAGAGCGTGTGAAAAGTGTCAATTGCCTGTGTCTCACGGTGAATGCGTGAGAGTTGGCAACTCTGGCAGCACTTCAACACGTGTTTTTGTTTTGTTTTTTTTGCTTGGCAAGCCGAGCTGACGTGACAGGGGGCGTGACAGCATCGACGATTCCATTTTTTGATTCGATAATCGAGATTGAGCATTAATTTCGATCGATTTCGATTTAAAATCGAAATCGTGACACCCTTAGTAATGACATCGACTTTACATTTTCACACTAAACATGACGCAGAACAAAACAAACTGTGATTGGTTGCGTTACATGTCAGTCAGTCTTTGGCTGATATTTTTATTCTTAACCCTCTGGGGTCTGAGGTGTTTTCTGGGCCCTGGAGGTGTTCTGACATGCTCTGACATTTGTGTTTATTTCTGTTACTTGTGACATTTTCATGGCTAAAGTCTGATTACACTGTATTTAGCACAAACTCTGCTACAATAATAATAATAATGTCAGCAGCATGTATGTAAACGTTTGTAGTTTTGAGATAATGACATTTATGCGTGGTTTGTGAAAAAACAAAACAATTTTTTTGAAAATTGTATGACGTAGCCTATAATATTTGCTCCAAAACTATGTGAAAATCATCCTGCATACTCATTCAGATGAGACAATATATTGATTTAAAATTTGCAAGACATGTTTTGTGTGAGAAAGCTTTATGCGAAGAGGCGTGAACATCATGCATATTTAATTTATTTCACACATGAGAAAGACAAAGACCTTCCCCTAATGGCCTTATCAGGTGCTAACAGGCCCTATCATTCTGAGCAACCTAGCACAAAGAATGAGGAGATTTAAAAAAGAATGGCTTTTTGATTGTTTGGATTTATTTACAACACAACATAATCCAAATATACACAACAAATGACAAAAAAAGCACATTATTTAACACACTGAACTAAAGACAGAGACTTAACCAGTCACACACCTTTGTGCCATTCCTGAAACATAGTACATACCTTTCATTTCCATGGTGTTTGATTTTTCACTTTACCATGTTCATGTCCGGAGACTTATGTGACTTAGTAGTTATCAGTCAAATTAATTTTTACTTTGTTTATATAGTTTTTCTTTTTTACCCAACAAACATAAGGATACTGATAAACACAACATTTTTACTTCTTGCGTACTCAATCTATGGCAAATTTTTGTGAAGGAAGACAAGCATGTGAAGTTTATCTGGTTTTAAACTGAAGCCAAACACTGTCTGAAGGTTTCCTGAAGAACTGAAAAGCTCTTAAACCTATTGCCAATAAAGTCATGCAGATAGCAGATTTGAACAAAAAAATCAAGTGCAAATACAAAAATAAGATGAGTAAAGAAAACAGGGTTCTTAATTTTAATAATCACCCTTTATTAAATATATGAACACAGAAACCCCCTGTTAACAGTTAATGTCACGTTTCCCAATCCATGACTAGTAAAATAATAGCCGCGTCGCGTCTATGACAACTCGAGGTATCGCACACCGGACGCGCACTTTCTCAGTTTATGGCCAGCAATATCATTATGTTTAAGGACATTATGGAATTGAGATAATGTCTGTACTATGTTATGATTATACTGTACAATTAAATACAATAGTTGCTGAGTCTGTCATCTGAACACTTTACCTCAGAGCGTCCGTTAACTGAATGCATTGAGAATATCACCTGAAAATCCGATAACATCAGCAATTTTCATTCAAGCAGCTGATTTCTGTAAATAAATGTAAAATTAAATGTATATTGCAGCACAGGGTGAAATCATTTAGGATGATTTGAGACAAATATAATGTAAATTTAATATAAAACGATGTAAATGGCGCTCTGTGTCGCGACAGGATGTTGCTGGGCGCCGCCGGTGTGTGTACACCATAGACTGTAAAAGGTGTACACTCATACAGAATGTGTTCTAATTTTAAATACGTGGCGCTGCACTTCTCGTCCGGTGTGCGACCATCTTTAATGTGCTGTTTTCTTTGATGAAGTCGAAGAACTCTTTTCTTATTACTGGCGAGCTTACTTTTTTCGGTTGTGGACAGAGTGTTTCACTCTAGCTACGCGAGCGCGGACGAGCGCTGCGTCATCTTCTTATTTGACAGGTGTTCGCGGGTGCAATACTGCCACTTGAGAGGTCAACCAGGTACTGGCGCTGTAGTATTTACGTGTCATGTTATCATAAGAGTCCTATTCATTTTAAACATTGTGGTTATTATCGCCAATACCGGTATATTGTCACACTCTAAATTAACACGATGTCGATATTTCATGCTTTGAATATCACGATTATCGTCAACACCGGTATATTGCGACACCCCTAATATATATATATATATATATATATATATATATATATATATATATATATATATATATATATATAATAACAATAGCCTATAAATTGTTAAAAAGGAACACTTCAGTAACACTACACTAGAGAAAAATATATTGATTATATGTTACTTCAATCTCATTTCATAATGTCATAACGAAAATAAACATTTGGAGTAAAAAAAATGAAGCCTATTGTTTGGTGCATTTTGCTTTTCAAACGCGTGCAGAGAACATTTACTGAAGCGATCGAGCCGCTAAAAACTATTAAACTAATTATTGTTACCATATTATACATCTACGTTTGAGCAGATATCCACAAACACAGTATTTAACATTAAACACGGTTCTAAACATTATAATATTCACCATAGTATACACTCATACTTGCCTACTTTTATCATGCTGTGTTTTATTATATAATATAAAAACATCCTCATGTCGAACATGTATACATTTAGCACTGAAAGGTTGCCTACCAGTCTAGTTCACATTTCAACATGTTTATGTCTATATATAGATACATATACATGTATGATATTAGGCTTAGTTCATGTTTTTACTCCAATCTCATTTCATAACATACATTTTAATCTGGCACCACCAGTTTAACATGTCTTACCTTAAAAATCGTCTCATCTTCAAATCGCGTTCTTTTTATTCTTCTGAGGTAAATCCAAGTGAAACAGCACAGCACAAACACAGTCTCTGATTCTTTGTTTTGAGGTAATGAGGGCGTTTACAGGTCTGCGTTTCTCCGCGTGGATCATTTGCATGTCAATCGCTCGTGCGCGCGTGGTCACATTAGAGTTAATTAGGACGCGTTTGATTTGATATAATTTACATACTTTAAAAATAGAGACTCCAAGCGTTGTATAGACATGCGTTTTAAGTCTGTGTGACAAACATTCGCGTCTGCGTTTCAGAATGAGTTTCACATTGAGAGAGACGGCAGAATGCGTGTCATGTTTATTTTCTTTGTTTTACGAAAAACACAACATTTTGTTTTTATTATAAGTGTACACAAATAAAAGAAGACATTTAACAGTTTTGAATGATGTACAACACAAGTATGTAAGATCAAAATCAACAGAGTATTATGAGTCTCTTTTGCACTGATATGAAAAAAAACGAGCCGGCGCGATAGTCGACCCCAGGGGGTTAAATACATTTAGCCTAAGTGAATGTGTTTTGTCATTTAAGAAACCTTTATAATGATCATGATTCATGTTAGTTCATTGTTAATCTATAACGTAGAATAGGCACCATGTTAGTACGCACCGAAGTTCAGAGAATTGTATTTGTCCGATTTAGGCCTACAACACGTCAATTCATCCACTTCTCCTGAAATACATTACAGTAAGTGGCTGGTGAAGTGTGAGAAGAAAAGAGTAAATTTAACAATAACCTACACAATGTGTATCTAAACACGTCATCAATTTATAATCGAAAGGATTGTTATTGCCGCTTCCATAGACATCAGTGTTTTACAAACTATAAATGTTGTTTTGCTAATACTTATGTGTATTTAAATGTCTGAAACCTAAAATAAACCTTATCTGGTGGAAAACACAGAATAGTTGTGAGATATGACAGTGCTGAGCGCGTCTGTCTCTGGCTCAGCGCCAGCCAACACTAACGTAAATTTGAATTTAGAAGTTGATGATCACGCGATCTGAACGTTCTAATCACACTGGTGTGAATGATCATACACGTCAAAAGGTTAACTAGCAATCACATGCAGTGATGATACTTCTTACATGTAGCGAGTTAGCTCTATGAAATATTAATAATCAATAATAACTGGTTATAATTTATTATTAATATTTGGATCAGTTAATATAATTAACTTAATGTTGTAAATTAATATTACAGTCAATTAACCTGTTTGTCCCGTGAACACTCAGTGTTAATTGTTTATTAATTCTAAGAAATGTACACTTCCGGGGCATGGGAAATGTCTTTATTACTTTACAGTACTACTAAGAGCACGTAGTCAAGATCTATGATTAGGGACTCCAGATATGAGCTTGAGACACGGACAACTTTACATGTGACATGAACAAGACTTTATTAACTACACTGTAAAAATAAAAGGTGCCTGGAGGAACCTTTTGGGGTTCTTCACTTTGCCACACCGGCGGAACCGTCTGTAGATCCTCTAGGCACCCTTTAAAAAGGGGTGGTTCTCTGAGGAACCACACAGGTTTCCTGAGGAACTCTTATATTAGGCACTGTGTGGAACCACTGTGGGTGCCTCCAGGAACCAAATTTCATTTTTTTAAATATTTAATTTCATGTTGTTACTATGGTTACCTTTGACTTCTATTATAATAAACAAATTGAACCAAATACAAAATAAGAATTGTTTATTACATATTTTATATTCATTTTTATACATACACTTCCATGCACATGGGAAAAAAGTTAACTATAGATTAATATCAATGAATACACAAAAAAAATAGTATAATACATAAGCAACATGAATAATCAACCATGTATATACAATAGGCTATACAAGAAAAGACATTTCAACAAAATGCATGGAAACACATATGTTCCACGAAATAAATCAATGTAATTTTTTTTAATTTTGACTAATTAAAAATGTCCATCTTCACTTAACTTTAAAACATTTGTGTTTCAGTCCGATGGTAAGTCTGACATCACTGTTTCCAAGTCCAAAAGCTCTATCAGATGCCAAAAACAAACAAACAGTGCTAATATACACTCATTGTGCTGTAATATTCCTGAAAATTATGATCCCAACCTTTATCTCTATACCGAAATCTCTGATGGTTAGTTATTCAGCTATTTTGAATCATACAATGTTCAAGTCTGGGATGCCGTTAGACTGGAGACTGTAATGTACACTATGGCTTTTGAAAAGCTTAAATGTGTGACTTGAATCAACAGTGTTCTGTAAGATATTTGTAATTTGTAGTGATTACAATTTAGCTCAAAGGAATTATTAATTAATTTATAGGGAATTCAAAAGAGTCACTTATTACAACCGAGCAAATGACTCGTTCGCGGTTCATTTGAACTGGCTGCAATTATCAACTCTGCAACGGATATAAATATCCGAACTATAGTGAAACACTATATAGTTAGCAAGGTAACTTAGATCAGAAGTTTAAGACATTAAATTTGTAAGCACAATAACACAAGTAATATTTCTCTTTAAAATACAAACAAGACTTTATTGATTATTCTAACACATACAGCTAATGTCTAACACAAACACACACACACGCACACACACACACACACATTCATACGAGTTGCAGAAAGGAAGAGAGTGAGGAAAGAGTGGGTTTAAGAGTGAAAGGATGAAATCTCACGATTCCATAATGCACTTAGACATGACCTGAACGAACCATCAAACATTAATTTAACCCTTCTATCGTTTTAGGCAGGTTATTAAAGTTATATAAATACACCAGTTTAGCTTTCAGTCTGGAGGTTACTTGCTTGTCTTCTCGTTCCTTTTTGGGAATTCCCTTCGTTGCGTAACAGAGGGTTCCCCCGGGTTCGTTCGTCGGCTGTGGTCTCCTTGTGCATGGATAGATGGGGCGAGAACCAGTCACGTGTGGCTGGCGGTTGCTGATGGTTGAATGAGTCTTTGAAGTTGAAAGCGTGCGTTGCAGCCGCGAATCGTGGAACGAAACTTTGCAGCAAAACTTAACTTAAAACCGAGACTTTCAATCGGAAAATAAAGGAAGACTTAGAAAAGAAAAGAAGACTTAGACGAGAGTAGTAAGACGGCTTGAATGAAACTGTTTAACCCATGTTCTACAGATCTTGATTTGGGTTATTTCTGCTCGTTTGTTACATGGTAATAGTCTGCCGGAACTTAGAGAGCTTAGAGCTTTGAGAGCAGCGAGCGAGAGAGCTTAGTTTTTGGGTTGTTTTAACTAAAAGTTTGTCCCCCCTCCTGAAGAGAGCGGACCAATTAGACACTGGCTTTGTCTCATCGTAAATCTGGAGTGTTGGTGTGTTCTCTAACTTTTAAGCAGAGAGGACAGAGGCCACAGTTTAGACATGATTTCTAATTAAAAGAAGATCAAAACATATTACACCGATATCATTCAAGCCATCTTGCTAGTTGTGTTCGTAAGATAGCATTGATATGAAACAGTACACACTGTCATTCACACACCTAATAATTATAACAATTACATGAATTATATGGGATTAAAGCATATCTTATTAGAATATGCATATAAGTGGTGGAAACACACAGGATTATGTAGTTGCGTGATTGTTTGATTGTAAGTCCATTGAGAATTGTTCTTAAATGATTTTATGTAGTTTATTGGTAAGAATCAGTTCTCTGGTTCGAAGAGACAGAACACTGTTTGTTCTGTTCAGAGGTCTTAAGGAGGAGGGGTCAGGAATGCTGTGGTGTCATTTCTGAACCAATTTGTCTTTTAAAAACCCCCTCATATTGACAAGTTCTTCCTTTAGCTGGGCTCATAAAGGTTCTTAGTTGGGGGGTTTTCGTTGGTTTGGTCATTAGAAGGGTCTTTTGCAGACTCTGTGGCGCCAGGATGGGTGACTTATGGCTCTGGACTGTGAGGACACTGTCTTTATCTTAACCAGTCCGTAGTTGGCCACAAAGCTAGCCATTGACCAGTTATTTAGTTAGTGTTGGGGGAGGCTCTTTTAAATAGCCAGAGTGATGAGGATCATTTGACGTTCTGAACCAATCTTCTGTTTTGTTTGGCAGGAAGTAGAGAGTTTGAATTAATTTTCTGGAAGAAAATTAGTCTGTGGTTGATTTCTTCTCATTGTCGTTACATATCCCCCCTTCGGTCGACGATGTGTTGAGTAGAAGACATCGGTGAACGCTGGAGAAATGGGTAGAGGAAGCAAACACAAACAGCAAACAACAAGACAACACCTCCATGACTGGTCACTTTACTGGTGCAGGGCATTAGATTACCTAGGCATAAACAGGTTCACTCTCTCAATATAGTTAATCACGTTGACTAAAGTTTAGTTCAATTTTAGGACGTTATCCTAATTTGTTTTGGGACGGTGATTAATTAATTTTGTGACTAAATTTGATTTGTTTGTTTTATTCTCTTCTAAATTGTTCTAGGTTTAGACCAATTTACCTTTCAATTTGTGATTCGAATGATGCAGGGAGTTCTCTGGCTCACATTCGTTTTGAGGTGACTTACAAATATTAGGCGTGGTGTGTCAATCCTATTATTGTGACCTTGACCCTTATGGGGCGGACAGGCATTTTACCTAATAAAAGAAGAAAAGGAAGGAAGGAAGAGGTAAAACAAAACAAAGCAGTTGAGTGTTCCTCCTGATATGAATTGTAACTACTGTTGCACAGCTAAGGTGTCAGGGATCATGATGTAATGATAGGTGTTCTCAGGTGTACTTGTTGGATGAGTAGTTAGTTGCCATGTTTCCTATGGTAAGTGTAGCTAAGTTGTTAAGCTAGTTTCTGAAGTTAGTTTCTACCTGTGGGGGAAAACATGTTTGTTGAATGTTTTGCACAGTAGAGGCGGTTAACTTCTGTATGTTAGTGAGTATGTTAGGGATGTTGTGTAGTGTATGTATGTATGTATTAGGGATGTATGCATGTATGTATGTATGGTCAGATCTGTTTCAGTCTGTTTTGCTCCCCCCTTTGCTTGATGGCTTAGCTTTGATGAGCTTGTTGCCTCTTTGCCTTGGAAAAGGGATCTTCTGTGATCTGCTGGGAGTCAAACCAGTAAGGCAGGAAGTTCTCTGGCAGACATTGGGAGGCAGTTTGGCATGGCTGGATGAAGCTGTGGTGCAAAACTTGGTCTCCGTTGTTGCATTCCTCCGATGATACCTTTTGGTTGTGACAGACTTTCTGACGTTCTGGGCTTACTGTTGTTTCTGTAGCACACATATGGTTCTTGAGTTTGGAGCTCGTTTGGTGGTTTCTTTATGAGTGATGGGTAGCCAGGATGGTGTTTTCTGGTACCTCTGGGTGTTTGTCAGTGGTTGACTGTGAGAGACCACTCTGTTCTGTGTTGTTGTAGAACAAGTGGTTGTCATCTTCATTATGAAGGTGCATCAGATGAATCAGTGGTCTTCCGTGTTCAGCCTGTTTTCTAAGAACACTTCCAGTCGCCTCATTAGTTGCTCCATATCTTCTGAGGGTAAACTGTCTTGTTCTTGGGCATACTCAGTGCTGTGCTTAACTGAGTTGTGCCGAGGTGGGTTTCCTGAGAAGCGTGGCTGGTCCCATGGCTTTTCCATGTGGTTGGTGTGGTATCTGTCATCAGCATGGGAATCACGTTCTCTGTGCTTCTTACGAAGAACTGTGGTGTTGTCATGCCACTGGTTGTCTTCCAGTGCAAGGCTTGTGTCTTGGCTGAAGGAGTTTGAAACTGTGGATGTTTTCAAACCTTTCTTTGAGGACATCTTCTGTTTGATGTGGGCCTTGTGCGTCAGGTCACGTAACTGTTGAATTGTCATTGTGTCTGCGCAGGCCTCGAGACCAAGATGATGACTTAATCCGGGGTGCAGGTTTCTCAGAAAGAGGTTTTTGAAGTTCACATCCTCTTCTTGTTCAGGTGAGTTATGTGCACCAAAGAAGGCTTGTCGAAAACGGTGGTAGTATGCTTGGGGAGTCTCGTGTCGACCTTGTTTGGTTTCCAAGGCGATTAACACACCGTGTTCTGACTCTGGGCCTATGAATTCTTTTATCAGTGTCTTACATAGCAGTTGGTAGTTTGACTTGACATGAGCAGGTTGTCGGTCTAGGAAGCTTCGTACCTCTGAACTGGATGTCGATCTGAGGAGGTAGAACCTGTCTCTGTCAGTCACATGAGGTCTCACCTCTAGGTGGAAGTTGATATCTCGGATGTAGGACTGGATGTCCGGGCATTCCGTGGAGTTCGGGTTGAACGGAGTGATATTCTTAACCAGCTTGTTGAGATCTTTAAAGGTCATCGCCGGTGCAGCTCTGGAGTCTGCCTGGATGAGCTCTCGTTGCTTGTTGGCAGTGAACGGTTCTGTGGTGAAGGCCTGTGACGTTTTGGGTTGTGGCCATTCACTTCTTTCACTGTATGGCAGTTCTTGGATGGAGGACTCTGTCCTGCTCGGCAGTGGTGATGCTGAGGGAGGTCTCTCCCTTCTTGGCTCTGGTTTCTGTTGGAAAATGTGCTGGAGTTCATCTCTGACCGCGTAGAGCTCGTCGTTGGCGTCATCTCGCTGTTGGGTCATACGATCAATGTCAGCACTGCACCTTTCCAGGTTGTCTTTCAGAGCATTAATTTTAGAGTTCTTGTCTTTAATGTCAGCTTTAGCTTTCTCTAGCTGATGTTCAGCAGACTGGAGTTGTTTTACCAGGTGCATCTGGACAGTCTTTAATTCTTGTTTGTCACATTCAGTGACTGCAAGGGCTTCTTGGAGCCTGTCAACTTGCTTCTTTGTTTCTTGCTCCACTACATCAGGCATGAGTTTGTCTTGAGCTTTCGTTTTGAGCTGGTCTGTGCAGCGTTGAGTGTGCATCAGCTCTCTCAGGAACTCAGTGGTCTGACGCTTGAAGTCGTCCTGGACTTTCACTTCCAGCTTGTCCATGCGGCTCTGGGCACGTGTCAGCTCCTCCTGAAGGTGGGTGATGTGCTTGTCGCTTAGTGTCAGCTGGGCTGTGAAGGCATTGCTTAGGGAACAGATGATCTTGGTTAGTTCCACGTGGTTGTGGTTCTGATTCTGGCTTGAATCATGTGTCAGGAGTCTTCTCAGAATTATGATTATTATTAAAAATAATAACAGTTCAATTGTCTTTGGTGTGAGGCAGTTTGTAATGCCTCTGAGCATGGCGTCCACGTCAGTGGGGTTTGTTGTCCGCGACATGTTGGCACGCTGGGGTGAAGAGACTGACACAGATCTGTGTGGGGTGTAAGCCTATGTGGTTGAACAGCTAAGTGTCGTTTAAGTGACTGTACAACAAATAGTGAAGTGTTGTAATGTCTAAGTGTTGGTCTCAGTGTAGGCAGGTAGGTTAGTGATGTGGAAACTTCGTCACTCAACTGAGTGAGGGAAAAAGAGAGAAAAAGGTTAAAACAAATCTCAATTGAAAGGATTTTTTTTTCAATGGGAGAAATATTTTTATAAATATTTTCTATCAATGAAAAGCTGGTTTAAACTTGTGATGTGTCACTGAGAAAAGGGGAAAAGAGAGAGAGGTTAAAACCAATTTCAATAAAACAAGAAAGAAAATTCTTAAGTAGGAGAAATATTATTTTTCTCGTAAATGCTTCCTATCGGTGAGAATCTATTTCCAGAAAGGTAAACAATATTATTGTTTATGTTTACAAGGAAAAATAATACAATAATAATGCGGATACCTTTTTCCGAGTTTTACAGGATTGACACCACACACCGTCAGTTGGACCGCTTACAGCCGGGATGCTATGAAGGCGACGATTGCTCAACACTTGTCTCTGTTAATTAATCTTGGATAAGATGTTAAATTGTAAATTGTGTTTACAAAGACAGAGAGAGTATGGAGAACAAGAGAGGGTTTGATTACCAATCAAATACCTAATAATTGTTTTCTTTGGAAAAATTATCTTTCTCTTTCTTTAGACTCGATTGATGGTTCTCTTCCAGGTTTGTTTCCCACAAATGTGAAGGATGGGAACGCAGGACAGAACAGGAAGGATGTAAGAAGGAAAGGAGGGAAGGAGATTGGATCCACAAATGGCTCTGGAGCCTTTGTCGAACTACGAGTATAGAATTGATAGTTGCCAACAACTAAACATTCAAAAATAAAACTTTGTAAGAGAGGTTTATCTCTGATTTATTTGAAACTTGTAGTGAGATGCCAATGTCTCCTATTGAGGCTCAGGTTTTTCACTCCCAAGCTAGGAATCAAAAGAGAAATTTAGAAATTATGAAAATTATGAAATTAGATTTATTAAAAATAAATCTAGAAATCGTTAGAAATTACCTGTTTAGAAAAATAAAACTTCAATCTTGATTTAATATTTCCTTTTTAAAATCAAATTAGAATTTGGCAATTAATAATCATAAACCAGTATTTTCTTTTCAAGTAAAATGCAGGTAAATGAAATTAATAATTGTGAACCGAAATTTCCTTTTCACAGAAAAAAAAAATATGGGTAAAGTATGAGACAGGTAAAATAGGAAAGAAGAGAAAAGACCAACAGGTGTAACAGTCGAGGTGTTTAAATGGTTAAATCACTTTAACGTTGTTCAAACAGACACATTAACCACAGATGTTAATATTAATGATAACCGTAAATAATGCTCGAGGCTTTAGCATAGTTTAGGCCTCAATGGTAAACAGCTACTTAGCTTAGCTTTAGCTTAGCTAGCCTAGCCACCAAAGAAGTTTGTTGGGTTCAGAGTTCTTCCGGAAGCGTTGGTTAAGACTTCCGTGTCACGATTGTAACTATGGCGACAAAACAAACTCTAGTGGCAAACATGTGAATTACAGTTTGTAACAGTAATGCATGTTACATGAAATGTCGGCGCATTTCAACAATGTTCAAAGAAATATGCACGTACAGTTGATAATATTACGTGAAACGTCGGCGCATTTCAACCTGTACAAATGGGACGCCACTCGTAGCTGTTTTACGACGTGGGGCTTCACTCAGTTTTTCCTTTTTTTTTTTTAGAGTGAGTTTTAACTTTAAAGGAAGCAACAGCAGCTTTTCGCTGTATAATAGATGGAATAACGATCTCAGTGGATCGTCTCTGTGCAATGTTATCTGAGCACACAAAAACAACAGGGTTTTTTAACTGTTGGTTGAGTTTCAACGTCAAGCTTTACTTGAACACAACTTTAAATAATTCCTATTCAACTATACTCGGACATACGCAGTGTTTACACGAGAATTAATTGAACAGACACAGATAAGCTTATAGTTTATCACGGGATTGCCGTGGGACACGCACAGACAACCTGAGAAACAAAGACTAATCTGTGAGGAGAATATTCGTCCCAGTGGAACACGCACTGAGTGACGATCAGATAAATAAGGACTAACGTTCACGTTAGACGAGGGACACGCTCGTCCGTCCTTTACATGGTTATTTTAATTACTGCAGTTTTAATTTAATTCATCTCTCTGACTGATACAAACACACATAACGTTATAGCTATTTGAAAGACTCTGGAACACGCAGATGTCTTAAGCTATAATTAAAGTATTTCAGAATCGAGGGACACGCTCAATTGTTACCTTATCGTTGCGTGGGATCTTATATCTTGGGTTATTTTACTGCAGTTTGAATAAAATAACAAATAAAAAGAATAAAATGGGGAGGCAGACTAGACTAGAGTAACAGCTCAAGCAGCAGGTCATTCATTCAAACAGAGCGCGCGGCGCGCGCTGCATACCTCATACACACAGACTCGGAGGTTCGGATCTCTCCGCATAGGCTACTATGAAAATATAATTACTTCGTATATGCTTACAATTTTAGGTTAAACTGCCCGCATTCTCCACCAATATGTAAGATATTTGTAATTTGTAGTGATTACAATTTAGCTCAAAGGAATTATTAATTAATTTATAGGGAATTCAAAAGAGTCACTTATTACAACCGAGCAAATGACTCGTTCGCGGTTCATTTGAACTGGCTGCAATTATCAACTCTGCAACGGATATAAATATCCGAACTATAGTGAAACACTATATAGTTAGCAAGGTAACTTAGATCAGAAGTTTAAGACATTAAATTTGTAAGCACAATAACACAAGTAATATTTCTCTTTAAAATACAAACAAGACTTTATTGATTATTCTAACACATACAGCTAATGTCTAACACAAACACACACACACGCACACACACACACACACATTCATACGAGTTGCAGAAAGGAAGAGAGTGAGGAAAGAGTGGGTTTAAGAGTGAAAGGATGAAATCTCACGATTCCATAATGCACTTAGACATGACCTGAACGAACCATCAAACATTAATTTAACCCTTCTATCGTTTTAGGCAGGTTATTAAAGTTATATAAATACACCAGTTTAGCTTTCAGTCTGGAGGTTACTTGCTTGTCTTCTCGTTCCTTTTTGGGAATTCCCTTCGTTGCGTAACAGAGGGTTCCCCCGGGTTCGTTCGTCGGCTGTGGTCTCCTTGTGCATGGATAGATGGGGCGAGAACCAGTCACGTGTGGCTGGCGGTTGCTGATGGTTGAATGAGTCTTTGAAGTTGAAAGCGTGCGTTGCAGCCGCGAATCGTGGAACGAAACTTTGCAGCAAAACTTAACTTAAAACCGAGACTTTCAATCGGAAAATAAAGGAAGACTTAGAAAAGAAAAGAAGACTTAGACGAGAGTAGTAAGACGGCTTGAATGAAACTGTTTAACCCATGTTCTACAGATCTTGATTTGGGTTATTTCTGCTCGTTTGTTACATGGTAATAGTCTGCCGGAACTTAGAGAGCTTAGAGCTTTGAGAGCAGCGAGCGAGAGAGCTTAGTTTTTGGGTTGTTTTAACTAAAAGTTTGTCCCCCCTCCTGAAGAGAGCGGACCAATTAGACACTGGCTTTGTCTCATCGTAAATCTGGAGTGTTGGTGTGTTCTCTAACTTTTAAGCAGAGAGGACAGAGGCCACAGTTTAGACATGATTTCTAATTAAAAGAAGATCAAAACATATTACACCGATATCATTCAAGCCATCTTGCTAGTTGTGTTCGTAAGATAGCATTGATATGAAACAGTACACACTGTCATTCACACACCTAATAATTATAACAATTACATGAATTATATGGGATTAAAGCATATCTTATTAGAATATGCATATAAGTGGTGGAAACACACAGGATTATGTAGTTGCGTGATTGTTTGATTGTAAGTCCATTGAGAATTGTTCTTAAATGATTTTATGTAGTTTATTGGTAAGAATCAGTTCTCTGGTTCGAAGAGACAGAACACTGTTTGTTCTGTTCAGAGGTCTTAAGGAGGAGGGGTCAGGAATGCTGTGGTGTCATTTCTGAACCAATTTGTCTTTTAAAAACCCCCTCATATTGACAAGTTCTTCCTTTAGCTGGGCTCATAAAGGTTCTTAGTTGGGGGGTTTTCGTTGGTTTGGTCATTAGAAGGGTCTTTTGCAGACTCTGTGGCGCCAGGATGGGTGACTTATGGCTCTGGACTGTGAGGACACTGTCTTTATCTTAACCAGTCCGTAGTTGGCCACAAAGCTAGCCATTGACCAGTTATTTAGTTAGTGTTGGGGGAGGCTCTTTTAAATAGCCAGAGTGATGAGGATCATTTGACGTTCTGAACCAATCTTCTGTTTTGTTTGGCAGGAAGTAGAGAGTTTGAATTAATTTTCTGGAAGAAAATTAGTCTGTGGTTGATTTCTTCTCATTGTCGTTACAGTTCATAAATGGTTGTTGAGTATTCTCATGAAACAAGATAGAGGAAGTAGAAGTAGAGGCTTCGACCCGGAAACAGTATTAAGGTGCAGTAAAATGATCTGTTGTTCTGTGAATGTTCACTGGTGAATTCCAGTCATTTCAATAAGAATCCACACGATCAGCAATTTCATTTGTGGTCAAAAAGGTCACTATGGGACCAAGTTGGTCACTGGAATTCCGAGATTTGACCAACAGAAAGCTGCTTGAAAGTGACTCCTGTGTGAGCTGTGCTTCATACATTACATCGCTACACTGCTGATAATGGTCAATGGACTTTTTTGCCTGTGTAATTTCACGAAATTCAAAAATGTGACCGCACCTTTAATCACTGCAACATAAAATGCAATAAATAATAAAATCTTCACAAGGGACATGTGAGGTACTTAACGAGTTAGAAAAGTGAAAAGGTACAGCAGATTCGTTTTCCGTGTGTTTTTCCTCTGTTCTGGTGGATGGACCAGGCACTTCAGTGATTTTCAGGTCTACAGGAGGATTTTTATTCTTGTTCAAACCTGTTTTTCAGCTTACCGAGGTCCCTGCAAAGAACAAAATTTACTGTTAGTAATGTTATTAAAGTGATAGTTGTGAAATTTAAATAATTTCCTCAGCCTTGTGAAATTCCAAACCTGTTTGACTTTCTGTCTGTGGAACCCAAAAGCAGATCTCAGGCATAATGCAACCCCTGTCACCATTCAATTTCACTGCATGAAACACAAGCAGAAAAAAAATGTGTAAATCATTCATGAAACCATTCATATGTACACTTGTCTAGTTCAATTCAGTGCAACAATTTATGTAAAAATGGTTAAGCTCCAAAAATGTCCCAGAAAAGATCCTAAAAATAATCAATGAGTTCACAACTCATGTGTTATCAGTTGTGTTGTAAGTCTTCTGAAGCCATGTAATAGCTTTTTCCTTTTTTTTTTCTTTTCGAAAATGACTAAACTTGAAGTTATAATTCAGTTAAAATGCAAATGATAAAGATATAAGAAAAAATGCATAGCATTATTGGCGCCAAACCTGTGATATTATTTTTCTGAGTAACATGAATGAGATTTGAGAGCATGAGGGAAGATTTTCAGAGAATAACTGATTAAAAAACACAAGTACACAGTCAAACAATACAATTTCACACAGAGAAAGTTCATAGTAATAAAGTATTTGCATGTGGTGCAGGTAACTTACTGTAATTCAATGTTGCCACTGAAATGTTCAGATTATTTTAGAAATGTATGTTACTGGTTGTTCTGGGTAAACAAAAGAACAAAGCTGATTATTCACAACATAATATTTATTGACCAGTAAATGGCTTTAAAATGGTATTTGAGAGAATGAGGGCACCTGTAGTAAGTAAAGTTAGGCTAACGTTAAACAAAAACAGACCAAACTAAGTTACCTGCTTTTGTTATTCATAACAAACGCCAATGACGACAGCAGGAATGAGCTAAATTAGTTAGGCTATATCAGCAATTGGAAGACACAGTTGTACAGAATATGTTGAATTGAATGACTAAATCAATCTAAGACAATAAGTCAGTAATTTCCATTTGTTCATTAGATCAACGTAGTTAGCATCGCGGCTAAAACCTTCATACCAGACACTGTGCAATAAACGAGTGGTAAACACTGTAAAAACGTAGTAATGTATAATACATTTAGTTTATATATATATGTGTGTGTTTGAATATATAGTGAGTAGACTCTGTATTTATATTTATTTGGCGAGTTTACAAACCTTGTAACGGAGAGCCGAACAAACGGCGGAAGCTTTGATGAGAGGAGCCGTTACTTTCAATCCCGATGACGATCAGCTGAGCTTTGTTGTGCGCGAGCAGCGCGAGCATCACTGAAGCGACGACAGCAGAGGAATAGCAGCAGTTTCGTGACAGAATAAAACTTTTCTCCTCCTGGTTCTTCTTCTTCATATTATTATATTATTATTATTTAGTGTTGTTGTTTAAGGTTTAAATTAATCAATAAAATAGGCCTATACTAATACGGTGAAAAAGACGTACTGTTAAATGTATTAAAAATGCATTACAGTATATTTGTATTGTAGGCCTACTAAAAACATACTCAAGTACATTTTTAATACATTTAATAGTATGTCTTTTTCACCTGGGTATGTATACTGAATCAAACTTAAGTAGCCTATAATAATACAATACAATACAATACAATTTTATTTGTATAGCACATTTAAAAACAACTGGCGTTGACCAAAGTGCTTAACAAGGCCGATAAGGGTAGACAATACAAGCACAGAAACCAGCAAAGATACACATCAAAGAAAGAAAAAAAAAAAAAAAAAAAAAAAAATCGGACACATCAGGGAATATTAAAAGCTAGCGAAAAGAGATGCGTTTTCAAAGAAGTTTTAAAAAGTGTTAGAGTTTGGGCAGATCTGATATTTGTGGGTAGGCTATTCCATAGCTTGGGTCCATAGGCTGCGAAAGCACGGTCCCCCCTATTTTTTAATCTGGTCCTGGGGACAGAAAGTAAGTTCAAGTCCCCCGATCTTAGTGATCTTGACTTAATTTCTGGATGAAGCAGTTCAGTTAGATACTGGGGAGCTAAATTCTGTATAGATTTAAAAACAAAGAGCAAGACTTTAAAATCTATTCTAAACTTAATCGGTAGCCAATGAAGCGAGATCAGAACCGGTGTGATATGTTCAAATTTACGTTTTCCTTTGAGAAGGCGTGCAGCTGCATTTTGGACTATTTGTAAACGGGTGATGTGTTTCTGAGCAATCCCGATATATAAAGAATTACAATAGTCCAATCTGGATGTTACAAAGGCATGCATAGCTATCTCAAAGTGCTTACCAGACAAAAATGGTTTAACCTTAGCTAAGAGACGGAGGTGAAAGAAGCAGGACTTTACCACCGCACTTATCTGCTTTTCAAGCGTAATGTTGTTATCAATCCAGACCCCCAGATTCCGAATACAGGTGGTACTGTAGGGTGACAACGTTTGAAGGTCACAAACATGTGTACTACGATCACTGGGTCCAAACACGATAATTTCCGTCTTGTTTTCATTCAGACTCAAAAAGTTACCAGCAAGCCATAATTTCAGGTCCTCTATACAGTCCAGTAGTGGCTTTAAAGCAGACTTGTCGTCACGCTTTAAAGGCATGTAAATTTGTGTATCATCGGCATACAGGTGAAAAGAAATCCCATGTTTAGTTAAAATAGAACCTAAAGGTAACATATACAAATTAAATAGTTCTGGCCCAAGGATAGAACCCTGCGGAACGCCAAACCCAAGTTTCATTTTAGATGAGCACTGTTTCCCGATACGAACAGAGTAGCTTCTGTTAGACAAATATGAGCGGAACCATTTCAACACCATGCCCCTAAAACCCGTATATGCTTCAAGATGAGAGATTAAAATATCATGGTCGACCCGGTCAAAAGCAGAGCTAAGGTCTAAAAGGACAAGAGCTACAGATTGCCCTGTGTCAGTACTGAGTAGAACATCATTCATGACTCGTAAAAGTGCAGATTCTGTACTATGACGTAATTTAAAACCAGACTGAAATTTCTCATAGATCAGACTATCAGTTAAAAAAGACTTGAGTTGGCTCAGAACCACTTTTTCTAAAATTTTAGAAATAAAGGGTAAATTTGAAATGGGGCGGTAGTTACTTAGGACTGAAGGGTCCAAGCCAGCTCTTTTAAGTTTCGGCAAGACCGAGGCATGTTTCAGGCTGTTAGGAACCACCCCAGTGTAGAGACATTTGTTGATAATAGACAACAGATCAGAACCGATAGCACAAACAACCTGCTTAAAAAATTTGGTAGGAATCACATCTTGAAAGCAGCTAGTAGTTTTTAAAGTTGAAACAGTCTCAACCAGAGAGTCAAGGGAAACAGGTTCAAAGACAGACCATGTAGAAGAACATATGGGAACTTCAAGTGTCATATAAATAGACAGAGACATTTGAGATCTGATCATTGAGATCTTCTCATTAAAGAATATTGCAAAATCTTCGCAGAGAGAGTCAGAAATCTCTGGTAAAGCATTGGTGGTGGGGTTTAGAGCAGAATCAATAATTGAAAATAAAACTTTAGGCCTGTTACTGTTGATTCTAATCAGCTCAGAAAAGTAATGATTTTTAGCAGCTTTAGCAGCTTGCTGGAATGCAGCAAGGGAATTCTTCAAAATTTCATAAGAAACATGTAGTCTGTCCTTACTCCACTTGCGTTCAGCCCTTCTACAGGTCTGTCTAAGAGAACGAACATTATCATTGATCCATGGTTTTGAAACATGATTAATTTTCTTTCTCTTTTCCTTGATTGGGGCAACAGCATTTAGAGCGTTTGAGCAGACAGAATTAAAAAAGTTCAAGTGATCTTCAGCATCTAAGGAGCTCAATGATGGAGCAGTGGCTTGTTCCGTAACTAAACCCGGGTATAATGCCACAAAGTCCTCCTTAGTACGTTCATTAAAAAATCGAGTTGTCCGTGTGCAAGAATTAAATTTATGTCTGGTGTCATTATTAGGCAAAGAAAACAGAATCGGAAAATGATCTGACATACCAGTATTACTGATGTTAATGTCTGATAGCAATAAGCCACGTGATAGAATTAAATCTAGAGTATGTCCCTGAATATGAGTGTGTCCAGACACCCATTGATCCAGGTCAAAAGAGACAATAAGATTCAGAAACTCTTTAGAAAGTGGCTTAGTATCACAGCACACATGAATATTAAAATCACCCAGGATTAAAATTCTGTCAAATCTGGTGACCAGATCCCCCACAAACTCTGCAAATTCGTTTAAAAAATCCTTATTCAGTTGAGGTGGACGATAAACCAGGGCAAATACCTGAGAGTTGGTTGATGTCGGTTGCACAAGTTGTACTTCGAAAGTATGGCGAGGGCTAGTTGTTAGACCACGGCAGGGATATTGTTTTTTAAACAGTGACGCTAATCCCCCTCCACGGCCAGATAGCCGCGGTGAATTAAGGAAAAAACAATCCTGAGGAACTAGTTCTGTGAAAGGACTTAGCTCATCCGGTTTAATCCATGTCTCAGTGATAAATAAAATATCCAGGTCATGCATCGTGAAGAAATTGTTTATTAAAAATGTCTTGTTCACCACTGAACGGGCGTTGATCAGGGCCACTTTAAGGGATGGTGCAGCTACCTCCAGCTGTGTTGTTCGAGTTGGTTAACGAAGATTACGATGATTCACTCCACGACGTCGAAAGCTTGGGGAGACGATGCACGAAGGGTCGGGCAAAAGACATCCAACAACGGGTCGAAGCCACCGATGAGAAGGGAAGGACCATGCAAAAGCCCCGACGAGAAGGCGCTCGCGGGTTAGCACAGGACCAACACACACAACCGGGGACCGTGTAAGAGACTTCAATCGAGCAGCAACTCCACCCCGCTTTCCGCGCTTTCTCCGACGCCGTCGCCTCCAGGAAGGGTCAACGGGATACCAACGCCGTTGTACAAAAAGGTGCTGATACACAGGTGGGGGAAATCGGCAGCACTCCTCAACATTACCCTCAGTAATATCGATAGCCATGCGGGATGTTTAATAATGTTTGACGATCATATACATATGACATATTGCAGTCCAAAGTTAGTAGCGACAAACATAAAAACAAACATAAAATCACGAATTTAAGGAGTGAGAAAGAGGGCAATAAACGGCAAGCCACATACAACGGCGCCATTTTGTCTCCTGTTTTTTATAATATAATAATAATATTATAATAATAATAATAATAATTTTATAATAATAATAGGATAATAATAATCTTATTCTGGCCTCACTGAACCATTGGGTTCCTCCAGATGCTGGCTTTAACATAAGAGAATATCTTCCAGGAACCACTTAAATGTTAAAAGATCGTCCAATAACCCTTTTATCGCATTCAAGTTCCTCTATTTTCCCCCAAAGCACTTCGAGGTCTCATGGTAATGAAAAGGTGACTCCAGAACCTCTGAACTAAATACAAAGTGCTTAAAGGATCCCATAAGTTCCAGCAAGAACCTCAAAGATTGTCAATGCTCCTCCAGTAACCCTACTATAGGAGAAAGAGCTTTGAGGCACTTAAATTACATTTTGAAGGTCCTTGAGTATCCAACAGGATATTTGAGGCTCCTTTAGTTTTTACAGTGTAGACTTAACATGTAAACTACTCTAACATACACATACAAACCAAGGGAAAGAGAGCTGAAGCAGAACACAGGAAAGCAAGAAGTTATAGCATTGTTTGAAATTCAGCAGATCAACAGCCTTGAGCAAACCATCAGTTTAGTTCTAACACGCCCCTCTTTAAAAGGGATAAGGATACTTAATATATCAAATAATGAGACTAAGTTTGATACTTGCATGTCTCGCCCATTTGAATTAAACTGTTCTGATGCAATTTGTTGAGGCTCCAGTTGATATTTGCTGATGTGGTCTTGATTAGAGAGAACCAGTGGTAGTCAGAAGATCTTTGGTGAATGGAAAGACAAGGCCACAGCCTGGCACAAGCTTGGGGGTCCTTAGAAACTTCTAGTTCAGCATCATCTTCACATCAGGATTCCAGAAGAGAGTAAAGGCGGGCGTTCACGGTGCGATTTTTGCTGTTTTTACGAGTTTTCACTCGGGAGAAATCGGTGATGCTCGCATGGTCGCGGCTCGCAGCGTGTGAGAGGAATTACGAGCCGAGCTGAGCATGTTATGAGCAGATTGAGCACCTCCCCGACCTCCCGATAATTTTTAAACATGTTTAAAAAATTCGGGGAGTCGGCCCGATTTTCACCAGCTGTCCCCTATTGCCAAATCATACACAACCACGTCGATGGGGCTATACCTCAGTGGCAGCAACCATACAGCGTGGGGCTATACCTCAGTGGCAGCACACACACACACACACACACACACACCTATCTCAACATTGACGGTCTCTGTGTTTAGCGCGAAAGCTCACGTGATTGCTGCCGGCTCGGGATAAAATTCGTGCAGGACAGTCGTGCCGTGTACCAGCTGCTTTGACGCGATTATCAGTTAAACTGTGCAACTCGCAACGTGTGCAATATCTCCTGAGTGTCCGAACTCGCACCGTGTACGCCCGCCTTAAGAGAGAGTAAGAGGGCTGATCTTGTGATCAGTGATTTTTAAAGTGTGAAGTTGTCACACCCTCTGGAGGTGTGTGAGCCAATAAGAAGATTTCCCTTTGGAGGGAAATTTTACGACCCATTGTGTTCTAGCAGGGCATGAATATGTAATTTCATTGAGTGTTTAAGGAAAGAATCTTCAAGATTCTTATAATACTAATGTTAGCAAAATACACAAAGTTAGCAAAATGTAATGTAAATTAACAAATGGGGGACGAAGATTGGAGTTTATAGAGACCAAACACGCCACACATGGTTTGGTAAACCATAATATGCAAAGTCTGAAACTTTAACCCCAATAGAGTTTACAAGAATACATAGGCCAAACCACATAAAAGGAAAATCATGAGATGGGAAAATTAGATGCATGTTTACATTTCTCAAGTGGTTATATATAGAATATATAGGATTAACAGGGTTTATTTCTCCTTCTCAACAAGAATTAAGTGAGAGTCACAGCTCTCTGGAAATTCCTTTTGGGGTCGTAAAACTCTTATCAGTCTCAATGTGTCCTGTAACAGGACACCTGGTTCTGCCAGTGTGTTAGCTTCATTTGTGATGTTAGTTTTGGTGGAAGTTTCATAGGCCTTTGTTGGGAGAGTGAGTTTGCTGGATTATTCATCAAATATAATGAATAATTTGTGTGTGGCTGATTGGTCCAGATGCTACATGTCTGTTTCGGAGAACCAGAGGGCAAATATTTCAACCAACAGCTCAGGCATTTTAGTGGCACCGAAATGAGGTTTTGCATTTTGATTCCGTCCGGTTACATACCGGTTACTTAGGTACCGGTTCCATATCAGCAGAATAGTAGAACTGACAATGAACTTAAAGAAAAATAGGGTTTAAATACATAGCAAACAAGAGGGGTCTAATTAACTAGACACACCTGAACAGAACTAAATCAATCAGTAACCATTAGGGATGTAACGATATTCAAACCAAACCGAAAATCCATGATACGCCACCCGCGGTACGTATTGCGATACTCTCATGGCGTATCGAACGCACCCCACCCCCTGCTGCCCCGCCCAGCCCGCCCCTAGCCCATTGTTGAGGATGATCTCACTTTATCTTATGTCACAAAACTAATTTTTCTTCCTCAAAAAGCTCTGTGTTTTGTTACTTTCGATAAGAAACAAAGTGTAATTTTCAAATAATGTCCATTTTATCTCGAAATTCAAACAATAAATGCTGTTTTGATGCTCTTTAATGTGATGTGACGATATAGGCGTCTCAGCTTAAGCAGTAGCGTGCACTGAGTGAACCCGATCATCTTTTTCTAATAAACATGAATAAACATCTGAAGGTATGTTGAAAGTTACAGTACAACTGAAACATATTATATCTCGTGTAATCGCTCAATCAGTGTTTCAATGATGGAAATACATCAGTAAATCAGCTTGTTAACAATATCCCACGTAGCATTGCATTTACCTCAGGTAAGTCATTCAGTGTCCACAGCTTGTTAGTCTGCAAGATAAATGAACTTTCGCTGAATGTATGCACTATATTAGACTATATATTCATTATATTTTACTTAACCTGTTAGTGATGTCTTCATTATTTAATGCATGTTTAAAATATCTGTCATGAAAATGACAGCCAATGTGTAAATGATTATATTTAAACAACGAATTGGAGTAAAAACATATAATTACATTTAGAAGTTAATGCAAAAACTGCTGTGCAGTTTACATGTTTGCATACAATTTGTTATTTTATTGTTGATTATTATACTGTTACGGCCAGCTCGTTTCGACCGTACATAAAGGATACAAATACACTGAATGACTTGCAAGTTTTTATTACTCTTCAAAATACAGATAAATTAATATAACAAAGTCTAGGGTTCAAAATCAAAGGGGAAAAATCATAATCCAAATGGGGAAGAGAAAAGGTTGGTATGGGTTGTAAATAAATAAAGGCACGCCAAAAGTGACTTCTCCAGAGGGTGTCAATCCCCTGGACGAAGTGAAGAAGAGTGGTGGAGGCCAAGGTTTTATCCTCTCCACAATCAAGTAGTGAACCGGTGTCAGGTGTGTACAATCTCCCACACTCTCCTGAATCATAACACCACCAGCAGGCGAGGAAAGAAAGCGCAGGGTCGTAACACCTCCCTCCTCAAAAAGATTCGGCAACGAATCTAAAAACCAAAGGAAAGACAGTCAAGCACCTCCCAAAATGGACACAATAAAAAGTTCTAGTGATCCAAAGAAACGTCTTCTACTCCTCTTCATTCTTCAACACCTCTGGGCCCTAGAGATGCAAAGAGAGAGAAGAACAGACAATGCAGAGATCACGGTTTTACGCTCTAGAAAGGGTGTCAGCTATAACATTATCTTTTCCTCTAATGTGTTTGATTTCTAAATGGAAAGGTTGTAAAATGAAACTCCATCGCATAAGTCGTTGATTTCGATTTCTCATCCGATTCAAAAAAACCAAAGGGTTATGGTCCGTATAGATGATAATCGGTGCAGCAATTGACCCTAGATATACCTCGAAATGCTGTACAGCCAACACTAGGGCAAGAGCTAACATGATTGACGCAGTATCAACTTGAGGTAAAGTGAAACAGTCCGGCTTAGTCACAGAGTTAAGTTTTCGATAATCTGTGCAGAATCGATATGAGCCATCAGGTTTATTTACTAAAACGCAAGGGGAACTCCACGAACTGAAACTAGATTCAGCCAGATTATGAGCAAGCAGATAGTTCACCTCTTGTTTCAGCAAATCTCTTTTGAAAGGATTGACTCGATAGGCATTCTGTTTAACTGGACTCGAGGTTCCTACGTCGATATCATGTTCGATGACAGAAGTGCGACCGGGAACGTCAAGAAAAAGAGAGGGAAATGACATCACCAACTCAGTGACATCACTCCTCTCTTTCTCTGTCAAATAAGAAAGATGAGAGGACAGGTTAAAAAGAATCTCAGAGTTTTTAAGTCGCCCGTCGACTTTTTCTCGAGAAAGAAAACTCTCATCCTCATCAGCATTCTCTAAAGAATCCCCACTCGTGCTGCGAAAGAGAGGAGACGATTCTGGAAAAGAGTGACAAGAGTTTACCACATTAACAGTAACAGAACGAACAGGAGCTATATACAATTTCAACAAGTTACTGTGACAGACTTGTACTTTTTTCCTCCGGTCAGGAGTATTCAACAGATAATTATTATCGGAAAGACGTTTAACTACACTGTAGGGGCCTGTAAATTTAGCCTGAAATGGGTTGGCAGGTAGAGGCAGCAAAGCCAATACTTGATCACCCACCTGGAACTCTCTCAGCTTAGCTTTTCTGCCAAAATGTTGTTGCATTTTTATTTGAGATTTACTCAACTTCTTTTTAGCGAGAGCTCGTGCCTCATACAACCTACGCCGGAATCCACTCACATAATCTGAAATATTTTCAGAAGGCTTAGACGTTCGCCACTCCTCCGCTAACACAGCCGTAGGTCCTCGCACTACATGTCCGAACACTAATTCATTTTGGCTAAACCCAAGACTTTCTTGGATTACCTCACGTATCGCTAATAACATCCATGGCAGACCTTCTTCCCAATCCGCATCGAGTTCCACACAATATGACCTCAAAAGGGACTTCAGGGTTTGGTGAAACCTCTCAAGAACTCCTTGACTCTGCGGATGATAGGCACTAGAAATATTGTGGTTTACTCGAAGTTGACGCAGGGCTTTTGAGAACTGTTTTGACATGAAGTTCGAACCCTGATCAGATTGAATAACTTTGGGAATTCCAAAGGTCGACATGAAACTAGTAAGGGCCTTCAAGACAGATTTAGTAGTGATGGACCTTAGCGGATAAGCAGAAGGATAACGAGTAGTCTGGCACATGACGGTTAAAAGATATTGGTGACCAGTCTTAGACCGGGGCAAAGGACCAACACAATCAACTATCAAATGCTCGAAAGGAGTAGAGACGACAGAAATAGGCTGCAACGGAGCAACAGGCACTTTTTGATTTGGCTTACCGGTGATCTGGCATGTATGACAAGATCGAATATGTTTTGCCACATCTCGTTTTACCTTAGGCCAATAGAACTGTCGCAAGACACGATCATACGTTTTACGAACTCCGGTATGACCAGCAAGTCCTTGATGAGCCAAATGCAACACAGAGTCTCTCACTGTGAAAGGAAGCACAATCTGAGTTTTAGGTTCCAGAGAAACATCTTTATGCAGGACCACTGTCCGACAAAGCAGACCATCATCAAGAAAGTACGAAGAAGACAGAGGATCAGAACACTTCTTAGACCCTGCTGCAGAAAATAAAGGTTTAAGAGTGTCATCGCTCTGTTGAGCTCTAATTAAATCCTCTCGAGAGATCTGTAACAAAGAAGTTAGAGAACAGTCATCAACATCAGAGAGATCAACATTGGTTTTCTCAGGAGTGGACAGAACCTCAGATGTATCAGCAGATTCACTTTGCAGCACTGTTGAATCTTTCTGGTCAGAAGACAACGAAGGACAGGACTTCAGGTCTCTTTGCTCAAGACATTTAGACACATCAGATCCTGGCTTACCTGTATTAACAGTGTAAAAGAAAGTGTCATGCAGTGGAACTTCAACTTGGTTTTCAGACAGGGGTTTAGCCATTGATCGCGTAACTGCACAAGCTGGAAACAAATCAGGAAATTCTCTACAATTATCAACATCAGATTTCCTCGGTATAGATGCTGTTATGGGCGGAGCTGCCACATCACTCCGTCCCCAAACATTCCCACCAGCTAAATCATTTCCCAGAATAAATGTAATCCCAGGGACTGGAAGTGCAGAACAAACACCAACTACTACATCCCCAGATACAATGGCAGAGGAAAGATGGATTTGATGCAAAGGCACTTCAACAAACCTCATCTCAAAACCTCGCACCAATACATGAGTTCCAGTAGCGGTTTCAGAAGTCAAAGGCAAAATTCCTTCTAGAAGAAATGACTGCGCGGCTCCTGTATCTCGAAGAAGACGTACTGGCACCGTTTCGTTTGAACCAGGCAATGACACATTTCCCTCAGTGATAAAAGGTGTATAATCAACAGAAGAAGTTATACACTGATCAACAGATTTATCACTAGCACCAGATAAATGACAATCTTACTTATCACGAGTATCAACAGTGAATGGTGAAGTAGAAACTAAAGCAACAGGTTTCGACAATCTCTCTTTCTTCTTGAGAATAAGACAGTCAGATATTTTATGACCAGGCTTTTTACAATAAAAGCAAACCATGTCTCGTGAGAGTACAGGTTTACTAACATGTTCAGCAACTGTCGCCTTAATATTCCTACTTATCACAGGAGACTTCGTCTTAGGTTGAAAGCAAAACTTAGACTTACTCATATCGTTGGTTTTAAGACCGACTGAACTAAAGGACCCACAATGGGTTAACACAAATTCATCAGCCATGATAGCCGCTTCAGAAAGTGTATTCACCTTGTGTTCAGTGAGATGCGTAGCTACAGCATGAGGAACACAATGTTTAAACTCCTCTAAGAGCACTAATTCCCTTAACTGCTCTTTAGTTGTAACTTTCATTGAAGTGCACCAACGATCAAATAAGTTCTCTTTTTCTCTTGCAAATTCAACATGAGTACATTCATCAGCTTTACTCAAACTCCTAAATTTTTGACGAAATGCCTCAGGCACGAGTTCATATGCATGTAACACAGCAGATTTCACCACATCATACTCACCACTCTGTTCCAGTGAGAGTGCAGAATAAACTTCCTGAGCTTTACCTGTGAACACACACTGTAACAACAAAGTCCAAAAGCTTTTCGGCCATTTCATGGATAAAGCAATACGTTCAAAGTGATAGAAATATTTATCCACTTCCTTTTCAGAAAATGGCGGTACTAATCTCATATTTCTATGAACGTCAAACACAGGTTCACCTGCATTCGCACGCTGTTGTGGAACAGGAGGCACATTCGCTTGTGAAACTTCAGCTGTCTTTGCTGCTAATTCTAACTCCAACTTCTTTATCTGAAACACTCTCTCTTCTCGTTCCCGCTCTAACTGAAACGCTCTCTCGTCTCGTTCTCTCTCTAACTCAAGCTCCAGTCTTCGCACAGCTAACTGGTGATCTCTTTCTACCGCTCGCTCTTTCATAGCGCGATCGTCACGTTCAGCACGAATTTTCGCGGCATCTAAACACAATTGCTTCTCTTGCAAAGACAATTCTGGAAATTTTGTCTCACTTTCACTATAAACATCAGCAGGAGTAGACACAAACGATTCACTAGGAGTAATTAACTCAGTGCTTACCTCTATAACTCCTCTATCAACAAGTGATCGCTTCAAAGTAGTCACGATAGTTTCCTTCAGCCTCTTTTCTTGAGAAGTAAGATCGACACTGAAGCGTTCGGCGATTTGCACTAACTGCTCCTTTGTACAACTCTCAAGCAAAACTTCTGACGGACAAGCAAAGAAATCTTCGACCACCGAAGACATTTTGTTCGTATAAGTATACGCAAAATAACAAACGAAACTACTACACGTGAGACGCTGTTTACCCGAAATACAACTCCCATAAGCCACTGCTTCAAAAAAAGAACTACGTCACCATATTACGCAACCTATGCTCATTCACAAAAATTTCCAAAGACTTCCCACAAGTCAAAACACAGTGTTAGCGCGAGAATAAACCGCACTATACACACGAACACAATGATTTACCTTTACTTATTTTTGTTGAATGGATTTACCGTTTACAATATGAGAAAACTCCAGCTCCTAACTCAGAAAACACTAACTAAATCCTACCTGGTCTTCAGAGATGTACCGGGCTCGGGGCGGCATTAAACGCTGAGCTCCGCGACAATCAGTCAGACTGAAGGCCCGGAAGCGTACCCCCTACAGAGAGTGAATCTCCACCCAGGATAACCTCCAAAAACAAGAAAGGCAAAATAACAAAACAAAACAACAAACGTGCTCCGTCGGAAGGATTGTATTCACAATCCAGCTGGAAACACTCTAACTAACCAGAGTTCTCATTTATAAAAGGTAATCATTCACCAAAAACATACACACATACAACCCATACTTACCAACGTTTCCTACCCCGATAGGATCGCGGACGAGACACCCAATTTATGTTACGGCCAGCTCGTTTCGACCGTACATAAAGGATACAAATACACTGAATGACTTGCAAGTTTTTATTACTCTTCAAAATACAGATAAATTAATATAACAAAGTCTAGGGTTCAAAATCAAAGGGGAAAAATCATAATCCAAATGGGGAAGAGAAAAGGTTGGTATGGGTTGTAAATAAATAAAGGCACGCCAAAAGTGACTTCTCCAGAGGGTGTCAATCCCCTGGACGAAGTGAAGAAGAGTGGTGGAGGCCAAGGTTTTATCCTCTCCACAATCAAGTAGTGAACCGGTGTCAGGTGTGTACAATCTCCCACACTCTCCTGAATCATAACACCACCAGCAGGCGAGGAAAGAAAGCGCAGGGTCGTAACAATACCTAAAAATAAACAGCAACTGAATTTAGGCTAATAGTTTGGGCTCTGTTGTTAACCTATAATATTATAGTAATGTGCAAGTAAGGGCTCCCTATATAGTTCCCTATAGAGATTTTTTTTTTTATCCTTAAGAAACTTTTAATTATAACTGAATTAATTTAAAGACAGACACAATTTGTTTAGTAAACCAACTGTTTAAAAAAATAAAAATAAAAATTTAAAAATAAATAAATATATTTATCTGTATGTGTGTGTGTGTTAAGGTACATAAAATTACCGAACCGTACCATACTGTACTGAACCATGACGTCAAAACCGAGGTATGTACCTAACCGTCAGTTTTGTGTACCATTACACCCCTAGTAACCATGGAGACATACAGGCCGGGGACGGAGGAATACTGAACTAATTAACTCACTGACAGCAAAACACTAGACCAGAAATACAAACATGAATGAAAACAAGCTCAAAACGTGACACCGGCTGGATGTACATTATCCCCTTTCTTGTTAGTTAATAAAAAATACAACTGTTCATTGTTAGTTCATATTAGTTCAGGTCCATTAAATATAATATTAACAGAGACAATTTTTGATTTTAATAATATATTAGTAAATGTTGAAATTAACATAAACTAAGATTACTAAATGTTAACTAATAAATTAACTAATGTTAACAAATGAAACCTTATTGTAAAATGTTACCGAACAACAATAAAGAATCAGAACATTTTTCAAACAATATATAGGCTATGGCATGTTTTAGTCCAGATTTAAAATCTAAAAATGTTTAAGTTTGAAAATAAATAGCCTTTATGTACGTCTTTAAGTATTGAGTATTTAAGTATTTGGCGTTGTGATGAACACCATAACAAATACAAAAATCTGAATGTATGTTTGAAACATTTACATAGTGTTCTGAAACCGAAAGTAGCACAGTCTGCTTTGTTTACGTGTTGCTGGGGTAACTGCTGCATTTCTGCTGTTCCATAAGCGCCAACTACAGTACTATCAAAGTGTAAATGTGGATTTTTATTCAGAATCGGCATGTCTCCTTCACTTGTTACGCCATACTTCTAATGCACATTGTTGTTTACATCAGAATGCGCATGTCTCTTTGACGCAGCATACAGGCAGTGTTGTAAATTTTAACCGGTTTATAGAAAAGTATTCTTAAATGCATATTAAAAAAATCTGAATAATTCATAATAAGGAATTATTCATGGTATTTTGAAATGCCTATGATAACATTATCATTTATGTTCACTACAGTACAAGAGCAGAAGTGCTGGCTGTCAGAATTGCAGATACAATGACTTCAAGGCCACTGTAGTAATGATGACATCTCAGTTGATCAAGTGACAGTAAAGACTTTTACTTTTGTTACCAAAGATCTCTATTGAATTTTCTATTCATCAAAAATGTATTATATTTATCATGAAAAAAATTATGATTTTCACTAAAACATTAAGCAGCACAACTGTTTTTAATGTTAATAATTATTAGAAATATTTCTTGAGCACCAAATCAGCATATTTTAATAATTTCTGGAGAATCATGTGACACTGAAGACTTGGAGTAATGGGTGCTGAAAATTCAGTTTTGCCATAACAGGAAAAAAGTACATTTTAAAATATATTAAAATACAAAACATTTTTTTTTTATTTGTGATAATATTTCACAATATTACTGTTTTTACTTTATTTTTGATCAAATAAATGCAGAATTGGTGAGCATAAGAAGCAAAACTCTTACAGACCCCAAACTTTTAAACGATAAATACATTTAAATTTTACTGCAAGTTTTTCTGGGAAAATGTCCAAATACTATGAGTA
The DNA here is from genome assembly GCF_963993115.1 of Abramis brama. Taxonomy (NCBI): domain Eukaryota; kingdom Metazoa; phylum Chordata; class Actinopteri; order Cypriniformes; family Leuciscidae; genus Abramis; species Abramis brama. The sequence continues at coordinate 36,043,864 of NC_139967.1, read as the reverse complement.
TTTTTTTTGTTCAATTAAATGCTCTCTAGAGTCAAGTCAAGTCATCTTCATTTATATGGCGCTTTTAACAATGTGGATTGTTTCAAAGCAGCTTTACAGAGATAAGCGTATAATTTAAGGTAACAGAGATTGTTTTGGCTTTATAGCGGTTCTTTAATAAAGTTATTTTCCAGCTAAAGTTAGTTTTGATTGATTCGCTTCTGTCGCAACGATCATTTGTTATTAAATTAGGGGCCGCTAAGACGACACCATTCTCTCTACACAGACTTTAAACGCGAACCTGTGATAAACGCTGATGCCGTTCACATGCGCATTAAGAATTGGTTCTATAGTTATGTGCGTTTGAATATATGTGCGCAGGTTTGTAATTCCCTACAAACCAAGCCTAAACAAAGTACTGGTCTTTCCTTATAAATTTTTATACAGAATTTTATTTTGTCACTTTGGGGTAGGTACGCGAAACAAATTTTCCCGACAACGCTTTATCTGGAGTGGTAATGGGATCCTCCATAGGGAGAGACTAGTTGGCACTTCAGCACTTTGTTGTCATCGGGTCCAGGCGAAGGTCCTTCGTCAGATCTGGAAAACCTCGGGATAAACAAAGACACTAAAATTAGCGTAGATGACATTCTTCTTATGATGTAACGAGTACATCAGGATTTATGGGAAGTGTTCCCGGTTCCGGCTGACCTAATCTATGCAGCCTAACATTGAATTATAGAAGTCTATAATGTATTATGTGAATGCTAGGTCAAAGAGATGTGTCTTTAATCTGGCTTTGAACTGACAGAGTGTGTCTGCTTCCCGGACAATGTTAGGAAGACTGTTCCAAAGTTTTGGTGCTAAATAGGAAAAGGATCTACCGCCAGCAGTCGATTTTGCTAGTCATCCAATTTTTTATATCAGCTATGCATTCCGTTAATTTTGTGAATTGGTAAGTTTCGTTAGGTTTTGAAGAAATATACAGCTGAGTATCGTCAGCATAACAGTGGAAGCTAATTCCATGTTTCCTAATGATATCTCCTAAGGGTAGCATGTACAGAGTGAACAGCAACGGTCCTAGTACTGAGCCTTGTGGTACACCATACTGAACTTAAATGCACTGCTTGATGCGATACTGTAGTAGATGGTTGCATAGTTATAATTTTGTCCCTGATATTATCAATCTTATAAGTGAAGAAGTTCATAAAGTCATTACTGCTGTGTTGCTTGGAAACTTCTGGGCTTGAAGCTTTCTTTTTCGTTAGTTTAGCCACTGTTTCAAATAAATACCTAGGATTATGTTTATTTTCTTCTAATAGGGTTGAAAAATAAGCAGATCTAGCAGCTTTTAAGGCAGGGGTGGGCAAACTACGGCCCGCGGGCCACATACACATAGTTAGGCTGTTAAATCCGGCCCGTCGAGTATTTAATTTTTTTTCTTAAGATCGCATTCATTTTGCCTTTTTCTTGCAATACTTTGTGTTTTATATATATATATATATATATATATATATATATATATATATATACAGTGCAATGCATAAGTTAATACACCCATGCTAAAGTTGACTAAAAAGAGGAATAAAAAATCATATTTTGGAAATTGAACTTAATGCCTTAATTTAAAAAATTAGGAAAAATCCAACCTTTTAGGACACCAATTTTCTTTGTGAATGAATAATGTATCGTAAATAAATAAATGTTCTTCCTTAAAATACATGGTGCATAAGTGTGTACACCCCTATGTTAAATTCCCATAGAGGCAGGCAGATTTTTATTTTTAAGTTTTTTTTTTTTTTTTTTTTTTTAGGATACTATGCATCCGGATAAAGTTCCCTTGGCCTTTGGAATTAAAATAGCCCCACATCATCACATAGCATTCACCATACCTAGAGATTGGCATGGGGTACTTTCCATAAGATCATCTCTCAATGCAAATCAAACTAGCTTTTAGGCTAACTGAAATAAAACCATGCCAATCTCTAGGTATGGTGAATGCTATGTGATGATGTGGGGCTATTTTAATTCCAAAGGGCATAAATTAAGGCATTAAGTTCAATTTCCAAAATATGATTTTTTATTCCTCTTTTTAGTCAACTTTAGCATGGGTGTATTAACTTATGCATTGCACTGTATATATATATATATATATATATATATATATATATATATATATATATATATATATATATATATATACATAGCCTTTATATTGCGTTGCATATATTTGACAATCGGAATATCAGATATTTCATGCTATAGCTAACAAATGTAAAAAAGGAAAAATGACATAAAAGCAGATCATCATTCATTCAGCGCTGTTGTGGCTGCGGTGTGCGTAACAAGCAATGACGCGTCACCATGGAAACCAAACAGACAGCGACTTAAGCGCATAGACTTGTTGCCCATTAATGTTTTTTCCTTTTTTGGAAACTCACAGAGAAAAAAATGTTTGGTAACCGCTTGCACACCTGTTTAGTTTTTCCTTTGATTTGTCTGCTATTTAGTTTCTTTGCTCTGGATTTGTGGATGTATCCTGACTGATTCCGTTTACTACGCTCCCCTGTCTGCCATGTAACATTACAGAACCCGGTTTTGTTCATTAAATGTTCTGATCTGACTTTGCTTTTTATGTTTTATTTTATTATACTTAAAATAAATTTGTATATTCGTTTATTTAATTTTTTCCACAAATGTATGACTTTTGTAAGTGCAAATTGATTGCCATATGCAGTTTTAATAAAGTTGAATTAACGTAACCTTCTGTCATTTTTACTCTGTGTAGCCTACACTTGCAGGTGTTTTGTTTCTAATTTACTGTTAGGCCCATTAAATAATAATAAGGATAAACAATATTTAAAAAGTATAGGCTATAATTATCTAACATCTGACTAATTAAAAATTAACCTCAAAACAATAACATGCTAAATATAACAGTTATCTAGCATAAAAAATGTATTCAGAATGTCGTCTCTCAGTTGTTGAATTTCGCGCAGACGTTGCCACAACGTAAATGTGTTTGCTCAGCCCGATGAGAAAGTGCGAATCTCATGAAAGTGCGAATACCACGAATTGTATTTGTAGTGCTTATGATACGCAGTTTTCGCGTGCATATGATACGCACTTTATGGCGTGTAATAGGTACGCACTCCGCACCCCTAATCCTAACCAAGGGGTTTACAGTGTATGTAAATATTATGTATATATTACAGTATATGCACACAAAAAACATTTTTGGCGTATAAATGGCACGAGAAATAAAATTTGTGGTATAGATACGCACTTTCATGAGATTGTGTTTCATAATCTGCTGGGCCGGCCCTCTGTCAAATTTTAAAACCCAGTGTGGCCCTTGAGCCAAAAAGTTTGCCCACCCCTGTTTTAAGGCCTCTCTGTAAGTAATCGAGCTCTCCTTCCATGAAATCCGAAATACCTCTAATTTTGTTTTCTTCCAGTTGCGCTCCATTTTTCTGGCTGCTCTCTTAAGTGCCTGAGTGTGCTCGTTGTACCACGGCGTTGGACTATTTTCTTTAATCTTCAAGCGCAACGGAGCAACTGTGTCTAAAGTGCTGGAAAAGAGAGAGTTAAAAGTTTCTGTTGCTATATCAAGTTCTTCTAAGCTATCTGGGATGCTGAGATGATGAAACTGATTAGGAAGATTATTAATAAAGCAATCTTTAGTGGCAGAAGTGATAGGTCTAACATATTTATAACACGGAGTCGGCTTTGCAGCCTTCGCTAAATGTAATTTACATGAGACTAGATAATGATCTGAGATGTCATCGCTCTGCTGCAGAATTTCAACGGCATCGGCATCAACATCTATTCCATGTGATAATATTAGATCTAGAGTATGATTACGAGAATGAGTAGGTCCTGACACGTGTTGTCTAACTCCAATTACAATGTCTTTAAATGCCAATCCCAATGCATCTTTTTCATTATCTATGTGTATATTAAAATCACCAACAATTAGTACTTTATCTGCAGTCAATATTAATTCTGATAGAAAGTCCGTAAATTCTTTGATAAAGTCTGTATGGTGCCCTGGTGGCCTGTATACAGTAGCCAGCACAAATCTCAAACGTGATTTATCGTTTACACTATATATTTTTACATTAAGCACCAACACTTCAAAAGAAGTATATTTAAAACTAGATTTCTTAGTGGTTTTGAAAATATTACTATAAATTACAGCAACACCTCCCCCTTTGCGTTTCAGACAAGGTTCATGTTTATAACAGTAATCTTGCGGGGTGGACTCATTTAAAGTAATGTAATCGTTTGGTTTTAGCCAGGTTTCTGTCAAACACAGCACATCTAGGTTATTATCTGAAATCATATCATTAACAATGAGTGCTTTTGGAGTAAGCGATCGAATATTCAGCAACCCAAGCTTTAGCATTTGCTCATCTGTATTATATCTGTTTTTTATTTGTTGAACATCAATTAATTTTTTAACCTTAGATGGGTTTGGGCATTTTTTGGATTTCCGAATTCAGGGAACAGACACAGTCTCTATATGATGATATCTAGGTGAAAGAGGCTCTGTGTGATGGGATTTATCTGACCTTGGTGACACGAGGCCGCTAGCAGACAGTCGGTTAAGCCAGTCTGTCTGCTTCCTGACCTGGTGCCCAATTTGTCATTTTTTATCTCTAAGACTATGAGCCAAATTACTAGAGAGAAGAGCAGCACCATCCCAGGAGGGATGAATACCATCTCTTTTCAACAGGTCAGGTCTGCCCCAAAAACTTTTCCAATTGTCTATGAATTCTATATGATTACGCGGACACCACCTCGACAACCAGCCATTGAGTGAACACAATCTACTAACTATTTCATCACTCCTACGAACAGGAAGGGGGCCAGAGCAAATTACAGTGCTTGACATCGTACTTGCGAGTTCACACACCTCTTTAATATTAATTTTGGTGATCTCCGACTGGCGGAGTCGAACATCATTAGTGCCGACGTGAATAATGATCTTAGAGAATTTACGATTAGCATTAGCCAGCACTTTTAAATTTGCTTTGATGTCAGGCGCTCTGGCTCCCGGCAAACATGTGACAAACATGGTGGCTGGTGTCTCTATATTCACGTTCCGTGTAATAGAATCGCCAATAACTAGGGCACAATCAACAGAATTCTCAGTGGGTGTTTCACTGAGCGGGGCAAATCGATTTGTTATGGTAATCGGAACGGAAGAGTGTTTTTTTGATCCGCGACTAGAGCGATCCCTCACTGTCACCCATTTGCCTTGCTGCGCAGGCACTAACTCAGCCGGAACCGCATCATGTAAAGAGTTTACTATGCTAGGCGCATCCAAAATAGTATCTGAAGCTCTAGCACTCTTACTATCCTCAATTAAAGTTTGGATGCATGTCTCTAGTTCTGAAATCTTCTCCGTCAGCCTAACTGTCTCCTTGCATTTATCACATATAAATCCTATATTGCCGACAGAGAAGGCTATGTTAAACATGTGACATGAAGTGCAGGTGACAATAACAGGACAAGACATTACTCACCGTGTTTGTTGACTGATTCTTACTCACCTGGGCTTTTTATGAACTCAGAGGCGCGGGCGCGCGAGAAAAAAAAAATAAAAAAAATAACAGCACGCGGGTGGCGCGTTAACAGGCTAGCGAATTACTAGCGTGTTGTGCTAGTAATAACGGAAGCTAGCGATGTCAGGTTAATCTGAGATGTTGGGTAAGCTGTATTTAGTAGTATAAACAACTAGAAATGATAGTAAATGATGGTTCAAAACAGAAAGAAATACAAGGCTAAGATGGAGCTTACAGCACCGAAGCAAACAAACTCACAGCAGGCAGCGAGGCAGAGTGAGAATGTGCACATGACTTGTATTAACAAGCTGGAAATCATGGTTTGTGTCTGTGACAAAACTAAAGGCTATTTGCAATCTCAAGAGGCAAGCTCTTCGACATGCCCCAACCAAACTTCCTGCTTCAGTCAGAAATGCATCAATACAGGAATACAAAACTGCAAACATAAAGCAGTTTCATGAGGCAGAGAAGAGCAGCATCTTATAATGAGTCATTCTGATCTGAAAATAACCGTCCTGCACTTTAACACGGTGTTATCAGCCCTGAAGAAAGAAACGAAGGCAAACGCACATGAATCCCTGTGTGTGAAATATTTCTTCTTCTCTCATTTACACTTCATGGTCATGTGCTTTCTTTTTTAAAATTTAGAAAACACAGATGGATTGAACCCTGTTCAGTCTGGTCAGCATTACCAAAAGCAAAATAAACAAATGTAAATCAACCTATCAATTCACAGGAAGTGGAGAGAGAAATTGACCCACCTGCCAATGTGTACCACTGGATACTACATGGAATCTAAATGCAGTGAAAATAATCCACAATCTAACTTGTGATGCAGTCTGGAATTAAACCACACCATATTCGTTTGTCTGGCCAGAGGATAACTGGCACCCCGACTGAGCCTGGTTTCTCCCGAGGATGGAGTTTGGGTCACCTTTTGGCTTGCTTAGTTAGGCACACTTAATATTCTATATTCAATATTCAATACACTGTACTGGATAAGATCTGAACTGAGCTGGACGATGACATCACTGTTTTCTCCACAGCTGCTTTATAGATGAACTGAACTCATTCCATAATTGATGAACTTTACACAGTTATTGAACCAACCTGAGTCAACATTGAAGAGATTTTAACTGAAAAATAACTGTTTACTATTGTCTCTTTAGAGTTGTTTGCATCAATGATCATTATTTTCTTGTTTATCACTGTAAAGCTGCTTTGAAACAATCTGTAATGTATAAAGGTCTATATAAATTAAGGTGACTTGACTTGAAAATTAAATTTTTATGGCAATTTAGTACTTCATATGTAAATACATGCAACATGTATTGTAGTGAACGTGTATTAATTCAACTCTCTATCTTTCATTCTCTCTCAGCCCATGAAGCCACTTAAAGCTACAGCTACTACATCAAAGCCAGTGCTGACAATGGAGCAGATTGACACTATTTTCTTCATGATCCAAGACATCTTTGAGGTTCATAAGGAGTTTTATGATGCTCTTTTCCCCAACATTCAGCAGTGGGATGAGAAGGTCACTGTTGGACATCTCTTCCAGAAACTGGTGAGTCCACTTGCCAAACACACCGTTCAAAGGCCCTAGATGTTATTTCTAAATCGTACAATGACCCATGTAGTCTACACTACCATTCAAAAGTAGCAAGGATGCCTTAAATTGATCAAGTGTGACAATAAAGGCATTTGTAATTTTAGAAAAGATTTCTGTTTCTATTTGTCATTTTAACGTTTTATTCTCAAAGAATCCTGAAAAAAATTATCAAGGTTTCCACAAAAATATTAAGCAGCAGAACTATTTTCAACATTGATAATAATAATAAATGTTTCTTAAGCAGCATATTAGAATGATTTCTGAAGGATCATGTGACATTGAAGACTGGAGTAATGGATACTGAAAATTCAGCTTTGCCATCATAGGAATAAATTACATATTGTCATGTCATTTTGCCTTCGTCGCTTTGTGGTGGTTGGCTGCATGGATGAGAAAGAAATGACCTGAATGGCATGAAACAGGCCAGCTCCTGACAGACCAGTCCATGCTGTGATATTGTCCAACCAGCAAATTCTTGGTCTTCCACGACTTCTAAAACCTTCCACTAACCCTATCATGATGCTACATGGTATTGCCTAGCTGTCTCATTACATGACCAAAATAGTGTAACTTGCGGGATTTAATGTGATTCAGTAGTTCAATCATGTTTCTAGCCAATTTGTATACCTGCTCAGTTGTGTATCAGTTTTGTCCATTGAAATGGAATTCGTAACAACTTTCTAATGCACTTGTTTTCAAAAGCCTGGATGCACCTTTCTTCCTCCTCCTAATTAGGGCCCGAGCACCGATGGTGAGAGGACCCTATTGTTTCAGCTCCGTTTATTATTATTATTCTCCAAAGTGAATCGCTTTTTAGAGGGCCTAAACATGCTCGAAAACTCATGAAACTTTGCACACGCTTCAGAATTGGTGAAAATTTACGTGTGATGTGGGTTTCAGAATTGGGTGGGGCAAAATGGCTTAATTGCCCCCCCCTAAATTATTGCCCCGGCTCTAGGTTTCACGTACAGGTATGAAACACAACAGGAAGTCAGCTATTTTGAACTTCCTCTCAGATTTTGTGCAGTTTTTGCCATTTCCAGACGTTGTACTTTAACAAACTCCTCCTACAGTTTTGATCTGATCCTCTTCAAATTTGGTGAGTGTAATCTTAATGCCTTTGAGACGTTAAATTGCGAAGATCTTGATTTTTCGTTGAATGGCGTGCCTGACAAATGTAGATGTGCACACCCAATTTCAGCCTTTGGGTGATATATGCATCATCAGATAAGTTCTATATTAAAGTTGCTTGCAGTTCCGATGTTGCTAGGCAACCACAGACAGCCTGCAGTAACTCAGCTATACACAAATCCGCCGCGAACTCTATGGGCGCCGCCATCTTGCCTGCCGCCATTACTGCGTGCCTGCGAAGTGTAAGGGTGTGACACTTGCCGGTGTCCTCTAATGACATTTCAATGAAAGCGGATCCTGGGGCTTAAATATTGTGATTGTCAAAACATTTTAGTTACTAAACTGAATTTTATTAGGTTTAGTGACAACATGTTGCAATGTTTATATTATATGGTACAATTTTTTTTATTATTGCTTGAAACAATTTCAGGATTTCAATTCAGTTCAATTCTTGTGATTTGTTTTAATATTGACTAATTTGGATAAATATTAGGTACACAAGATAGGCGTTATTCTTTCTCAAGAAAAAAAAATCTCACCTAATGCTGTAAACATACAGAGAGCCTTATCAGCTGGCAGTATTATTTAAGGTTAAAAATAACTCAAATTAAATATAATGCGTTTTTATTATTATAATAACAACTTTATTTAATGATATAAGAAAACATATAATAAATATGTAATATAGTACACATATTTAGCAAAATACTCTCTATAGCTCTTTTTTTCTTTCCTGAGGTAAATTTTAGGCTATGTGACATAATTGTTCTCCAGCTGTTTTATTGACCCTTTCCGCGGTTAAAAAAAACACTGATTGATCGATATTATGTATGATGAATATACATTTCGGTAGGTTATGCTACTGTTTCTTTTAACATTGTTCATTCGTGTTTATTTACTATTAAGTTATGATCGGTTCACGTGCCATAGGGATCTGTCACGTCACATTTACAAACGCCAAAATATTTATTGTTTGAATTTCATAATAAAATTGACAGAATCTGAGAGCTGAGCTTTTTTTTTATATCATAACTAACCTGCTCTGTCTAGTCTGTCGGTCTCCGTGTCCTCTTTGCTTCTCGATTTTTATGTGCGTGAGAAAATGGATGTGTGGCGTGAGAGCGTGTGAAAAGTGTCAATTGCGTGTGTCTCACGGTGAAAGCGTGAGAGTTGGCAGCTTACAGGTATTCAACATTATTTTATTAATCATCTGGCATGCGAGCTTCAGAACCTAAAGTACAGGGCATTGATTGAAGGTCAGAATTACATGAGCTCCGGATGGATTGGCCAGATACTGCATACCTTCGCAGATGAGCTCACATTAAAAGGTGTCGTGCGGTTTTCACAGGCAGTGAACTCGTACCATAATGTGTCAGTAACAATATAGAGAGAAAACTGCAAAGTTCTCGAAGTAGTGTGTGACTGCATGGCCGGCCGAGGGAAGTGTTGTAGCCATACAGCAGGGCGACTGTACAAAATTAAAGATGAATAGATAAAAATAACATTTCGTACAGCTACATCTGCTACAGCCGCCTACGGGACCAACGCTACTTCCTTAGCAGCAAGGCACGCAGTAATGGCGGCGCTGCTTTACTTCCGTGTTTCGCCGGATTTGTCTATACAATGTCCAATCTGCCCCAAACTTCACATGTTTGATAAGAGTCCTGTCCTGAACACATGACCATGCTCATATTTGGTTATAGCAATAGTGCCACCTGCTGGTGGCAGGAAGTGTGGCAAATACAAATTACCTTGACATAGTCCACCTATATTTACATACTGCCCACCGTGCTCTGTTTTCCTAAAGGTGCCGGGTGGCGGTGGCACGGGTGCGAGGGCCCTTTTCATCGCTTCTTGCAGCTTTAATTTAGATTGTATTTGATCCAAAATTACTCGAACAGAACCTTGCTACTATGTGAAACCAGTGCAATAGTTCGATAATTGCCGCACTGAGTCAAATCACCTTTTTTAGGTAGCGGAATGAAACTGATTGTGCATTCTTGTCCATTTTTCTGGCCAAATCCCATGGTCCCACACCTCTGTACAGATCTGTTGCAATCGATAAAGTGTCACATCTTCTCCAGACTTTAAAAGCACTGCTTCTACTTCATCTGGACCCGTTGCTTTCTGGTTAGATAATCGCAGCAGGGCAAGACGGATCTTGACCTTCAAAGGAGGTGGCTCTCTTTCTTGAACATTAGTTTTTAAATTTTCCTCTTTATCATTGTACAATCCCTCACAATATTCTTTCCATTGCTGACACACCTTCTCTGGTTCAGTTTGTTTGATGCCATTGACATCTTTGATGGCTACAGTGCGAGGCTGAAAAATCCTGGTAAGTTTTTTCACTGTTTGGAAAACTGATCTGCTGTTGTCCCTCATTGAATTCTCCTCCAGTTCACTGCACAATGTTTCCAATTCTGCCTGTTTATCCTTTCTTGTTTCCACAATTCATCTGGTGTATGCTATTCGGCAAGTTTTTGTAGTGCATCAAATCTGTTTTTTACTTCAAGTTGATATTGCTGCTTGAACTCCTCGTTGTTGAGTTTCTTCCGATCAAGTAGTAGTGGTTTTCTACCTGTTTTCTTTCGAAACCTTAAACTCTGGTTATGGTCAGAGTCACAGTCTGCACTAAGATATGTACGTGCATTGTTAACTGACTGTTTCCACTGTTCACTGATCAAAATGTAGTCAATCTGGGCTCTGGTGACCCTATCCGGGCTTCTTCATGTGTATCTGTGTCTATTATGTAGACAGAACAGGGTGTTGGTGATCACCAGATGGTGCTCTGCACTGAAGTTTACCAATACCTGACCCCGTTCATTTCTGTCGCCATGCCCATACTTTCCTAGAACCTTTTCTTCTGCATTTTCTCCAACTCTGGCATTGAAGTCACCTGTAATTGCCAATATATTCTGTTTGGGAGTCTCTACAAGTAATTGCTCTATCTCATTATAAAACTGTTCATCGTCCTCATCAGGTTTGTCAGCTGTTGCTACTGTATCACTGTTACATTTCTTGGTTTTGAGGCAAATGTAGCAGAGATTAATCTGCTACTCACTGGGTTATAAGATGTCAAACACGGGGTAGTGGAATTATAGACCCATATGGCAACTCCATGATGCTCTCGTTTGTCTGCACCTGCAAACACCACTGTATGTCCATCTACCATTGTCAAGTGTCCAGAACCTTACCCATTTAGTTTCTGACAAACCACAGATACTGGTGCCCAGTCCAAGCTCTTTTGCTGGGTATTGCTAGTTTGCCAAGCTTGTTGAGACCTCTCACATTCCATAGCCCAATTTTGATACGCTGTCTGCCATTCAATTGGTGTTTGATGTCATCTGGAATTGTTGTTGGTGAGCCAGTAGCACACTATAAATTACATATTAAATGATATTAAAATAGAAAACAGTAATTTTTCTTTTTAATTGAGTAATTTGTTATCATATTTTACAATATTACTGTTTTTACTGTATTTTAATATAAAAAAGGCTGTGAAGAGCAAAAAAACCTATGCCAAAAAACTTATAAAAGCTTACCTACCCAAAACTTTTACTTGATCGCTGGGTTTTTTCTTTATACCCTCCTTGAGAATGTACAGCATTATGTATTGTGATCCATCTTTATATGGGTATATACTGTATGTGGGCTTATATCAAGAAGACAAAATACATCTTGCAGTACTTTGCTAGACTATATAAATACATCTGATAAGAATCATCTTCCTCTGAGACTGAGACAGAGGAGCATCTGTTGAACTTGAGACTGAAATAAACAGTTTAGCAGAGAGGAGATTCCGAGAGGTACTGGCAGAAGAAAATAACAGCTATATTCAGACTTGTGTGCGAAACCAAAAAAAAAAAAAAAAACAGATGTTTCACATGTCTGTTATGGCCATAAATCCTATCAAGGTAGATGGCTGACTAGGTGTGTGTGGAGGATGTGTGTACTGTGTGTCTCATTAACGAACTCAAGATGGGGAGCAGCTCTGTGAGTTCAGACTGCTTCGTTTCTAGGTGTTCTGGTGCAACAAACGTTTAATTGTAATTAAACTTTGTATTCAGTTTAATTTTGTTTATGGATGTTATGCAAATTTATTGTGTGCTTTTGTGAATCTAGGGGCATTTTCTGTGCTGCGTTTAGTGCGTTATGGGAAAATCTAGATTTAAAATACACTACAGTTTAAAACTTTGAAGTATGGATGAATTTCTTTTTTTTAAATGTTTTTGAAAGAAGTGTCTTATGCTTCATTCATCATTCATTTTGATCATTTATTTGATCAAAAATACAGTAAAACAATAAAATTTGCAAAATAGTATTACAATTTATATTTGTTGTCTTTTTTGATGTTAAAATGTAATTGATTCCTGTGATGACAAAGCTGAATTTTCAGCAGCCTTTACTAACATTTCAACATGTTTCTGTCTATGTGTATGTATATGTATATATGTATATATGTGTATATATATACACACACATATATATATATATAGTAGAGATATATATATGTAGAGATGTGACGGTGATAATATTCTCTCACCGGTTAATCGACTTGGGACAACACCGGTATTACCGGTTTCATCGTGGGGGTGGGGGGTGTTAGAGTGATGTAATTTTTTTTTTACATGGCGTCAATTCATCATTCGTATTGCGTTTGATTGACATACGATCTGACCAATCAAATTCCACCATTTTTGTGCGACAAAGCAGTCAGAAGAGTTATTGATTAACTTCGGTTGATTTGAACTTGGCTTTAACTGAGGCAATCTGTCACAACACATTAAAGAGCCAAAAAACGGTAGGCCTATTTTATTTTTGTTTGACTGACCAAATTTGAAAGTTGAGACTTTGTTTCATATTAAATATTACCTGCTCGGTCCGGTCTTTCAGCACGTTGTCAGTGTCCTCTATTTTTCGCTGCTTGAGATCATGTTGAGAACAATAACACCCTATTTGAGGGTATAGGGCACGATTTCGGATTCAACCACAGTGTTTGAAGAGTGGGTTTGTTATTATTCATGAAAAACGCAAAAGACGCGATCTCTTCCTCTACCTTTGTTCTTTGATTAACATTAATGACACTCCATCTGACACGCGTCCCATTTTCTCACATATCTCTACATTCATTTATTATGATATTATTTAAATCATTTGCTCTTATGAGGACACTCGACAAAATGGACATTTTGGCATAATTTGTGTGTGTGTTACGTTTTGTTCAAGGCCGAAAAGAGAACTCGATACTGACGCGCGTCTTTTCCGTGTGTGAGTGCGCGTGTGTGTAATAGGCAGGACTTACAGCAGGTCTCTTGTTTTGCCGCGCTTGAATGGTTGAGCGTGATCATACAACGCTAGTCAACAGGTGACAGAAAATACGGACACTGCATAATTGCTTTAAAAAAACATTTTTTGTGGTGCTGCAAGTGATGAAACCGGTGTTGCGACTGAACACCGTGTAACACCGGTAACACCGACTATCGTGCCAAGCCTAATATATATATATATATATATAGACAGAAACATGTTGAACTGTGAACTGAAACAATGTGAACTATAGACAGGTAGGCAACCTTTCAATGCTAAATTTATATACATGTACGACATTTGGCTTCATGTTTTTACTCCAATCTCATTTCATAACGTACATTTTAGACTGGCACCAGTTTGACTAGTTGCTACAATGTAAAGTTTATACAACAATAACATGCTTACTACTATGATGAGTGGAAATGTCTTACCTTAAAAATCTTTCTCATCTTCAAATCGTATTCTTCTGAGGTAAATCCAAGGTAAACAGCACAGCACAGACACAACGTGTCTTCCAAACTCAATGAAAAGCAGAGGAGTACTGAAGTCTCTGATTCTTTGTTTTTGAGGTGATGGGGCATTTACAGATTCGTATTCCTTCACGTGGACGAAATGCGTGTCAATTGCTCTTGCGCGCGTGGGTGTGGTCACATTAGAGTTAATGAGGACGAGCTTGAGAAACTGTACCTCTCGTTGCTTTCATACGGATTACTTAAACATGAATGATGTAAAACACTTATATGTAAGATCAAAATCAACAGAGTATTTTGAGTCTCTTTTGCACTGATAAGAAAAAAAGCGAGCTGGTCATGCCGGCGCGACCGCCGACCCCAGAGGTTTAAATCTGATTCTGAATCATTGTATTGATTTCCTTTACAACGGTCAATCACTGTTTGCAGATACCATTCAAATAAAATAAAATGGAAATAAAAACAAAATTCTCTTTGACTTCTCTCATAATTGCCATGAGTTTACCTGCACGTAGCAATAAAGACGCTAGGGCACTTTTTGGCCAACAGTCTTGGACATGCAACATTTATGAGAACAGGTTGGAAAAAGTAGCCTCTTAATTGTCTCCTATAGGGCTCTGCCGGAGCGTTGATCGGTCGCACAGCAGACGGGAAGCGCCGGTCTGCGCCTCGGACATCTCACAGACAGGCTTATGGCACACCGGTCGTGTCACTCTGTGCTCGCATTCTCAAGTTCAATGTGGCTGTCCAAAATGGTGAATCTAATAATACAGGTTCACTTCAAGAATGAACAAAGTGCTGTCAATAAGTTGACTGCGCAAAAAACTGCGCAAACGGAGATAAAAAAAGTGTGACCTATATTGTTTCTCTAGGCCTATATGAATCATATTATTCAAGCCACAAAAACAGACCTGTTACTGAAAAATGCATAATACACAATCTCCTGTGGTGATGTCGGTAGGCTACGTTCTTGTGTTCGAATTTTAAAGATGTGGCGCTGCACTGAGTTTGTCTCAGTGTGCGACCCTCTTTATGCGTTGTTTTGCTAATATTTGAGGCTCCTTTTAAGGCGGGTGTACACGGTGCGATTTGTGCTGTTTTTACGAGCTCGCAGATGATTTTTTTCACTCGGGAGAAATCGAGTGGAATCGGTGATGCTCGCATGGTCGCGGCTCGCAGCGTGTGAGAGGAATTACGAGCCGAGGCGAGCACGTTATGAGCACCTCCCCGACCTTACATGTTTAAAAAATTCGGGGAGTCGGCCCAATTTTCACCAGCTGTCCCCTATTGCCAAATCATACACAACCACGTCGATGGGGCTATACCTCAGTGGCAGCAACCATACAGCGTGCGCATACACTGTCTCTCTCTCTCTCTCTCACACACACACACACACACACACACACACCTCCCTCTCTCTCTCTCTCTCTCTCTCTCTCTCTCTCGTTTTTATGTTGAAAGGAATGGCTACTGTTCTCTGCTTTTCAACAAATCATTTGCACACACATTTCTGTCATTTTTCTATCTGAAGCTTTGCCTGCATCATGCAACATTGACGGTCTCTGTGTTTAGCGCGAAAGCTCACGTGATTGCTGCCGGCTCGGGATAAAATTCGTGCAGGACAGTCGTGCCGTGTACCAGCTGCTTTGACGCGATTATCAGTTAAACTGACTCGCAACGTGTGCGATATCTCACGACCTCCCGAGTGTCCGAACTCGCACCGTGTACGCCCGCCCTTAGGGGAAGGGCTGTAATAGCATTGCCATGCAAAGTGATGGAACATAATTTATGAATCATAACCCGCCAAATTGAATAGTGTATTGATATGCGTTACTCACCATAGTGGATTTTCACCTGCATTTGGCGGGTTGGCAGGTGTTTTAATTTCAATGACACATCTGAGTTTTCTCCACACACACACACACACACACACACACACACACACACACACACACACACACACACACACACACACACTCTTGTGTGTGTGATTAGAAAAACATTGTGAGAGTGGTTCAGTTAACAGGATCTCTATTGTTCTAGAAACTCAGTGAAGAGGAAAAGAAGCACGAAAGACAAAGCATAAAAGAGACAAGGAAAAAAGTTTTGTTTTTTAACAGAAGGAAAGGTTTAGGATGAGCAAATTCAGATGGAGTGGATTGGAGGCATAGTTTCTCTCTATTAGTCACCCTTCTCTCTTTCTTTCTCTGTTACTCACTCTCTCTGGCCATCTCTTCACACAAAAAAAGAAGAACTCTTCACATCAAATGTTCCTCTTTTTGCGTCTTGGTGACGTGTATGCGCGTGTCAGCTCTTGTCTGTGTTTCACTTGATGAAAAGTCAGAGTGCTTGATGCAGGGTTGCTAGGCGACGATGGCACGTCCGTGTGATGTGTTGTGTTCCAGACTTCTCCCGAGCAGTGGGAGAGAGGAGCATCCTGGGATGGAGATTGAGAACACAGGCTCTCATCATGCAGTTCTTGACTCAGGACACAAATATACAGCAATCCATAACTTTAGAGAAGTCATGAATCACAACAGAGAAGATGGATCATAAAAGACAATGGAAAGAAGAAAGAGAGAGCAGAGATCAAGGCAGAGTTTGAATGACAGTGCTTTAGATCTTTTTGCTTTGTTAAATCTGAAATAGTCGTCAGCCAATATATCGCCATGGCCAGTATATTTAATTCCACAGTTAAACATTTAATTCCACAAACCTTGCAAACCATTTATGTCACATTCACGGTGAACTGTATGTAAAATTTGTGTTCCCTGGTCTTTATTTAAGAATATATGATTCTGATTTAAAAGATTGCACGGACTTACTGTGTTTAGCACCTTTTATAATTATTTTTTTAAACGCTTCGTTAGTTTAAAAAAAAGGCCATAATAGCATTACAGAATTAGTTTTGGTAACGCTTTACAATAAGGTCTCATTTGTTAAATCAAAGTCATCTTTATTTATATAGCGCTTTTTACAATACAAATTTTCACAAAGCTTTGTAGTGATAACAGGAAAATAATGCAACAAAGTCTGTTTCGGCTGTACAGCAGATCTAGAAGAAAATAGTGTCATAGTCCATCTTATCAATCTCCATTTATCAATACAGCCGCTTAGGAGAAAACAGTGATGTCATCGTCCAGCTCTGTTCAGTTCTCATTTAATGGTGTCAATGCAGGCAGATCAATAATATTGTTGAATATTAAGTGTCCCCAACTAAGCAAGCCAAAAGCCAAAGGCGACAACAGGTGACAATGGCAAGGAACCAAAACTCCATCAGGTGACAGAATAGAGAAAAAACCTTGGGAGAAACCAGGCAGAGTCGGGGCGCCAGTCCTCATCTGGCCAAAAAAACGATCTGTGTATGATTATGGTTCAGACAGCCTTACAGGTCAGAAGTCAGACAAATCAGAACATTCAGAATATTATTCAGTCCCATCTGGTTGAAGGTCGGAGTCATCATGCCGGTATGGAGACGAATTTGTAGAGGATAAGTGCCTATGGCTGTTATGTTGATGAAGCCTTCACGGGGAGAGTCTAGTTGACACAATTTCTGCTGACACTTTAGGGATGCGTTGTGTTTGTGTCTAGGCACAGGTCCACCATCTGATCTGGATACGGCCCGGATCTGGATGACTACAGGAAACCTCGGGATAAACAGAGAGACTAATATTAGCCTAAATGCCATTCTTCTTATGATGTAACAAGTACATCGGGTGTTATAGGAAGTGTTCCCGGTTCCGGCTGACCTAGTTTATGCAGCCTAACACTCATTTAACTGATTTGAATAATATAAATTTATAATGTTCTATGTGTGTGCCAGGTTAAAGAGATGTGTTTTTAGTCTTGATTTAAACTGACAGAGTGTGTCTGCTTCTCGAATAATGCTGGGAAGACTATTCCAAAGATTAGGTGCTAAATAGGAGAAGGATCTACCTCCTGCAGTTGATTTTGATATTCTAGGTATACATTTTGAGATCGCAGTAGATGTGAAGGACTATGTGTTAAGAGCTTGTTTAAGTACTGGGGAGCTACACCATTTAGTGTTTTTTAAGTAATCAGCAAGATTTAAAAATGTATACAATGTTTAATTGGGAGCCAATGCCGTGTTGACAGAACCGGGCTAATATAGTTATACTTCCTGGTTCTAGTAAGAACTCTAGCTCCTGCGTTTTGGACCAGCTGAAGTTTTATTATTAATGGTGCAGGGCAACCACCCAGTAGAGCATTACAATAATCTAGCCTTGAGGTCATGAACGCATGAACTAACTGTTCCGCATTTTCCATTGAAATCATATGTCGTAATTTAGATATATTTTTAAGATGGAAGAATGCGGTTTTACAGATGCTAGAAACATGGATTTCAAATGAAAGATTGGTACCAAAAAGCACACCCAGGTTCTTACGACGAACTGACGACGAAGACTTGACAGAGCAGCCATCAAGTGTTAGACAGTATTCTGGGTTAATACGTGCAGAGTTTTTTTTATTTAGTAGTAGGAAATTACTAGTCATCCAATTTTTTATATCAGCTATGCATTCCGTTAATATTGTAAATTGGAAATTTTAGTTAGGGCACGGAGAAATATAGATCTATTTATAGATAGAGTATCATCAGCACAACAGTGAGAACTAATGCCATGCTTCCTAATTCCTAAAAAAGTATTCCAAAAAAAATATATTAAACAGCACAACTGTTTCCATCATTGAGTATCAAATCATCATATTAGAATGATTTCTGAAGGATCATAAGACACCAAAGACTGGAGTACTTGCTGATGAAAATTCAGCTTTGCATCACAAAAATAAATGACATTTTAAAGTATATTAAAAAAGAGAACCATTATTTTAAATTGTAATAATATTTCATAATATTACCTTTTTTTTTTTTTTCTTTTTTTTTTTTTTTTTAAACTGCAGGCTTGATGAGCATAAGAGACTTCTTTCAAAAACATTAAAAATAGTAATGTTTACAAACTTTTGACTGGTACTGTAGTTGTGAGGAAACTGCCTTTTCTAGTATTTGTGACAGAAAGGTTAGATTTGAGGTCGACCTGTAATTGACTAATTCTCTACGATCAAGTTTTTTAAAAAAAAAAAAAAGGTTTAATAATAGCCAGCTTAAAAGTTTTTGGTACATCCTAATGACAAAGATGAATTAATGATTTTAAGAAAAGGATCTAAGAAGAGAAGTGGTTAATGTATTAATTAACATGAACTAACAATGAGCAATTCATTTGTTACACTATTTATTAATCTTTGTTAATGATAGTTAATAAAAATCTAGTTGTTCATTGTTAGTTCACCGTGCATTAACTAATGTTAACAAATAAAAATGATTTATTTTAATAATGTATTAGTACATGTTGACATTAACATTAACAATGATTTATAAATGCTGTAGAAATATTGTTCATTCTTGTTCATCTCATGTGAACTAAAGTAGTTAACTAATGTTAACTAATGAAACCTTATGTAAAGTGTTACCTTAGTTTTTGTTCATTTGGCAGATTTCATGATTTCAATGTATATATATTTGGTCTGTGAAAAGTTTTTAATGCTAAAAAAAAAAATCCTCATCTAATTGCGTACAATTATTTAATCACATCACAAATTCAGTTACTTTTTGAGGAAAGAAAACACGCGATGCTAACCCTGCTTCTAAATTACAAATGTGAAATGTACCTTTACCCGGGGTTAAAAGCGGTCTATAGAATGAGAATAAGCCGTGGTTAAGCACAGTGTGAAAAGCCCTTTTGTGTGTGTGTTTGTACTGCATTTACCACCTTTTTTCCTCTGCTTATTTCTCAGGCCAGTCAGCTCGGTGTGTACAAAGCTTTTGTGGACAACTATAAGGTCGCAGTGGAGATGGCAGAGAAATGCAGCCAGGCCAACATCCAATTTCAGAAGATTTCTGAGGTGAGGTCATCTACCTTCAACCATCCTGCACTAGTGTTGTCACGATACTGGAATTTCCAACTTTGAAACAATACCTTGAAAATGATCGATATTCCTAACCATTTTCTAATACCACAGGGAAAACTGCCTCATATACCGCCATACAGATACTTTGTTAATTTTGTTATCATTTTTTGATAATTTGGGTCATTGTGTTGCAATCGTTTTCACACAGAACAGGGAGGCTTTATTTGAATCGTTGAACTAAATGTAAAAAAAAGAAAAGTAAACAGTCTGTAATAAAATAAGAGCAAATAAGCAAATTGCAAACGATAGCACAAATAAATACAATAGAAATAAAGAGACAAATGAAATAAACATGGCTTTAAGTTTTTCAGGTGGGTCTAACAGTAGTATTCAGGTAAGAAATAATACAGAAATTAAAGTAATCAAATGTAAAATAACACTGGATAGTCTTCATTGGAAAAATGAAATACAGATTAATGCTTTCAATTAAAGCTACAAAAGTTATTCCGCCAAGAGCAGCAAATGATTTTCTGTTTGTCTTTTGTTCTTTGATTAACATGACAGACAGCAGAAGGTTTATCAGGCTGCTGATAATCCAATATACCTATCCAATATTCTGTTACACAATGCTTTTTCTCTCAACTATTTGCATTCCAAGGGCCCTATACATGGGTTTCTCCCATCCACATGCAGTGTCACTTCTCTGTCTTTTACGGCCCTGACGAGAACATTGGTCTCCTCGGCCGTGAACCGCTCCTGGCGTGCGCCTGGCAAATCCGCCGTTATAATAGCAATCTGCCATGGAACAAGCGCGCCTGCTTTTAAAGGGAATGTGAGATGACACTCTGATTGGTTTATTGCACGTTACGCCCAAACCACACCTATGAGTAATGTAGTTACTTCAGACCAACCCATTTTAGATTTGCGCCGAGATCCACCCACAAAGTTACTTGCGTTTTGCGTTTGATACTTGCGTTTCAGATCGTTAAAATAGGGCCCCCAAATCTCACTGTATTTATCTGAATAATCTGCAAGATGGGCATTTTGACAATTTGGCATGTATTTGACAGTTTAAGTGCAATAAGCCATGAAAAAGGACTTTTTGTACTCTCAAGCTGTTTGAGAGGCTGCTTTATGAGAGTGGTGCACGCGCTTTTGGTGTGAGCACGAAATCTGTGGGAATTACTAAAATTATAATTTGAACAAACACTTAACCCTAAGAATTAGACATGCAAAGTATTAAACATCTAGTTTTTCATCTAGATTTTGCTTTGATATAACAGGCAAAATTACATAAACTTAAATTAGAACAGCCTTGCCATATCTAAAGACCCCAAAATACAATTGGGGCTGGACTCTTTTGACCTAGCAACTGCATAGCAACAGGCTTAAACCAAATATCAGCACTATTGCAATGCAAGTGCCCACAACATTGTGGTGGCATGTTCACATCACATCTAGCTATCATCCTCAGCTTGATGGATTTACTCATACACACACATACACAAGCAGCCTTCTGCATAAAATTTCTCTTCATTATTCCATTCAGGATGTATACGTCACATTCTGCTTTCTGAGCCAGACGCGAGCTCTGTATATATGTGCACTTGTGTTGGTGTGTGCTTATAGTAGGCATCTTTTCTGTTGACAGAATCTGAAAGTTAAAGGTCCAAAAGAATCCAAGGACTGCACCACAACTGCCACCATGGAGGGTAAGAGTGTATCTATTGATCTGTGATGTGTGTGTGACATGCATGAGCAAACCGTATTTACAGTATGTGAAAGCTTGAATCTGTTTGTATGTGATTTGATGTGTTGATTGGTTCATTGCGAGAGTGAATTGTCATGTATGTGTAAGTGAGCTGTGAGCAGTGTCTCTTAAGAATGAGTTCAGCTCTGCATCTTTCTACTTGTGTATGCAGCATCCACATCTCGTGTGTGTGTGTGTGTGTGTGTGTGTGTGAGGAAGAGTGTGTGCTTGCTCATTCTGAGTGTTTTGGAGTGTGGGAGAGCAGGAGTGTATGAGTCTCTCTCTCTCTTGCTGTCTTGGCCGTGTTTGTGAGGGATGGATAAAAGGGGCTGCAGAATGAGAAGGAAGTAGTGAGAGAGCATTTAGAGAAGACTGCAGGATCAGTGGAAGTTTGTCATGGAGATTCTTCTAGTTCTCCGGCTGTGTTGTAACTGCACCTATGGTAACTGTATTGCATTTTAATGCTTTGACAAGCTGATGATCTGGATGACTCTCAGTTCATGATTGTTGTGTGGTTTGTTTTGTGATTTTTGTTTTAATTGTGTCCAATGCTATCTGATCAGAAGGTTAAACTGTTTTAGAGCCTAATTCTGCCAGAGAATGTTATCTAATTTCAGTGCAGCTGGATGTCTGGTAATCGTGCATATACTTTGATATTTGGAGCCTTTACTACAAAAGTTCTTTATTATGTAAAATTATATATTTAAATTAGTAAAATATTCTTTCATACTAAGAGAAAAATATTTCTTTTAAAATCTGCTCAATATAAGGTTCTTTGGGGAACCCAAGTTGGTCCTTTTATGACATTGCTGTGATAACTCCCTTTTGGAACCTTTATTTTTAAGAATGTTGAAAGATCTTAAGAACAATGGCACTTATAAAACAAGTAGTTCCGATTATGGCTTCTGATTGGTCAATACAGAATTCCAGTCATGCTAAAATACACAATGTAGTAACAACTAAACACACTTTCGCATAGCTACTGTATACCATATACAAGGGGTGTGACGATACAACTTAGCTCACAAGACGATACAAGATATTGGGTTTACGAGAAGAGACGAGACAATATTTTTAAGAAACACTATATTTAAGGAATCTTTAATGACAAAATATGACTGGAAAAAGATTATTTTATTCAACTGAAAGTCACAAAATGCAAAACTATGCAGGTGCATTTAACTTATCATTTAACTAATCTAGGGCTGTCACTAACAATTGTTTTGGTAATCGAATAATTGGTCTAGTGAATACCCTTTAAAATGACTCAAAATAACATAATAACCGAGGCAATAATAATTGGTTTACATAAAGTATCAAAATCAAGTCATTTATAGTTTTATTGAACAACACTGTTCAAATACATAATGTAATATAGCCTACATATTATAAACAATCAACTTATGTACATTATGTATTGTAACAAATACCTGCAGATAGCACCAACGGCCTGGTGATTGTTGTTGTTACACTTTACAGCATGATCAAATCCTTGTTTAATATTGGCCAAACAAGTGTCAAGTGTCCACCTAATCTTCAATATTTGGCCATTTCTTTACGATAGAAATGCTACAGCCACTGTAATTTCTTGAACAAGGACATCAAAACATGCAAACTCGAGGGTTCAAACTTTTATTTTGAAATTGTGATGAACAACAGTTTGCATATTTAAGAAGATACTGATGTATTCTATGTTAGTGTAGGTTTATAAATGAGAGCATTACACTATGCTGGATTATGATTTTTAAAATTGTTGTAATATATCATGCAAGCCTTGGAAAACGGTCTAATAATATGGTTCATGGTTTCTCGTCCGTGGAATGCTCCACTTCCGGCATTTAATTTAACCAGAATTTAATCGAGGTCTTGTGAAAGCCCTACACTAATTGTCTTGTAACGAATGGGTCCCACTTTATATTAAGTGGCCCTAATACCTGTGAACTTACATGGTAACTACATGTGTACATAATATGTGACTACAGTGTAAGTACACATTGGTACATAGTATCTACAGCTGTAATATTTGTGTAACTACACATATGTAACAACCCACAGAATGGTATGTGTAAGTAGTACAAATGTGTAACAGGACATTGGTAACAACACTTTTTTCACTTCAGTAAGTACACACGTGTAACTACAATTTTGTAACAACAATTTGTATTTACACAAGTTGTTCCACTTCCACATGCAGTCTTAAATACTGCAGTTACCAGTTTGGATATAAATGTATTTAATTTCAAACCATGTCAGTATGTTAAAAGCAGATTTAGTTTCACAGTGGCAGAGTTTTTCTATTTTTTTAATTTTTTATTTTAGGCAGTCTAAAGGACCTTGTGCTGTTCAGTCCTTTCTGTCCCTCCGTTGACAGCAACGCAACTACCACTTCATAGCGCTTCAAAAAGTTCAGAAAGAGATTGTAAAACTGATCCATTTGAATTGAGTAGTTTAGTCCAAATTTTCTGAAGATACACGATCGCTTTTTATGATGAACAGATTGAATTTAGGCTTTTATTCACATAAACATGAACTCTCACATCAGTTGTGGTAAACGGAAGCTCAAGTATGCTTGCGAGAACCAATGAGGTTCATTCTCATGTGTTACACAGCACGTTTGAGCTTCTGCAAGAACCAATAAGGTTTGTTCTCGCGCGTCAAGCAGGTTCGGTTGAGCTTCTTGTTTATGTTTTCTTATCAATGTTTAAATGTGAATAAAAGACTAAATTAAAACTGTTCATCATATAAAGTGATCAAGTCTCTTCAGAAAATTTGGACTAAACCACTTATATGGATATTAGCTTTACGATCTTTTTGAAGCGTTAAAGTGGTAGTTGCGTAGCTGTCAATGGAGAGTACAGAGTCTCAGATTTCATCAAAAAGATCTCCATTTGTGTACTGAAAGATGAACAAAAGTCTTAGGTTTGGAACGACAGGCGGGTGAGTAATTAATGACAGAATTTTCATTTTTGGGTGAACTAACCCTTCAAGTTCTATTTTCCGAGTGTGAAAAGGTGGCACGAGATCTCGCCACACTCCTACCATATACTGCATGCTTGGAGATCAACTAGGGCTGGGCTATGTGGCAAAAAATATGATCACAATATTTGTTCATATTGATCGATATACCAGATTGAAGAGTATCCTGATGATGACTTAAGCCTGGAGAAACCAGAGTTCATTAATTAAATTTTAGAATAGTTTAAGAAAACTTTTAACTGTTCAAACATGCTTTTTCTTCCTTAAAACATTAGAATTTAGGTTGCCTTGTAACTTGGCAGCAAACATCTCAAATATTTGAAGAGGTACAAACTATACAAAAAAAAAAAGTTCAGATTTAGATGTTAAAAAAAAATAAACTAAGGTATTTCACTGGTAGAAATTTTAGTAAAAAGTGCAAAATATAAACCAGCCATTTTGCTATCAACACAGATTAACACGAGACCGTATTTTCATTTTCTCTGTGTCATCGCTGGGATGGTATCTTTTCAGATGATGGAAAATCTTCTCCAGATGATGTAATTTGGCATCCTTGTCACTGTCGCCTTTGGCTCTCTTAGGGTGCTTTCACACTTGGTTCGATTGCCTGTTCCGAACCCGAGTTTGATTGCTCCCTCCTCCCCCTGCCCCCGATGGACTGTGTTCACATTATATTATTTCTATCCAAACCGCGGTACGCTTGCGTCATCAGGCTGCAGCTGGCGTAATGGTGTTGCTTGGTAACCGCGAATGAAAAGGCGCCCAAATGGATCGACTTGCTCGGTTGACATTTGTTCTTCTTTTTTTTAACCTTTGGTTTTGTTTTCAACATAGACATTCAGAAACACACTTACGTCTGTCTGCCGCAAAAATTCTGAAAACGTTTCAAAGACAGCGGGCTGTCCGCCGAAGACACATTATACGTCATCAATAGCGGTTCACTTCCGCGGTTTGGTTCGATTGCGTTCATATCAGCAGCGAACCTTACCCGAGTTCACATGAACCGTACCCCAGACCACCTTTTTAATCGGACTCGAGTACGGTTCGCGGGTGCGCACCCGAGTTCGGAAGACAGCGTTCACATCATCCAAACGAACCGAACTCTGACGTCATTCGAACCCGGGTGCGCACCAAAAGTGCTAGTGTGAAAGCGCCCTTAGTTGTTTACACTTAAAATTCAGCAATATTATTAATTTGACTGTACTGACACTATTGGATGAGAACTGAATTGAGCTGGACGATGACATCACTGTTTTTTGCAGAGCTACTTTATTGCTGAATTTAACTAATTTCATAATTGATGAACTTTACACGGTTATTGAATTGAACTTACGTCAGCTGAACAATGTCATTATTTTCTTTAAGAGCTGCTTTACAGCAGAATTGAACTCTCTTTGCATCATTGAATCATTATTTTCCTGTTTCGCTATATAAGTAAATATGACTTGACCTAAATTTGCACTTCAGTTTGTAGGGTCTCATTTATAAAACTGTGCGTCGGAATAATTTTTACTTAGTTAAAAGTTTGAATTCTGACTCAGAACTTGGCTAGTCTGAAAAACTTTTCAGTTCACTCATTTATGACAGTTGCATCTGAACTGGAGCTATATTTTGTGTTAAAGAGAAGCACTACTCGTTGCTTCTGCTGCTGTTTGCGTTGGTGTGCGTCTGAAAGCTTTGTATATCTTTCTGTTTTGAATCATTATTTACTATCGTTCTTTGTTGTTTATACTGCTAAATATAACTTACTCAACATCACACATTAACCTGACATAGCTAGCTTCAATCTAAATCGTTATTGCTAGCACAACATGCTAGTAATTCGCTAGGGAGCCGGGAGCCAGTGCGCCTGACATCAAAGCAAATTTAAAAGTGCTGGCAAATGCTAATCGTAAATTCTCTAAGATTATTATTCACGTCGGCACAAATGATGTTCGACTCCGCCAGTCGGAGATCACCAAAATTAATATTAAAAAGGTGTGTGAACTTGAAAGTACGATGTCAGGCACTGTAATTTGCTCTGGCCCCCTTCCTGTTCGTAGGAGTGATGAGACAGTCAGTAGATTGAGTTCACTCAATGGCTGGCTGTCGAAGTGGTGTCCGCAAAATAATATAGAATTCATAGACAATTGGAAAAGTTTTTGGGGCAGACCTGACCTGTTGAAAAGAGATGATATTCATCCCTCCTGGGATGGTGCTGCTCTTCTCTCTAGTAATTTGGCTCATAGTCTTAGAGATAAAACATGACAATCTGGGGCTCAGGTCAGGAAGCAGACAGACTGGCTTAACCGACCGTCTGCTAGCTGTCTCATGTCACCAAGGTCAGATAAATCCCATCACATAGAGACTCTTTCACGTAGCTATCATCACATAGAGACTGTGTCTGTTCCCTGAATTTGGAAATCCAAAAAACGTTTCAACCCATCTAAGGTTAAAAATTTAATTGATTTAAAATTTAATTCAACAAATACAAAACAGCTATAATGCAGATAAGCAAATGATAAAGCTTGGGTTGCTGAATATTCTATCCCTTACTTCAAAAGCACTTATTGTTAATGATATGATTACTGACTATAATCTAGATGTGCTGTGTTTGACAGAAACCTGGCTAAAACCAAACGATTACATTACTTTAAATGAGTCCATCCCGCAAGATTACTGTTATAAACATGAACCTCGTCTGAAACGCAAAGGGGGAGGTGTCGCTGTAATTTATAGTAATATTTTCAAAATCACTAAGAAATCTAGTTTTAAATATACTTCTTTTGAAGTGTTGGTGCTTAATGTAAAAATATATAGTGTAAATGGCAAATCAACCTACTCATTGTCGTAATCATACTCTAGATCTAATATTATCACACGGAATAAATGTTGATGCCGTTGAAATTCTGCAGCAGAGCGATGACATCTCAGATCATTATCTAGTCTCGTGTAAATTACATTTAGCCAAGGCTGCAAAGCCGACTCCGTGTTACAAATATGTTAGACCTATCACTTCTGCCACTAAAGATTGCTTTATTAATAATCTTCCTAATCAGTTTCATCATCTCAGCATCCCGGATAGCTTAGAAGAACTCGATATTGCAACAGAAACTTAACTCTCTCTTTTTCAGCACTTTAGACACAGTTGCTCCGTTGCGCTTAAAGAAGATTAAAGAAAATAGTCCAACGCCGTGGTACAACGAGCACACTCAGGCACTTAAGAGAGCAGCCAGAAAAATGGAGCGCAACTGGAAGAAAACAAAACTAGAGGTATTTCGCATTTCATGGAAAGAGAGTTCGATTGACACAGAGAGGCCTTAAAAGCTGCTAGATCTGCTTATTTTTCAACCCTATTAGAAGAAAATAAACAAAAACCTAGGTATTTATTTGAAACAGTGGCTAAACTAACGAAAAAGAAAGCTTCAAGCCCAGAAATTTCCAAGCAACACAGCAGTAATGACTTTATGAACTTCTTCACTTATAAGATTGATAATATCAGGGACAAAATTATAACTATGCAACCGTCTACTACAGTATTGCATCAGGGAGTGCATTGTAGTCTCCCTAAGGAAAAATTCGATTAATTTATTGCTATAGGAGAGGAAGAATTCGCTAAACTCATTAAATCATCTAAACCGACAACATGTATGTTAGACCCTATACCGACTAAGCTACTGAAAGAGATGCTTCCAGAGGTCATAGATCCTCTTCTTACTATCATTAATTCATCTTTGTCTCTAGGATACGTACCAAAAACATTTAAGCTGGCTATGATTAAACTGCTTGTTAAAAAAACGCAACTTGATCCTACAAAATTAGTCAATTACAGGCCGATCTCGAATCTACCCTTTCTGTCAAAGATACTAGAAAAGGCAGTATCTTCACAACTATGTTCCTTTTTAGAAAGAAATGATATCTGCGAGGATTTTCAGTCAGGATTTAGACCGTACCATAGTACCGAGACAGCTCTCATTAGAGTCACAAATGATTTAGGGATAATCCTTGGTTTTCTCAAGAACTAGCCCAGTTAGTTCAATCAAGAAATAAACAGTAGTCCCTCGCAAGGAGGACCAGCAGTAATGTAGACTGGCAACGTTTCAGAACTTTGAGAAATCAATGTACCTCAGCCATTTGGACCTCTAAATCAAATTATTATCTTACCTCAACTACTAAATTATCAGTAGTTGAGGTAAGATAATAATTTGATTTAGAGGTCCGAATAATTAGAACAATCCATCTAAATTCTGGAAAACAATTAAAGTATTGCAGAATAAAAAGGTTTCAGATTTTCCCCAGCAATTGATATTGGAAATATAACTATCACAGATAAAAGTGACATATTAAATGCCTTTAATGCTCATTTTAAGAAGGCAGGTCATTTATTTGATCAGCAGTTTCCATCAATTTCAGTTGATCCTTCAACATGTTTTTTGCTACCTAGTACACCCTCAACCGCTGTTTTCTCATTTGATTTTGAAGCCCTACAAGTTCAAGATGTTATGCAATCGCTGAATTCTATAGACCACAAAAAGGCGCCCGGACCTGATGGTCTGGATCCCTTTCTGTTAAAGGTGGCTGCACCGGTTATAGCTGAGCCTATTACTCACATTTTTAACATGTCAATAAGTTTTAATCAGGTTCCAGCTATTTGGAAGCAAGCTTACATTACACCCCTATTTAAAGCTGGCGATCGATATGACAACTACAGACCAATTTCTAATCTTCCTGTTCTTTCAAAATATTGGAATCTTTAGTTGCTACCCAACTTAAATCATATTTGCACTCGCATACCATTTTAAACGAAATGCAATCCGGCTTCCGGTCGGGGCACAGTACAATATCCGCCACTTTAAAAGTCATGGATGACTTTAAAGAGGCTATGGACAGTAAATTTACCTGTGTTTCTCTGTTCATAGACCTCACAAAGGCGTTTGATACTGTGGACCATCCATTACTGGTTAATACCCTGCTGAGAGCTGGCATTGGATGTAATGTGGTCAAATGGTTCCATAGCTACTTGACCAATCGTTCACAAATGGTCAAATATGGCAATATGTCAAACCCAGTTCTTGTTACGAAGGGTGTTCCACAAGGCTCAGTTTTGGGACCCTTGCTTTTCCTAGTTTATATTAATAATATTTGTGATAAGTTTAAATTTTGTACCCTGCAACATGCTCTACTAGATTTGAAGCTGTTGTTAAACCCACATAAAACTAAAGTTATGGTTTTTACTACTGGGCGAACAAAGCTACCATCCTTCTCCATCACGTCACTGGATGGAGTCTGTATCCAGTCTGTAGATAATTACAAATATCTGGGATTTTGGATGGATAAAAACCTAAACTTTAAATACCATGTTGATTATCTTGCAAAGAAATTAAAATTCACATTGTTTTTTTTGTATAGGCTAAAGCCCTGTTTTTCATTGGCTTCACGAAAACGCTTAGTTGCTAGCCTTTTCCTGTCACAGATTGATTATGGGGATACTATCTACAGATTTGCCTCTCTGTCCACCTTGTCCAAACTTGACCCCCTTTATCACTCTGCTCTCAGATATGTCACTAACTCTAGTTTTAGGACACATCATTGTATACTGTACAGTTTGGTAGGATGGTCATCCCTTCATTTGCGCAGGCTTGAACATTGGTATATTTTAATTTACAAGGTTATTTTAGGAAAACTTCCAAATTATTTAAATAGGAAATTTTTATCATTTCAAAGTTGTCATAATCTCAGGTCACATAACTGGCTACATTTCAAAGTGCCGGCTATCAGAACAGAGGCTGGAAAGCTAAGCCTGTTCTATTATGGCCCTTGGTCTTGGAATGATGTGCAGACCAAACTCAAACTACAATCCCTCATCTCTTTAAATGATTTTAAACATAGAATAAAGAAGTTGGTTACTGCTAATTGCAGCTGTTTTGCCAATTCTACCACTTAACTCCTTATTAAACCTATGATTTAAATAATGTTGTTTTTGTGATCAGTACTATGTAGAGTATTATGTATACCTAAATGTTTGTGCTGCTGTGCTGTGTTTCGGTGTTGTACATCATTTTTGTTGTGGAGACTTGTTTTGTTGTGTTTTTTTTTGTTGTATCAAATGATGATGTTGTTATTGTTTTTTTATTGTGGCTTGTTATCTGTCTAATCCTGCTATCTGACCCTATCTTGACTAGGGGCCCTATCTTGCACCCAGCGCAATTGACTTTGTACACCGACACATGTATCATTCCTATTTTGCACCTGCGCAAAGCGCGCTTTTCCCTCCACAGAAGCACGTTGCTAAACTAGGGAATGAACTTGCGCTCCCTGGGCGGTTCAGCGCAAAAAAGGAGGCGTGTTCCGGCGCAAACGTTCCTTCATGCTATTTTGCAGGTTTAGAAAACAATTGCGCCACTAACCAGGAAAAAATAGTTTAAAGTCAGTGGCGCGTTGCGCATGTTATTCATGTGCTATTTTAAGGGCGCATGCTTGGCCATAATCAATGTAGAGTGTGCACAACGCGCATACACTTTGATTCTCTCATCTACACAGAAGCAGCAGTCTTCATTTTTGCAAATCATACATTATTACGATAGATAGATAGATAGATAGATAGATAGATAGATAGATAGATAGATAGATAGATAGATAGATAGATAGATAGATAGATAGATAGATAGATAGATAATTAATAGTTAATTTGGGTGGGTTTCTCCATTTCAATGTAACTTCTCTCTTTTATGGCCGTGACGAGAGCGTTGCTCTCCTTGGCTGTGAACCGCTCCTGGCGCGCGCCTGGCAAATCCGCCGTTACAATAGCAATCCGCTATGGAAAAGCGCGTCTGCTCTTAAAGGGAATGTGAGATGACGCTCTGATTGGTTTATTTCATGTTACGCCCAAACCACACCTATGAATAATGAAGCTACTTCAGACCAACCCATTTTAGATTTGCGCCTGGCGCAAGAGTCATTTATCCCGCCGGGAAAATAGCAACAGCGCTCAAGACCCGCCCACAAAGTTACTTGCGCTTTGCGCTTGACACTTGCGTTTCAGATCGTTAAAATAGGGCCCTAGGTCTCACTTGTAAAAGAGGTTTTAACTTCGATGTGAATTTCCTAGTTAAATAAAGGTTTAATAATAATAATAAAAATTTGCTCTTATCATCCGATCGTGGTTGTATCTCTCTATTGGTGTTACTCAATCTTAGTGCTGCATTTGACACTATTGACCACAACATTCTTTTAAATAGACTTGAAAATTATGTTGGCATTAGTGGAATTGCATTAGCATGGTTTAAATCATACTATCTGACCGTTATCAATTTGTAGCAGTAAATGAAGAGATGTCTTATCGATCACAAGTTCAGTATGGCGTACCACAAGGCTCAGTACTAGGACCACTACTGTTCACTCTGTACATGCTACCATTAGGAGATATCATTAGGAAGCATGGAATTAGCTTTCACTGTTATGCCGATGATAC
Source organism: Abramis brama (assembly GCF_963993115.1). NCBI lineage: Eukaryota > Metazoa > Chordata > Actinopteri > Cypriniformes > Leuciscidae > Abramis > Abramis brama. Next base: position 36,011,691 of record NC_139967.1, on the reverse strand, counting down.
TCAGCTCTATATTTCTTCACAACCTAACGAAAACTACCAATTCACAAAATTAACGGAATGCATAGCTGATAAAAAATTGGATGACTAGTAATTTCCTACTACTAAATTCTGAAAAAACAGAGATTATAATTATTGGACAAAAAACTTCCTCACGTAATAACCTAGAATACTGTCTAACACGTGATGGCTGCTCTGTTAAGTCTTCGTCGTCGGTTAGGAACCTGGGTGTGCTCTTTGATACCAATCTTTCATTTGAAAGTCATGTGTCTAGTATCTGTAAAACCGCATTTTTCCATCTTAAAAATATATCTAAATTACGCCATATGCTCTCATTGACAAATGCGGAACAATTAGTTCATGCGTTCATGACCTCAAGGCTAGATTATTGTAATGCTCTACTGGGTGGTTGCCCTGCACGCTTAATAAACAAACTACAGCTGGTCCAAAACGCAGCAGCTCGAGTTCTTACCAGAACCAGGAAGTATGACCATATTAGCCCTGTTCTGTCAACACGGCATTGGCTCCCTATTAAACATCGTATAAATTTAAAAATATTGCTGATTACTTACAAAACACTAAATGGTTTAGCTCCGCAGTACTTGAGCGAGCTCTTAACGCATTATAGTCCTTCACGTCTATTGCGATCTCAAAATTCCGGCCAGTTGATAATACCTAGAATATCAAAATCGACTGCTGGCGGTAGATCCTTTTCCTATTTAGCACCAAAACTTTGGAACAGTCTTCCTACCATTGTCCGGGAAGCAGACACACTCTGTCAGTTCAGCAGCGGCCCCCTAAGTTAATAACTAATGATCTTAGTGACGGAAGTGAATCAATCAAATTAACTTTAGCTGGAAAATAACTTTTATTCAAGAACTGCTATAAAGCCAAAACAATCTCTGTTACTTTAAACTATCCTTGTATCTCTGTAAAGCCGCTTTGGAACAATCTACATTGTTAAAAGCGATATATAAATGAAGATGACTTGACTTGACACTCCAATTCTGCTTTACAATAGTAGCCAAAAGTGATGTCTTGCCAATCTTCACCCTTTATTCAATTATTAAAAGTGTGTTAAAGAATTTGTAAGCATATTGAATAGTTGTGCCAGGCTGTAATACAAAGAAAATACGAACTCATGAAAAAGCAAGTGAGAACCATCCAAATATGTATAACTTATGTTGTACTCTAAACCTATAAAACCTGTAGCTGTAGTTTACCTTTTTTGCCAAATCATTTTGTCAGATAAATACCTTAACCAAGTTTAGTTTAGTTCTTCCATCATATTTAAAATATAAAAATATATATAGATTATAGATGGTTTAACCCTCTGATGGTTTTCGGGGTCTTTTTGACCCGCAAATGACTTTTGCTGAATTTAAAAAAAAAAATATTTTTGTCCAAATGGCATGAAACTTTGTACGGCTCTCAACCCTTTCTAGATCTACAATAAAAATAAATAAATTGTAATGATATCTGTTTTTATGTTAGCGTGAAAAAAATAGTGACTTTCGTGGTCGTCGGGGTCTCCAGAGACCCCAGGCAATAACATGTAATTTTGTAACAGAATGATATTTTTTTTTTTTTTTTTTTTTTTTTTACAAATGTAATTTTACTCTGTTTATTAATGTTTTTACTCCACATTTGTGCAGTTTTTGGAGGATTTATGATATATTTTAAATTTATATAAAAAAATAAAAAAAAAAAATTAAATAGGTTTTTATACAAAAACAGTTTTTTATGTAAAATTCACTTTATAAAAGACCCAAATTTCTAAATTTAATTTATGGGGATAACATGGATAATTTGACATGGTTTAGTGTAAAATTTTTGCCCATATTTTGTAAAATGTAGTTTTGAAAGTAAAAAATTATAATTTTAGCCACTAGATGGCTATAGAGCCCCATTATATGCTATTTGCTATTTGACTAACTGAAAGATATCTTTTCACAAGTTTTCCCAGTTGGATTCATATCTAAATATTATGAAATCACAATTCTAACAATAAAAATTACTTTTTTGTCAAAGTTTAATTTTTTTTGGTACATTTTAAAATATATCATAAATCCTCCAAAAACTGCACAAATGTGGAGTAAAAACATTAATAAACAGAGTAAAATTACATTTGTTAAAATAAAAAAAAATTATACTGTTACAAAATGACATGTTATTGTCTGGGGTCTCTGGGGACCCCAAAGAACACGAGTGTGGACACAAACGAAGACCATCAGAGGGTTAATTGAACATGTAGGGTCATTAAAAACACAAATACCCTCCGGACATCACTTTTGGCCACTACTGTATATTGTTTATATCCAAACAGTTTGTTTTAATGTATATAAGATATGAGATTTATTGTCTGTGGCCATAAATAGAAAGTCCTTGTAATGATATGTGTGCATTTCTCACAATTTCTCCAGTCATCTTTTCCTCAATCCAGCGGGATGGCTATATGGGAAATCAGTAGCTCTCTCAATCTAGAGGGGTTTCTTCTGGGACTGTGTGTGAAGGGCGTCTTGGACTCATTTTGAATGCAAGCCTCTGTGCTGACTGCTGAGATGTGCTTCAAGGTTGTGATTGGATGTCACAACCTATAGGGACTATGTTTCTCAAAAGCATCCCAAAATCACCATAGAAAATGCTGATAAAGCCCTGCAAACAGTAATGCAAATGAACACTAGCAAATATGAGTAAAGATTGGTTATTTAATTGATAAATGACACTGTAGTTTTCCCTTATAAATCTACTAGTACACCTCACTTCTCTCTCCTCCTCCTCAAACATTTCTGTCACCACACTCTCTCCACTGTAATCCTTCAGCCTTGCAGAGGCACATGGGAAATATGCCCTGTCAGAGAGCTTCGTTCTTTTGCGTTGTGAAATATAATCTATAATTAGATGAATTGAGTATGACTGAGTACGGACTGGTGGGAAACATCATCCATTAGAATGAAAGAAAGCAGGACCACCGCAGGAACCCATCATAACCCTGTTAGAAGATGAAGATGTGACCACAGAGGAGAATGTGGAGAAGTCTCTCACTAGTGCTGTCAAAGAAATGAGAGACAAAGCTCTTTTTCCTGAAGATTGCTCACAGGAGACCCTTATCGGAGTGTGTATGTCAGTATATTTTCCAAAACTGTGTGTAACAGTGCTCCTTGTACCTGACTGGTACTTCTTGGAAGACAATAGTCTGACTTTGATTAGCTGTGTTTTTTTTAATGAGGTCAACAGAAATTACAGAAATGATTGTGTTGAAGTTTTGGCTCAGTGGTTAGTGCAGGGCCATAACCACAATACATTATTCAGAATATCCAGTATTTTTCAATTAAAGGCTCTTAAAATTGTACCTTAGTGCAATATTGAATTTTGGTTGCATAGTGCAAAGCAGTATTGCATTGATTATTTCTTGATAGAAAAAATCTAAACCCCTCATTAAAGTTTGCAAATTTTCCTTTGACTTGCAATCGAATGTTTGTGAAAAAATTATGGCAGTGTAAAATATTTGCATAATGAGTCATTTGCTGCCTTCGTTGCCTGCCTTTTATAAAAAAAAAAAAAAAAAAAAAGCAGAAAGTTTTCTTTTAGATATAGGGTTCAGTCTTACAGTTTGCTTAAAAACTATATCACATTGTATAAATGGAACAGAATAGCAAGAGAGCTTGGTATAAAGTGTACGGTATGAGGTTTTCTTCCACTGCAGTGTTCAGGGGAGGGCATGATACTGTATAAGCTGACAGATATGCATTTTCTTTTCTCTCTCAGTCTGTCAGCTTACAGAGAGTGGGGACTTACAGAATGGTAAATGGACTGCATTTATATAGCGCTTTCACAGACCTATGGCCACCAAAGCGCTTGAGAAGCAGAAAGCTAAAGACATAAACCGAGCCTCCTCTCAGTGTTTGGATTCATTTTTCCTGGATGCTCATGTTTGTACAGTGCTCAGAGATGCTATTATCCCTAGTATTTGGCTGCTCAGTCAGCTGTGTAATAGTTTGGGAAAGAGTATTTCTTCTCGCTCTTTTCTCTCGCTCTCTCTTTTGGGTGTATTTGACATTTTGAGCATTTTTATGATTGAAAGTATGAGTGTTTTTTAGTTAAAATCTATAAATATCTTATCAATAATATTCCATAACTTGTCACTCTCTAATTAATTCTTTAATGTTTGTCTTTACAGCTCTCCTTTACAAGCCTATTGACCGTGTCACTCGCAGCACTCTTGTCCTGCATGTGAGTTGTTCTCTCTAAAAAAAAATACGTCTATTGATTGTACAGTTAGGTTTAAAATCGTAAGGTCACCTCTACTAAGGCAAATGCACAGGCTAGTATTTTTCTGGAGTCACAGACATTTGGAGTTGTGGCGTTTATCTGTAAACCGTAGTTAAGTGTGCCATAAAGAGACACTCCAACACTACTAAATTCTACTGTTTAAAGATTATCATATCCATTAAGATTCGAGTATCAACATGTCAGACCTGATTTTTTATTACGGATCTTTTACAAAGGCCATTACAAATCCAGATGTCAGTAGGAGGTGGTTCAAACCAAAAAATATCTCAACGAGATATATAAAACCTCAACGTGAGGTACTATAACTTTTGATAATGGATAAAAATTCCACCAGTATCTTAGTCCAAAATGTGACTTCCTCATATACACAGCCATTCAAAAGTTTTGTGGTCAGCAAGATTAAAAAACATAAAATAAAATCAGGACACATTAATTTGATCACAAGTGACAGTAAAGATTATTTATTGATTATGTTATAATGTTAAATGCCTTTATTTTGATTTATCAAAGAATCCTATAAAAAATGTATTATGGTTTCCATAAAAATATTAAGTAGAATAACTGTTTTCATCATTGATAGTAATAAAAATGATTGAACAGCAAATCAGCTAATTATAATGTTTTCTAAAGGATCATGTGACACTGAAGACTGGAGTAATGGCTGCTGAAAATTCAGATTTGCCATCACAGGCATAAATTACATTTTAAAATATATTAAAATAGAAAACAGTTCTTTTAAATTGCAATAATATTTCACAGTATTCCGGTTCTTACTTTACTTTTTTTTTTTATCAAATAAATTCAGTCTTTCAAAAATATTTTAAAAGTCTCACCAACCCCAAACTTTTGAACTGTAGTGTAGGTTTATAACTTTAGCATTTTTGTTTTAGTAGTGGGATTATCACTTTAAGAATACACATAAAACTCATGTATGTTGTCTTTTTGTTTTATTATATAAGGACTTGTTGAAACACACCCCTAAAGATCATCCAGACTTCCCATTACTGCAGGATGCTCTGAGAATATCCCAGAACTTCCTTTCCAGCATCAATGAAGAGATTGACCCGCGCAGGACTGCCGTGACCACACCGAAGGGAGAGGTGTGTGACTTTGTGTGTTTGTGCAACTTTGTGTGACAGAAGAGAGTATGAAGCATATACATATACATGTATTTTGCATATACAGTCCTTTGCTGTAAGTAACGCTTTAAGACAGGTGAGGTATCAATGCCTTTTGTAAGAGTGTTTTCACACCTACTTTATTAATAGCATTTTATTCAGAACCTGGTATGTTTTTTTTCTTCTTAGTTTTGGTCTGTGTGGGCATTCCACAGCAAAAAACCCCCCTAAAAACCCACCTCACCTTGAGTCAGCTTTGCATCAATATATATCTGGGGGTTTTTTCATAGTACCTGACAGATCAATCATTCAAAGAAATAATCAACAAATTAGTCAATTATGAGTATAATCAGATCAGAAGTTGCAGCCATTGAACTCGCTTCTTAACCATCATGGTATAATGCATAGTTGTAGGAATAGACTCTATGCACGGCCTAATGCCTATGTATTTCCGCTAAAATCTCAGTTGTACGCACACTTCTGGTATAGTATTCTCTGAAAGCAAACTGTGGTAAAAGTAAACTCTTTCTGTCATATTTTGACTAACTATCGATCACAACTAACTGTGTGATCTATATTACTATATTACACAACTAACTGCGTGATCACAACTAACTGTGTTATCACAACTATAATGCAATAATATAATATTATTATTATGCAGCTCGGGTACAGGGTACTCCTTAAATGAAAAGAAAAGCAAGTTTTTGTTTTAGTTTTTTTTTTACCTCAAAAATTTCTCCCTGCCAGTTTAAAGGCATAGTTCACCCAAACATTAATGTAATTTACTCACCCTCATGTCATTCCAGACTCGTACAAAACGAGATGTTAGACAGAAAGACTCATTTTCTTTATTGTATGGAAAAAATATGTAATCAAAGTGACTAGTGACTGAGCCTGTCATTCTGCCTAACATCTCCTATTGCGTTCCACAGAAGTCAGATATACAGGTTTGGAACTATATGAGGGTCAATAAATGACAGAATTTTACAGATAACAGAGACTCACTAGGAATACCAAGTGGGCATATTAGGATGAGCCAGTGTTAGCCAACCCTTTTCCTAGAGACACACCAACAGTACAGTGTCTTGGATATCTCACTTATCTTACACACCCATTTTAGGTCTTGGTCTAGCAAGCAGCGTATGAGTTGAATTTAAAACATGTACTGTTTATGTGTCTCAAGGAACATCATTGGAAAACACAGGGTAACCATTAATCATTTATCTCATTCTTCTCAAAATTCACTTAAACTTACCACTGTTCTGGGTTTGTGCCAGCTAAGCAGAGAATGTGCTGTCTGGTACAGTAGTGTGGTTACACAGTGCTGTGCCAGCAACACAATAATAGCTATGCTGGGACAGTATGACAGGGTTGGAGTCCTTTAACACAATCTCTAAAGATAATTAAACAATGACAAAAAAATAATAAATGATTGACCCCAAATGATAGGATATATGCATAAACAACAAGATTACTGTCTTTCCTTTTAAAGTGCTAAACTTTTCTACTGAATAAATTTGTTATTCATTATTTCATTTGTGGCATGGTTGTTGGTGACATGGGTGTTTTAGAAACTAAAACACGCACAACCATCTCTAGGGTTAACAGATAATTTTCAGAAAAAGTGAAAATATCCAGTGAGCTGTAGTTCTGTGGGCGAAAATTCCTTGTTGTTGATGCCAGAGGTCAGAAGAGAATAGCCAGACTGGTTTGAGCTGATAGAAATTCAACAGTAACTCAAATAGCCACTTGGTACAACCGAGTTATGCAGAAGAGCATCTTTGAATACACAACATATAACTTTGACACAGATGGGCTACAGCAGCAGAAGACACACCGGGTGCCACTCCTGTCAGCTAAGAACAGGAAACTGAGGCTACAATTCACATGAGCTCACCAAAACGTTGCCTGTTCTGATGAGTCTTGATTTCTGGTGCAACATTTAGATGGTATGGTCAGAATTTGGCATAAACAACATGAAAACATGGATCCATCCTGCCTTGTATGAATGGCACAGGCTGCTGTTGGTGGTGTAATGGTGTGGGGGATATTTTCTTGGCACACTTTGGGCCTCTTGGTACCAATTGAGCATTATTTAAACGCCACAGCCTAACTGAGTATTGATGTTGACCATGTCCATCCCTTTATAAGCACAATAATGAGCCATGTCACAAAGCTCCAATCATTTCAAACTGCTTTCACTTTACTCAAATGGCCTCCACAGTCACCAAATTTCAATCCAATAGAGCACCTTTGGGATGTGGTAGAACAGGAGATTTGCATCATGGATGTGCAGCCGACAAATCTTCAGCAACTGCGTGATTCAGTCATGTCAAATTCTTGCTATTTGCTCAAGAGAATGATCTATTTAAGTCCACGTCATTCTAACAGGAAACTGTTCTTATAACCACAGGTCAAGAGCTGTAGTTCCACCCACACAAATTGTAATGCTATTTGCGACTATTTGTTGGAACTGTTTTCTGGAAACACTGAATCGTTGAACTACTTGCGACCATAGTCAGCTATGTCTGCCAACAATGCTTGTAAAAAACGTACCCCTAACAAATAAGAAGATACTCAAAACACAAATGTAGGGAGGCGGAAAGAGAGTTTGTAATCACAACTGTATAAAAGCATATAAAAAGGTGCAATACCGCAACCTACTATGTTCAAGTGTCAAAAAGATTTCTGCCACTGGATTAATTGTGTGTTTAGTATTAACATGATATCAATATTTCATTTTTAAAATATCACAGGCTCGTCAGCTGGTGAAGGATGGCTTCCTGGTGGAGGTGTCGGAGGGGACGCGTAAACTCCGTCATGTCTTCCTCTTCACAGACCTTCTGCTCTGTGCCAAGATGAAAAAGACAGCAGTTGGGTATGAACATGGACAGTTCAAATTGGTGTAGGATTCAGAATTTTCACTCAAAAATGCTCTTAAATTTCACTAAATAATTACAAAGAAATGGCAAGTAACACACTCAATAAAACAACATTTTGAAGTAGAAATACTGAAATTGTATTTTACTGTAAAATGTACTCCAATAATCTTTGATTTATTTACAACTTTGAAACCAAATTTTTACAGTTTACACAAACTCACTTTCTCTCTCAGTTATGTGTTACCACTACATGCATACATCACATTACAAGCAGTTGTGTGTTTGGTGCTTGTAGATTAAGTGTTGATTTACAAAGGTGCGATATCATTTGTCACTCTGTTGTTGTCATGGTCACTATGTCAAAGACATCGTACTATTGATTAATAGCTGTTGTTACCCTCATGCAGCTACAGCCTTCCCAGAATAACAGGCATACGTAACACACACACACACACCACACACACACTATAGGCTGTGCATTTGCACATGAAGATACCTCATAAAACTGATTTCGAACAGGCTTCTGAGACAGCGTAATGGTTTAATGATTTACAACAAAATAGAGCAAGATTTGGGACTAAGCGAATATAAATGTACATTTACACACAAACTGACCACCAACCACAACTTTCAGATGTCATATATATTTTTTTAGCTTAACTGTCATGGAATGGAACATGAAGGATACATCTATGCTACCTTCAAAAATCGATCAGATGAAGGTATCTCAGGAGACAGGAAGTGAAGCTAACATTAATTTGGAATTAACCTAGGAATGCATCCTCCGAGGGCAGCATTTTTAAGTTTCAAACGCAGCCATAATCTACTTTGCCTCATATGCTCGGCATTATGGGGCATTCAGTTCTGGGTTTTGTTCTCAGCATTGGCAGAGACTGTAAAGTATTCAGCATGCTTTTTTCAGACGCATGCAGGAGATGATTTTAATTGGTTGTTAAGCATGATGATGAACAGATTATATGCTGCTGCAGAGCCATGTGACTGACAGAGCAGCTGCAGAGCATCAGAATCATCTGACAATAAGAGTGCATTATCAAGCATTTCTGCAGTGGAAACACATTTTGATTCCTGAAGCGTGCGTGTGTGTACTGTATATATTCTCCATAGTGAGTGCTTAGATTAATAGCTTACATAAGTCTCAACAGAGCCAGGAAGAAAATGATATCATGAAGCATGTGTTTGCAATCAGGAACGAATTATACACTTAATACACTCAAATTATATACTTAATATATAAATACATTAAGGTTGTCAATTTAATTTAGTGTGCTTATTTATAAAAATTAAAGCAATAAAAAATAACATAATAAATCATGGTTTTATTTGACAATTAAGTATGTTTCTCTCTTTGTGTGTTTGTCAGGAGGCATCAGCAGTATGAATGTAAATGGTACATCCCTCTGGCTGATCTGAGCTTCCAGACTCTGGATGACACGGACTCTCTCCCTCACGTCCAGACACTCTCTGAGCACGAGATCGAGGAGATGAAGATCAAGATCTCCACTATCAAAAGCGAGATCCAGAAAGAGAAGGTACGATCTAAATGAGGACTTATGATAAAACCTAAGCTAAAAATTAAGCTAAATGTTAGTGGTGCTTGTTAAGACATTGCCTATATTTAGGGTTGGAAATTTAGCAAACCCTGTATATATTTACAGTACATACATAATTATTAGGCAAGTTGATATTCTGATCAAATATTTTTTTACAATCACACTTTACCAATTGAAAACCACATCATTCTTAATAATTACTATTAAGATTGTATATAATCATTAATCGGCAATGTGTAATTGTTGATGAGGGCTTAAAGTGAAAAACGCCTTATAATTTAGATGTGTTATTAACATAGTTCTGGAAAATGGTGGCACTGGAGACTAAAGGAGGAGATTGTTTCACACCTTATTCTTCACCCTTATTGTTAAAGTGTTTTGCTGTTAATATCTTTTTTTAATAACTTATTTTTTGTGACCCTGCTGTGCCAGTGACCAAAATTCATAGTAGTTTTTAAGATTGATGTTTTGGAATTGGTCAAATATGCTTAAAAACAAAAAGATTAGAATATCGACTTGTCTAATAATTATGCACCCACTGTAGTGGCCAAAAGTGATTTCCGGCCTAGGAAAATGTACATCACCCTTTATTCAAATGTTATTTTATATGCTTTGTTTTATTTGTGATAACGCAATAAAACATGCCAAATTGTGGCTTTTTTGTTTGTTTTTTTGGCCAGGTTGACATACAAAGAAATTATGTATAACACGTGCAAAAAAAACAAAGAGTCAAGAACTCTGGGCAGTGGACTTTTTTTTTTGATGGTGCTGAGAACATGTTAGCCAGATCCTGAACACACAGCGCTCCCATTCTCTGTCTTCATTAATTAACGATCTGTTTAACAGTCCTATCTAATAAAGTAAACGGTATATGAAAAAGTATTATAGTGTTTGCTGTGTGGTTGTTGCCCAATGTCGCTCGATAAGCAGAAATACATAAATCATGTTTCGCTTGTTCCTGTGGTACAAACACGCTAAAAAAAGGGGGCTTCCGGAAATAGTTGTAGACACTGTGAAAACATTCCTCTAGTGTGAAAGGCCTTATAGTTTACACTTTTGGGGGAGAATTTTTTTTTCTTTTTCATTTTGTGTGTATTTGTGAGTTCAAGTGCAATTCAGTATCGCACACTATATGGGGCTGTTTACACCTAGCCACTTCATGCGTTTTCTGTGATCGGATAGCTATCCGATCGTGAAAAGACCAGGTGTAAATGCCCTCCGAAACGCATTTGAGACAGATTTAACACTGAAGTGGCCTGGGCCGCATTCCAGATGAAACTGGACAAGTGTACATGCATCTGGTTGTTGAAACCACATATGTAAATTCCAACAATGCTAAAAAATAAACGCATGAGAGCGTGTTATAGGCTATATGTCATGTTATAGCCAGATATGACAGCGTTACTGCAGCACGCATCACTGAAGATGAGCAGCTGAGCATCTATTCATCAAGCCAATGCGCAAACTATCGCAAATCAAAGTGAAAGTAAGCCGCAGACGCTTAACACACAATCATCTTCATTAAAAGTAAAGAAACAAAATGATCTTACCAGTGATGTTGCCACTGTCTCCTATTGTGGTCTTTGATTTTGAAATTAGCTGATTATCAATAAAATGCAGCTCATATCGGTTGCTTTCGGTGACGTGAACTCCATTAAATCGAATTTATATCTGTGGTTTTGCGAAAACACATTTATGTGACCAGGTGTAAATGGAATCGTTTAGATAAATCAGATAGCTATCTGATCCGTAAAACGCATGAAGTGACCAGGTGTAAACAGTCCCTATGAGAGGAGGCTCTCTGTGTGCATGCATTGGATTTGGTGTGATTGCCGAAATGAGTTCTCTTTTGCGTCGTCTTGCGCTTGAAAATGGTTTGATATCACATTAAATGCGCACACAGGAATTGATTGATAAGCCAAACCTACTTAATCACCTTTAAAGTATAAAAATATATATTAAAAAATTGACTTCAATTGCTATAATTTGTTGTCTGGGCAACATAAAACATCTTTATATGTTGTCACTCAGCTGTGTTCAATAAGTTCTTAACCTAATTATCAGTATTTTCCAAAAGGTCGTGTCAGACTCCCTTAAGCATTGTTTTTTAGGCCTCTGTTTGTAATTAGGGAGAAAGTGGATTTTGTGGTTTGTTTACTGATTTTTGGCATTGCCAAAGCAGGTCACCGTGATGCTACTTCACATTTAGATTGATCTTAGACAGCCCGCTTCCTTTATTCAGGTGAGGTCACCACAGGACAGCGAGGTACAGTAGTGCCTCACATGCAGAGGAAAGGTGACACCCCGACTCTTATTCTCGGTAATGTGGCTGACTCCACTGTATGAACGGATTTGTTTATGCTAGCTGTCAATTAGAGAATTGAACGAGTTCCCCTCCAAGAGCGCTCACTTCTGGGATTGTCGGATCTTCTCATCTGGGATTTCCTTTAGCTCAGAGCGATTACTGCACCACAGAGTCATGTAGTCCATAACATTGTCAAGATATAATATAACATCAGCACATTAACGACTGAGGAGTAGGAGCTCTGGAGTCTTTAATTAGCTGTGGAAGCCTGATAACATAATTTCCACTAAAGCTCATATACACACATTGAGAGGATGATAGCATCGGCCATAATGGAAACTTTCACAGACACAAAAATGCTCCTAATATGAATTATTTTTTATATTTATAACATAAAATAGCATTTCCAGAATATCAGCAAGATTGCAAAAGTGTTATTGATTTTGTACAACATTTCAATAAACTTAATATTAAGTGACATGTTAGGCATAATATTGTCAATACTGACTGTTTTTGCTTTATTTCTCCAATGAAAATTGTTCCAAACAAAGCCACAGCAAAAGAGTTAAGTGTCTCTGAGCAACTGAGTGTGTGTTTCATTTCTGAACGATTCGGTTCAGTGATTTAATGACCCATGGATAAGCACAGTCAGTAAGCACTTGCTTTGTTACTGAATGAATCAGCCATTTTGAACGAATCAGCTGGGCGAATGCTTCGACTCACTTTAAGAGAGTAGGGCTGTGTTAGAAATCTCCCCAAACCCTTAGGGCACTATTTAAGGGAACAGCCATTTGTAGTGGTGTCTGAAACCATAGTGGGCGTTATCCAGTGCACTCATTCAATTCCAAAATGCATCACAAAAATGAGTGTACAATCGATGTACACTCAATGGCTAGAGAATACCCACAATGCACTGTGAGGGTCATGCCGAATAAATTTCTGCGTCTCGGCAGAAGATGGCGCCCACAGCTAAATCATCCATCCATCCATTTTCCAAACCGCTTGTCATAGAGGTCATACACTAATATCATACACTAATATCATAGAGGTATAAATTGTGAAGCAGTGTTATTTTAGTATTAGTTATGTACTAAAATAGTTTTTATTCAGTTTTAGTTTATTTCCACTTAGTAATTTTAGTGCTTCAACTTAAAGTTTAGGATATTTGCCAAGGCAACATTTATAATTTTCCTTTAGTGTGTATGTTTTTTTTTATCTAATAAGGTTGTATACATAGTTTCCATGATTGAGAACTTTTCATTACTATTGGAGCTGCCAGTTTGCTAACTTTCAAATGATTATTGAACAGCAAGCACAAACTATGCAAAAGCGACAGCCCTTCTGGCAAGCCTACTGTGAAGTTTGCTTTAAAGTTCCACAGATGTCACACCTTTGGAGTTTTGGCTTGGGAGATGTATGAGCAGTGTATTTTACTGTGGGCATGGGGTACTTTTTATCCCTGTTTGCCCCAAACCCATCTAGTGGGTTTGCTGCCAAAAAGCTCTTTTTTTTGTTTGTTTCATCTGACCATAGAATCCGGTGCCTTTTGAAGTTCCAGTCGTGTCTGACAAACAAATATTCTGGAGTTTGTTTTTGGATGAGTGAGAATGAATTTTCTTGAAACCCTCCCAAACAACATGTGATGATGTGGGTTATTTATTTATTTAATTTTTTTGCTTTCTGACCCCAAAACTCAACTAATCTCTGCAATTCTCCATCTGTGATCCTTGGAGAGTCTTTGGCCACTCAAACTTTCCTCCTCGCTGAGCATTAGAACAATTTAGACACATGTCCTCTCCATGTAGATTCGTTACATCTTTAGTTGATTGGAACTTCTTAATTATTGCTCTGATGCTGGAAGTGGGAATTTTCAATGCTTTAACTATTTTCTTACAGCCACTTTCTATTTTGTGAAGCTCAACAATCTTTTGCTGTACATCAGAACTATATTCTTTGGTTTTACTCATTGTGATGGATGATTGAGGGAATTTGGCCTTTGTGTTTCAACTCCAATGAAACAAGAAGTCATTGCTATACAATTTCATGTTCCAGGTTACTCTGGTGTGCTAAAAAGAAAAAAGGTAAATCTCAATGGAAATGTACTTCAGAGATATTTTACTCATAAACAATTGAGTAAAATAATGTGATTTACCCCCCACTTTCAATTATTTTGCTTTAATAAAAGGTTAGATTTTTGCAACATTTTTTAATGAAAGATCAAAGGGATAAACAATGCAGATTTATTTTTACAGCCATCTTTGACCATATTTACCATAATTATTGGGTGCCAATAATTCTGACCACAACTGTAAGTGCATGTTTAATGTACTAATATCAGATTGATTTGTGTGTGAACAGAAAGCACAGAAAGGTCAGAGTCGTAACGTGGATCGTCTAAGGAAGAAGATGAATGAGCAGGAGTCGTGTCTGCTGATACACTCCCCTACCATCCCATTCCGCATCCACAACAAACACGGCAAGGTACCACATCGCACAACCATTTGATTTACAACACTGTTATTTGTGAAAAGATATATTTTTAACACTTGTTACACATGACACATAAATGTTTTCTGTTTAAATGTTGTGCTTCTATTGTTTATAGCTTTCCAGTAGGGGGAGCCATTGTTATTCTACTCACTGTCTCTTTATCTCTCCAGAGCTACCTGTTCCTGCTGTCCTCAGATTATGAGAGGTCAGAATGGAGGGAAAGCATTCAGAAACTGATGAAGAAAGGTAAGAAAATGTGTTATTTTAAAAGATCAGATTATTCTCCCTTACAATATCAAATCATCATTAAAAAAATTACACAATCCATCATTTCTGTATTAGCCTCGCTGTCACTCCAGTAATGCTCTCTAAGGTTTAAAACTATTTAAAACTAATAGGTCCACTATAGGGCCTTAGCAAATTTAGCAAGAAGGCAGCAATATGATTTATTTATAATTATTTACAATAGGTTATAATAAAAATGTATAACTTAAAATGAAATGCTCTAAATTAAGTTAAGTGAGCTCTCACTTACAATGAGTTTATTTCCACCTGGTTATTTATGCTTATTTTAGATCCTGTTCCTGCAATTTTCTGTGTTCACAAAGCTGTTTACTTTTTTAATAATTATTCTTTTTTTAACACCAGAAAGACCAGACCAATCTTTTTTCTATGTTTTTTTTATTTATTTTTTATTTTTTATTAAGAGCCACAAAACATATGTTGCATTTTATGTTTAAATTATTTACCAAAAGGCAATCATTGTCGTCTTTGTCATCCAAGATGGAAGTGGGCTTCAAATAATGTGTTGGGCATTAGGGGGATTTGGAGTCATAATGATTCTTGAAAATGATCCTGAAAATGTCCTACCTTTCTGTGGACATCCTGAATGTTCAACAATACATGTGTAGCAGTGCTATTTTAGTATTATTTATATACTAATATAGTTTTTAATCATTTATTTATATATTATTATTATTATTTATATGTTTAGTTTTAATTTTAATTTTGTTTTAGGAATGTTATGTGCTTGCCATTTTTTCTCCATTTTTTTCTCACTGAAAAAACAATTTCTCTAATTTATTTTTTATTTCATTTTAGTTCCGTTTTACTTTATTTCCATTTAGTAATTTTAGTTTTAACTTTAGAGTTCTTAATTTTAGAGCTCACTGTGTGTGTATGTGTGTTTTTAGACCTGCAGGCATGTGTGTTGAGTTCAGTAGAGCTGCAAGTGTTAACCGGCTCCTGCTTCAAACTCAGAACTGTCCACAACATTCCCGTCACCAGCACCAAAGATGGTAAGTGACACATATTTTCACGTTTTTTTCTCTGCTCTCTGATATAGTTATATCTAGAGGGGTCAAATGTAAATGCTGTCTGAATCTGGGGAGACTGGGGTAAAATATGTCAGTGAAATCAATTTCAGTTTATATCAGATGTCCTGAGATACATTTAGTTTAGTTAGTATTAGTTTTTCATACATCTCATTTGTCTTTGACTTGAGGAGAACTTCAGTACAAAGCTTGTTCTCCATTCCAGTGTTTCTTTCCCTTTTGTTTCCAGTTAAATGCCTTCAGCTCTCATCCCAATAGTTTTTATTTATACTCACTACCCCATTTTCTTCATTCCTCTCTTTCTCTTTCCATGGGAGTCCAAATGGGATTTTCAGAAATCTAGGTTACAGTCTGGTTCTACTCTACTGATAAGCCTGTGCAATGTAGATGCTGCTACATTGGTAGGGCAAGGCAGAGTTTCTGAACTTGGTTGTTTGTATTTGTGTGGACTTTCTTTCGATTTGGATGACATTAAATCCATCTGTCCATTATCTTCCACATACAACCCCAGTTAGCAGAGCTGGAGTTAGTCACTATCAAAAGGACAACACTTCCTAAGTGTTGCTATACACATACTCCAAACCTCTCTTTTTGAATTATTAGTGGTTGGAGGTAGATTCAAACACAATAATGCATTTAGCCATGAAATGCATTAAACCTCTTCTAAAACCTGCTTATCCCATGATACAATTACTGTAACGCAAAACCTCAAGTCAAATTTATTTATATAGCTCTTTTCAGAATGCACATTGTTTCAAAGCAGCTTAATAGAAATTCATGTTGTTAATGTTCATAATATATTAATATCAGGCATTTGAGATTTGCTATATAGTAGTGATGCACCGAAATGAAAATTCTGGGCCGAAACCGAAACCGAAAATTTAGGATGCACTTGGTCGAAAAGCGAAACTGAAGCCGAAAATGGCTTCTTTTAAAAACGTATATATATATTGCTTGAATTTAATGGATCTGAAATGAAAAATCACAATATAATAATCAAACTTTTATTAACAGTTACATAACAAAACATAAAATATTTTTAACAATAAATATAAATAATAATTATTCTTCAAGTTTTATGTTCCATCAAATAATAGAAATTGTGCAAAAAAAATTGTGCAAAAAAAATCCACAATTTTGGAGATTTTTGCAGAACAAATGTTACATATTGTAACTTTGGTGTCCTCTCGTATAGGGCTGTCATTTTTGTGAAAAAAAAAAAATCCTGTTCGATTTTTGAGACATAGGCAAAGTGTTCATTGAATCGTTAGTAAATTGCCTATATTTGGCGTTGATCCGTTTTCAACAGCAAATATAGGCAAATCCACGGACAACTAAACAGGCATTAGGGCGAACGTAAAGAGGGCGCTTGAGACGCGCACAAGTCAGCAATGTGGACTGCCATAACATCAATGAAAAACATTACTGAAGGCTACATATTATGCACTATATTATGCAGAAATAGGCTGTGTGTGTGTGTGTGTGTGTGTGTGTGTGTGTGTGTGTGTGTGTGTGTGTGTGTGTGTGTGTGTGTGTCTGTCAGAACCTGCAGTTGCTGTGTGACGCGCGTTCGCTGCGAGCGTATAGTGACGAGCTGGACGCGCTCCGAGAGAAGGCCGTTAAAATCGATTCCCTATTTTCGTTTTCGAAACTTGTGTTGGCTGGTCCGATCGATTGTGCAATAAGTGACAGCCCTTTGACATGCTTAATCTTTGATAGGCAGACGCGTGATAACAGCTCGACCGTGAGTGAAACCTAAGCGCTTGCGCACGGATGGGATTTTCGGCTGTTTTTTTTTTTATTTCGGCCCGAAACCGATAATGCCATTTCGGCCGAAAATTTTCGCCGGCCGAAATTTCGGTGCACCCCTACTATATAGTATATATTGCCTTATTTGAGTGTATTGACTGTATGCAAATAAAGTTGGAAATAATAAATCGAATAAATAAAAAAACTTTATAATATAGAGCTGTATTATAATACAGTTTAAATTTTTGCGACGATATAAACAATCATGCACCCAAGATTTGATATATATATATAGTATATATTGCTTAATGTGAGTATACTGTATATGCAGGTAAAGTAATATATATCCAGCTTTTAATATAATGCTGGGCGAAAAGTAAGGGATAATGTACATCCAGCCGGTTGTTACTGCAGAATAAACCCCTACAGGTCTTACGTCACACTGAATGGATTTATTTTATTCTGCGATAACAACTGGCTGGATGTACATTATCCCACTTATTACATGGCTACTTGCCACATACTGTAAGTAAATAATTAGACACAGAGTATTGACTTAAGTTGAAATATTTTATTAGGGCTTTTTAACGCAAAGCTTCCGCGAAGAAAGCAGTTGCTAGCAAGCGGCAAGTTCAAACTAGATGGAGATTTAAGGGATATGGTACAGTCATACCCCTTATTACATGATATTTCACCTCATAAATAATTATGTGGATGAGAGATATTGATTTGAGATTAAACTTTTTTAAAATCTTACCTGTTTGTTATCTTATAATCCATTACAGTATACAAAACAATTGTTGCAAAATGGCAGCAGCAGCTGCATTTGCATGAAACAAGAGAGTGAGTCCATACCCGGATGACATAATTAAATAATTGTACGCAGAATATAGATTTGAGTTTTAATATTTTATTAGCTCACCAAACGCAAAACTTCCACAAAAGAAAAACCGTTCCTACCAATCGTATAGCGCTGACTTCAGTTACTCGGATGAGCCTGTGTTATCCATTTTTACTGGTTGTTATCGGGGAATAACATACCGCTCTGGGTGGTGCGATTGACTAATCAGAATCAAGTATTTCACAGAGCCATGTAATAATATAGTTTAAATTCTTCAATGATTCAACAATGAAGCAATGGAGATTTGCTATATAGTACATACCACTTAATGCATACCACTCAAGTGTTTTGTTTCTTTCAATAAATAATTACATTATTACTAATAATCAGATTAAAACTGTTTAATTTATGTATTTATTCTTTTATTCTGAATTCTTATTTATTTTATTTATTTATGTATTTATTTTGTTATCAATGCTCTGACCACACTGCAACATTAAATAAATAAATAAATAAATAAAATATTGATTTGATACATTTTATATATATATATATATATATATATATATATATATATATATATATATGTATCTATAATAACTATTTAACTTGAAGAACATCTACAGAAGCACTGTGGATTTAAAGCTAAAATGAATGTGTTTACTGTATGCGTGACACAGAAAGACCCCCTCTGATCATCCCCTGAACCCCACAACATCCCTCCTGCTATGAAATTTAAGATGCAGGGAATGAGGTGAAATGAGGAGCATCTGGTGAAGAAATGTAAAGCCTGCCACATACATACCCCCATGAACCCCATATACACTCACAAATACTCTCATTCCTCTGGATACCAGTAGTTTGAGCTGACAAATCAGGACTGTAAGAAGTGTTTGTCTTCATTATGAAAGGAATGGTGACACTGGGAGCTCTTAAAAGGAGGGAACAGTAATTAAATGATGGCCGGCTGCTGTTCAGTGCTTGAGCTTAGAACAGGAAAAGTCCTAGTTATTGCTTTGATGCATCAAAAAAGGACTGGTTAAATGTGGGTTCATGAAACACTATGGTTTTGGGATGCTTGTTGTGAATTTAAATAAATTTAGGATGTGAGATACCAACACCAAAATGAATTATGAGGCTTTTAAGATCTCTTTATGTTTTTAAACATTTGTTGCTTTTTACTCCAGGTTTGGCAAAATTCTGAATTTAAGAATTGACTCTTAAGTCATGAGTTCAATTTGAACTGAATTGGCTACAACACACGTTGAATTTGAATTGTAATTAAAGGAAGTAGAATTGATTGCATAAAAGTTCAGTAGTGAATACATTATAGGCTAAAGCCTAAAACTTTCAAACTTTGAGCAATAGTTTAAGCTATAAAAATTTGTCTTGACAAACTTTTCTTTTATTGTCTTAAACTTTCTAAAAATTTCAGTTCATTTTAATTTAATTTCATTAAATAATTTAATGAATATTATGATTAGAATTGCATTTTTACATTCTGTTTGCTATTACCTATATTACATTTATAGGTTCAATAATTGACTTGGAATTTAAAACTAAATTTAAATTCAGGAATTGAAAGTAAAATTCAAGTAACCAAAGGCCACTTCGCATTGCACAGATAAACGGCAACTAACACAGATTACAGTATGACACTTTTCAGACATTCCACAACCCGGCAAATGCTGATCGAATACGTTCAATCGGTGAAAACAAGCATCGACTAACGCCAACAGATGGTAACACACTAATCTGACAAAACCAGACGCAGTGTCTGTTGTTATTGGTACAGTCATACCCCTTATTACATGATATTTCACCTCATAAATAATTATGTGGATGAGAGATATTGATTTGAGATTAAACTTTTTTTTATAAATTTTACCTGTTTGTTATCTTATAATCCATTACAGTACTTGCTTTTAAAACACATTTTTTGTGTGAAATCATATTTATTTTGTCCATCAAAAGTGTGGACAAAATAAATTTCACTATTTCTAATTTCATACTCAATTTCTAATGCAGTGCAGCAAATATAGGGTCGGTGCCAAAATCCCCTCTTCACTGCTTCTCACACGACGCTCCTGCTTGGCGCTCACTTGCTGCTCCTGCTCCCAGTGTGAATGCACTCATTGGTTAACATGCACAGCACGGCGAAAGAAATTTGTGCCGCTCACGCGTGTGGCCGTAAAGATGCCTAAAGAAACATTGATCAACAACATAGAGGACATCAAATTTACCATAAATGTGAAGTTCAAACTTTCTTGCTTAACATGCAAGAACAAAACTCAATGGTTCCTAACTGTCTTTACACGCTGTAAAGTTGACTCGTCTTTAAAGGTAGATGAGGGGTTTGTGTAGGAAAGGTGTTTCAAAACAGCCTTTTTTTGCAATGATGTAGTGATGCTATTGGAGCAGAGATGATTTGACTTTTTCTTTAAGGTGAGTCTGAGTTTAATCAAACTGAATGATGAGATTACATTTGATTCTTACTTTTGGACTGGATTATGATCTCATGTCCACAAACACCATCAGGTCCATGATTGTTTACTCTCTCTTGTGTTGTTCTGATGAGGCAGTGTAGGTTCAAAGAGCTTCTCTGCTAGTTCACTTCCTGCTAAATAAATGTAGAGAAAGAGAGACTGCAACTTGAGCACTACCACCCACTGCTTTTAATATTGATACAATAAGCCACTCTGTGTGTGTGTGTGTGTGTGTGTGTGTGTGAGAGATTCGGTCAAGGCCACCCTGAAGTGGTCACTGGTTCTGTGATCCTGGAGACCCCTCACGTGTAGCAGGTTTCCTCTCAGGACAAGAGCCTTTAAGTCCATAAGAATTCTCACATTTTCTGGGGCTTATCATAAATATTGTTTTCATTAATCATGTTTTTTTTTTAAATCCGGTTCACATGATGTTAAACTCTTTTGGAATGGATATCCAGACTCACGGTTTTAGTTAAGGCAGCTGTAGACTCTCAGTTATGTGACACTGTTCTTCATCAGTGTTTCCAGTGCAGACCAGCCTAAGTCAGGGGGCTGTGACTCTTGACTTGATCTGATCTGTATGTAATAGATCTTGCAACTAGTGCATGACATCACAATTATAAAAGCACTGCCCTTCGAAACTTTTAGCCAGTCATATTTCTAGTCAATCTGACTTTACATTACTGACTGATTGGCTTTTTCAGTACTGATAACAATACTTGTCAGATAGCCTGATATTTACAGTACTATCACCAGTCCAGCAGAGAAATGGATCACACAGACAGGAGATTTGCTATTAGAATAGAACTGTTAAAATTATAACAGACATAAACTCAATCACCAGCTGCTCACATTCTTACTGATGAGCACAGAGAGGGAAACAGAGATTACTAGATACTAGTGCTTTGGGATACACCAGGTGTCAAAGCAAAGAGTTGCACACTTCATAAATTCACTCATTTCCCTCTCAGACACACATACACTTACTGAGTGTTTCTTGTTTCTTCCAGACGAAGAATCTCCTGGTCTATATGGCTTCCTGCATGTGATCGTCCATAAAGCCATGGGCCTGAAAGAATCTGCCAGTAAGTTAAAGTGTCTTGTCCATTTTACATGCCATTAGCAGACTGTGTGTTTTGCTTTTTTCTATTGTGTTGTTTTGTAGAATGTAAGACTAGAACAAACATTTATCCTGCATAATAACTCAATAATGTCAATTTCAGTTTCTTGAAAATAAAAATAAAAATAAAAACCTTATAAAAAAAACCTTATAAAAAACCTACCTTAGATGTTTTAAAGGCAAATACTGTAGTTAATTTTAATAATAGTTCATTTTAATAGTTAATAAAATAAGAGTATAGTTAACAGCTTTATAAATCAGCATATGTATTATTTTTATTATGCAGAGAACAAGTAATTAGCTGTAGACATTGTAGTTTTGGCATGTTGGGATGAAAGAGGAAGACTGTGACTGAGAAACTACACATTTTTTCATGTGTTCACATAAGATGAACTTCCCATTATTTAGCTGTAAACACTATTGCATATAACTGTAATAATAATAATTATAATTAGTTACATTTATATAGCACTTTTCTGGGTACTCAGAGCGCTTTACATAGAAGGGGGGAATCTCCTCAACCACCACCAATGTGCAGCATCCACCTGGATGATGCGACGGCAGCCATATTGCGCAAGGACACCCACCACACACCAGCTTACTGGTGGAGAGGAGACAGAGATGAAGCCAATCAGAATACATTATATGGGGATGATTTGGAGGCCATGATGGACAGAGGCCAATGGGCAAATTTGGCCAGGATGCCGGGGTTACACCCCTTCTCTTTTTCGAAAGACATTCTGGGATTTTTAATGACCACAGAACACAGAATGTCAGGACCTCGGTTTAACGTCTCATCTGAAGGATGGTGCTTTTTGACAGTATAGTGTCTCTGTCACTATACTGGGGCATTAGGACCCACACAGACCACAGGGTGAGCACCCCCCCTACTGCCCTCACTAACGTCTTCCAGCAGCTACCTACTTTACTCAGGGAGTCTCCCACCCAGGTACTGACCAGGCTCAACCCTGCTTAGCTTCAGAACAAAACAAATCAAAAAGAACAATTATGGAAGATTGTTGACTGAATTAGAATGATATAAATTGGAGGAAGTTCGTCATCTGACCAATCTATCTGAAGGATTTGTGAGATATTGTTAACGTGTAGAGCCTCTTATTGTATTATCAACACAAGGAAGACACAAGTGTAATAAAAGTGTTTTATTAACAAAAGGATAGACACGAGTAACTAACAACTACTGAATGGATAAAGTGCAAAACAAAGACTGATAAATGCAAGTGACTGAGTCGGATGTTACTATGGCAGTTATTCTGATTCTGATTCTGCTTATCAAATCCGGTTCTTATCAATTCTTGTTTCCGATTCCAATATTTTTTGGAGAGAAAAAAAAAGGGCAAATACTTGAAGAATAAATATTTCTACCTTTTATTCTTGCTAATTTTAAGCAATAACCAATAAAATGTCTAAAGTGAAAGGAGTCTCTTCAAATAAAGATTGTGCTGATTACATTATTACTCCAGTAGGTGGCAAAAATCGACTGTTAAATTATTTTTTCATTGAATCATTTATTCAAGAAGACTCGTCTAGAGATTCATTAAAAAACGGTGAATCATCCATTAATTAAACAGGTATTTATGAATGAGACACTGAATTAATTAGTTTTAAACGTGTTTGAATTAAAGATTCCAATTAGTATTTAAAAAAAAAAAAAAAAGACTGGAACATGTTATTCTGTGTAGTTGTCTGATGTTGTAATCGAGATCTCCATTTGAAACAAAACAAAAACGATTTTAAACCAAATAGATTCTCAGTTTATCCTGAATTAGGAGCCGTTCACATATCGCGTCTCTCTCCTCCTTTCCACAAGCGCCTGCGCTCCCGTGGTGTCTGTCGTTGCTATGCAACCATGAACTGCGCTCTCCATGATGACGAGGTATCAGCAAATTATTATTTGATTTCCTGCCCTTGCATTAGCTTTACTACTAGATATATTTATAGAGATGAGAAATAAAAACCGCCCTGTACAGCTATGATCAGCTGTTCAGCAGAGCTTTCAATGTTGTTACGGAAAGGTCAGTTGGTTTTTGTCACATGACCTGCGGTGCGCTTGCAGCATTCTGAAAAGTTGAGATGTTTTCATCTTGCCGAGGCATCGGCGCCTGGAAAAACGAGCGCGTTGCACCAAATCACGACCGCGTCGCTTCTATTACGAGCGTGCTTGCTCGATACCCAACCCTACTGACAATATACACTAATGCCAAGGTCTCTGGAAAATTTACATTCTGCCTGGGGTGACGTGCTAAGTCCGAGCGGCGACGTCTTTCACTTGCTGAGCTGGGCAACGTTGCAGTGGGATGAAAGGAGTTGGAATCCGTTTCACAGCCTTTAATGCAAAGTACTTGTGAACATTGAACTTTTGGAGCACAAAAAAGGTCCTTATTCTGGAACACACAGATGAAGGAGCCTTGAAGAGAAGATTCTGAAGACCGTACAGAAGATCCGGGCAATCTGGAACACGCAGATCTGGAGGATCTCTGAAGGGAAGATTCTGAAGTTGGTGCAGATCTTGAAAATGGGGGCGCTAAGCTTGTGGTCGTTGTCTCTGTTGCTGTTTTCAAACTTCCCAAACTCACTTCTTGCAGAACTTCTTTGTTTCTCTCTTTAGAGCATCGGAGTCTTGATAGAGCAACTTCACAACTCCATAGAGTTGCACTTATACCCCTTTTCCACCAGCAAGAACCGGGTGCTAGTTCAGAGCCAGAGCAATTGCCAGTTCGGAGTTGGTTCGACTGACGAGCTTTCTAAAAACCAGTTTGCCTTTCCACAGGCACAGAGCCACCACAGAGCCAGATCTTATGTCACTGTATACATCTCATGTTGACCAGCAACTCTAGCGCGGCAGCGCCAAACACAAACACATCAGGCTTGTTCGAGATGGTTCGGCTTCTCACAGACCGATCGGCGCATGACATCAAAGCACTGTGAAAGCGATCCAAAAGCACAAGGAGTCGTATGCTTTCCAAACACTCCCGCAGCTCCGATCGGTCCGCGCCGCTCCGATGCATCTCGAACAAGCCTTCCATCAACAATGGCGCCCGTTGCATTACTATTGATACTCATGGCTTTGCAAACCTATCAGCATCCAAACACGGCAAATGCAGTAAGTTTGTATATTTTGCATGTACACAAACAACACTCATTGAGTGCCTGAGCTGTGCATTCAAGTGGGGCACACTATATCTAGCTGGTAACCTCCCACACTAACTTTGGCTCCTTCCCCACCAGAGAGGTCACATCAATAGTTTCTCCATTGTTTTTAATTTGGTTGTCGTTCGCAATGCTTCATGGATTGTAGGTCTTTTCCCTCATTACAGCTGTTAAGTACATGGTCTTGTACCTTTGTCTTTTTATCAGATTTTCGAAGACCTTTTTGCTTCACATCAAAGTTTCTAATGTTGTGATTCACCTTGTAGCTGGCTGGTTTGGTTCTTTCTGTATATGACTTTAAGACTCTTTTAAGATGAAGACTTTTTAAAAATATATTTGGGGAAAAGAGAATGGGAAAATACTTCTGGAACCTAGGCCGCTGACAAATTGGGCCAGAACTCGACCTTCCGTTTCGATCCACACCTGCTGAATTTAACATGCATGTAATTAGATCATGTCACTTTTATTCACTAATAAATAATTAACTTAATATAATTAATATCTTAACTTACTTTACTGTTTAAAGTGTTTAGCATTGTCTATTGTCTCACGCAATATTTTTTTAATTTGTTTTAATCTTAAGAATTTTATTCAAAACATTTTTTTCAATGTATTTCCTCTTTTACTACCAAATAAGCTTCATTGTGTAAGTAAAATGAGTTGTGAACACAGTTTCATGTTGATTGTAAATCAAGCAAACAAAGGCCTTTGCAAAAGATGAAATAAGTACACTGTGGGATTCTTGCACATGGAAACTCCTCTGTTACATAAGTTTCTTCTTAGTATAGATGAAAGTGGCAGAGATGAATCTGTATCTGAAAACTCTCCAGTCTCAAATCCAGTCGGCTCCGTCACACAGGACAAATTACTAAATGTATTGAGTAAAAACAAAACATAACTCATAACACAAGTCAGCACTGTGGTCACTATGGCTGCCAGGCCATAATTGGATCATTTGTCCTGTGGGGGTTTCACTCATGAATATTTGCATATATATTTACACATTATGTCTCTTTTGCTTTATGAGGTCAGGGCTTGAATGAAATTGTGTCTATGTAAAGTATGCTAATGTGAATTTGCATAATGGACACATATGGCCAGCAGATTCTGTAGATCAGCTCAGATAACAATCAGATGTCTGTTTTAAAGCCCCAATGAATCACACAATATACTTCCTCAAGACTGATTCAAAAGAGCCATTGTGTTAGACTGTTTTGAAGTTTTTGGATGCTTGCTTCATTTTTTTTATTATTATTTTTTTTTGTCATGGAGTTTTTGGTGTTGTGGTCATCATGATTATGACAGTGAAAGCAAATGTGTTTTCAGAAGGATATGCAGATGTTTGAATATCTTTTTTATACCAGGATGTCCTTTCTCATTCTCAGCTGCTGATTGAATCCTCCTTTTGGAGTCTTATTAAAGGCCTTCATCCACTCTGACAGGAAACACAACCAAATCCTTGCTCTGGGCCATTAATGCGAACTGGGTCATTGACATTGGCCTCCTGATACAAAGAGTTTTAGGGGGTAAATACCCAGAATACCAACCACAGTTTTAAGTAACACTTAGAGTAAATGAAATATCTTTGCCTTTCTGCAAGTTTCCAACCTCTATTTCTTTTGTTTTCATGGCATCTCCATCTTTTCATTTGCATATACTGTTAGGAAACTGGAGTAATGGATGCTGAAAATTCAGCTTTACCATCACAAGATGGCAGCACACAGAAGTGCAGCAGCTTCTCAAGCTCCCTGTTTAACTTTTGTTTCTCATAGAAAAAGTGTGGAAGCAAGTGTATGAGCTATATTAGTAAGAGTGTGAATGATGTTACCGCTACGAGAATAATTAGTATCCATCCGAATCAGAAACCTTGGATGAATGCTGAGGTTAGAACTCTTTTGAGAGCCCGGGATTCTGCATTCAGGTCTGGTGATACAACAGCGCTCAGAGCAGCAAGAAGGAAATTGACTGCAAGTATTAAAAGAGCCAAGACTGCATATGCTGCAAAGATACAGGGTCATTTTTCTACCAATGACCCTCGAAGAATCAAGGCTATGACAGCAGAGACACTGAATGCCCTAGGGATCCATCTCTTCCTGATGCTCTCAATAACTTTTATGCTCGTTTTGAAGCCCTTAATACTTCTCCTAGCACCAGACTTGCATTCTCATTGGATGTGCTGCTTCCCAGTGTAACCATAGTGGATATCAGGAGGTCCCTCCTGAAAGTCAAGCCCTGCAAGGAAGCTGGCCCAGACAGCATTCACGGCCAGGTTCTGAAAGACTTTGCATTATCGCTATCTGAGGTACTAACAGACATATTTAACATCTCACTCTTTCAAGCCAAGGTACCATCATGCTTTAAATCTGCGACCATTATCCCTGTTCCAAAGATTTCAACAGTTTCGTGCCTAAATGACTACAGCCCAGTAGCACTAACTCCGATAGTCATGAAGTGCTTTGAGTGGTTGGTCATGGAATAAATAAAAAAAGGAATCGACTTCAGCATTGACCCCCACCAGTATGCATATAGGGGGAACAGATGTACTGCAGATGGCGTCTTGTATGTTGTACATATGGCCCTCACCCACCTGGAAAATTGGGACTCTTATGTGAGACTGCTTTTTCTTGATTTTAGCTCTGCTTTTAACACAGTCATACCACAAAAACTGGTGCACAAGTTGGAGGTGCTCGGAATGAGTCCAGCATTATTCAACTGGGTATTGATCTTCTTTACAAATAGGAGACAGACTTTTAGAATCCACAGTATTACTTCCATCACTCTTCCATTATCCTCAACACTGGCTCTCCCCAAGGATGTGTATTGAGTCCCCTGCTTTACTCTCTGCTGACCTATGAATGCTCAGCTACTTTTCAAGCAACCACATTGTGAAATTTGCAGATGATATAGCAGTGGACTATGACCTAACTTGGCATACTAATGCCATTAGTATAATAAAGGCGGCCAATCAACGGTTTTACTTCTTGAGGAGGCTCAAGCGGGCTGGTCTGGGCATTACAGTCCTTACATCCTTCTATATGTGTAGGTGGAGAGTATCATCACATCACAATTTAGTATATTTACAGTAGTAGATGCAGGGACAGGGCGGCCACTATTATCAAGGACTCTTCCCACCCTGCCTATGGACTGTTTGCCCCGTTTCCCTCAGGAAGAAGGTTGCGCTCAATTCCTGTTCTTTTACTTTGCGTGCAACAACATAGATACTTGCATGTGTAATGTTTCAGTGTTTTTTTTTTAAATAACAGTTCTATTTAGACTTTTTATGAGCAATAATGTCTACTTTATAGATTTTTTAGGTGCAATACTATTTGATTATTTATGTTCTTATTTATTACTAATTATTGCACTAATTATTGTCTTATTTTTGCATTGTTTATTCTAGTTTTTTATTGCTTATTATGCTATTTATTGATGACGCTGCTTAAACATACACCTTAGATTCTAATGTTTTTTATTGGTTAATGTTTCATCTTGTGCTTTGACCGGGACCTTAGTAACTTAGTTTCGTTCCTTCATGTAACCGTGTATGGAATGACAATTACTTTTTAAAATATATTTAAATAAAAAAACTGTTTTTAAAAAATTTAACAATAGTTCACAATATAACTGTTTGTACTGTATTTTTGATCAAATAAATGCAGCCTTGCTGAGTATAATAGACTTCTTTTTTTTTTTAAAAACATTAAAAAAGTCTTACCCCAAACTTTTGAACAGTAGAGTACAATAAAAATCAAAAAATGTATAATATAGTAAAAATAATTAACATTAATGTAACAAGAACTGCAAGTAGTTATACGGGGCCAAGCCAGCAATGCAACTTTCTCGCCTTCTCTGCCTTCCCTACCTTGCCTTGTCTACCAAGATGCAGAAGTTCCATAGTTCAAGTCAAAATCAACTCAAAATGAAGAATTTTTATATAAATGCACCGCATGTTACATTTAATAAGTACGGTTGAGATCATTCTCAGAAAGACACTATGTCTGGAACAGAAGCAACTTTAGAACCACTACTTCTTGCGGTCTGGGCATGTGCCAAACAGGATTGGAACCCAAAACCTAAAAGTTTCGGGGCACAAGGAATTTCAGATTGCGCCACTCAGTTGACACTGATTCAGCAGGCTGCCAAGGAGAGCTTTCAGTGTGAGAATGAGCACACAAAAGCATTACTTTAGTAAGTACTTTAGTAAGTATGCTAAGCTAACTTAATGCTAATGTAGCTTATGGTTAACCTGATAGCTGAAGAGCCACATTAAAGAATGGCAACTGGTTAGCTTGCCAACTAGCAAAAGGACACAAACACAGACAGGGTCAAATTTGGAGAGATATTTCTCAGGAACGGTAGTGAGTATCAAAAATATATGCAGTCATTTCAGTGCGGGTCGGTCCAAAGATCATCTGAACTGATTTTGGACAAAATTGAGCAAAATTTGTGGTAGGAGTAGCTAAAAAAATGTGTTTAATTTGCTTCAATATGTTGGATAGTCACATTGTTAAAAAATAACAAATGATATATCAAATATGATAAATCAAATTTTGAACAAGGTTTTCCAAAGTTATAACAGTTTTTGCAAAAATGAAAACGTACATCTCTGGAACGTCTGCTACGTCTCAGGTACCTTCAGGACATGCGGTCAATTATCCCTACCAAATTTTGTGAAGATATGTCAAATTGTATAAAAGATATTGCAATTTATCATGTCAAATTTCAAAATGGCGGACACGTGGTTTGTCCAATCAGAATCAGTATACACAGATTCGGCATGATACAGAGAATCCATAGACACCAAGATTCTGATTCTGATAAATTGTTCAAAAGTTATTAGCAAAAATAGCCATTTTTCAGATGAGCCATTTTCTCGTGACCTGTAGGTGGCGCTATTCCCAAATGTGGCATGGACCCTCATATCAGGGTTCCGATGAAGCCAATTTTCTTTTCGATTGATCAGAGTTTGACCCGAGATGCAGCCTCTGAACCAATTTTGTGTCGACCTCGTTAAGTTCACGACATCATAACTTTTGAACCAAGATGAATAAAAAAATAATCTGTTTTGTCATGGCTTTGTGTCTCAGTCCAAAGGTCATCTAACACAATTTTCATAAGAATTGGAGACAATTTGAAGGAGGAGTAGCAAAAAACCTGTACTTTAAACCTTGTGCATCAATTAAATAAAGTTACACATAGCTACATAGAGGACAAAAATGTCCATGTCAAAAAACTGTCATAAAAAGCTGAAGCTTGGGAGCACAGACTTAACTTTGGTATCATTTTAAACAATACCCTTGGCAGATTATTGCTGAAGTTAGTTTTTTTAGCGCAATTTTCCAACGGACAAAATTGCGATTGTTAACTCATGATTTCTGTTCTGTCTGTGCGCACCAATCTTGCACTTCTATCTCCTCCTCAACCAGACCACCTAGAGACTTCGAGTTTTCGGCATTATGTTAAGGAAGGTCTAATCTAGGGAACGCACACAAAAAAAACATAAAAAAAAAAAAAACATAAAAAGATTTACTTTTAAATCTACTTTTAAATTTACTTAGTGTTGTGATCCCATGACGTCAGAAAATTGCGCTAAAACACTCACTGAGTTTTTATTACTTGTTTATAAGTAAATCCAAAAAAAAGTTATATAGGTTTAAGTTTATGAAAATTATTTATGAACATTATTTTATATAAAATATATATTTTATGAAACAAGTTGAACTCTAAAACGGCTAGAAAATCAAAGCCATAAATCTAAATAAGTTGTGTTCCAAATTTGAGGACGATATCTCAAAAAATGAGCTTTCAGTAAGATTTTGTTTGGGTGCAGTACCAGACTTTCCCCATTGGATGCCAGCAAAACTCCACTGGTGAACACAGTGATTGGCTTTGTTATTTGCAGTTGAGTTTTTCTCTCTCAATACTACAAACACACACATGCACACAAACACATATATTTTATAACATACATACCAACCACACTCTGACATCCATACCAACAAACCCACACAATTATCGTTGCATAATTTATCCAAATGGCTCTATAATATTCCCGACGCAGAAAACAGGAATAAAGCGAGTATTTGCTTTATAGGCCAAACCTGAAAAAATGGCACCATCTGATAACAAATTGTAAAAATATAAATTTTGAAGCCTTGCCAACAGAATGAATGCCTATTAACAAAGATTGCATCATTTTATAGTTAAATGGTCCTGGGATAAAAAAAAAAAGTGCAGTTTTAATGGGTTTCAATGGGGACATTTTTGTCCAAAAGGCGCTGAGAGGAAGTATTTTGTGTAACTAGTGCAAAATAGATTTTTTAAAGGAAATGAAATAGTAAAATTCCAATAAAAATACACACCCGTGCCAAATTTTATGCAGTTAGCATTAACACAGGCAAAGTGATCAAAAAAACAAAACTGAAAAGGACAAAAATGTCCATAAGGATGCACAAGGGTTAAAAAAAAGGCCGCTACTGTAATGGGCGGATTCTTAATGTAAGATGTTGAATGGGATCAGCATGAAGAGGAGAATCGGGTGAACTCATTTTTAATAATAATCATAAGAAAAATAACGGATACAATATCCTAAATATAACAGCATAACTCTATCACTACATATCCCTCTATAAAGGTTCCTAATCTGAAAAGAAACTCATCTGCAAGTATACAGTGTGTGTGAATAGGCCAGCTGCCATATGGCTCTCATCACCAGCTCATTTCATCTGGGAACATCAGCCAGATGATGCGGTTCCTCCCCCAGATTACGGCACTTCCCATTTACCATTGTGTGGGGCAACCATGAACATTTGGGTCAAATTTAAAGCCCTTAACAGTTACACTCTTTGTATAATACAGAACCATCAGTAGTTATTGTCTTTCTACATATGCACCATTGTGCCAAACCTCTTTGATTATTTTTCAATCACTTTTTTTGTCTAACGGTCTAACTTTTTTTGTCCATTATCTAATGGAACCTTTCAATGACAACCTCTTGAAGAAGCTTCTCATTGAGCTTTTTGCTATACACAAACCTCACATGGCGAGTCAAAAGCATGGCTGAAGGAACCCTTTTAAAATCACTGCACGGAAGCGCCACTCTCATTGAGGTTCGATGTGGTCACTCAGTGGTCACCGTCTGCAAACCTGAGCACCTTCCCTTACCAATCGTTTCCATTTTTTTTAAGCCTGATTCATGTTTCTTGGATATTTATATGTTTTTATAAATACATTTCCTGTTCTCTGAAAACTAGGTTTCTGTGCCTAGTGCTACTAAAAACTAAAGCCTCATCTGACCATGAGGAGAGATATAGCTGCCCTTATTTCATGTTTTTAGTATTGAGAGCGAGGGCAGTAGGGCTGCAGGAAATGGGCCATTCGTGAAGGATGGTTCTGGTAAAGGTCTTTTCATTTAGGAATTCATCATTTAAGAATGGATTTTTTACTTACTTTTCATTTACAAATAATATAAAATCAAAGCTGAGAAAAATATAACAGCAATAAGTAAGGAAGGAAGGTCGTTCCTACTTGAGTTCAAAAGCTCACAAAAAATATTTTGGCCCTAATATAACAAAATGTTAAACAAATATTGTGCATTAGGTGTGTAATTCATGCTTCACATTTATTTTGTTTTATATTTGTGCTGCCCCAGAGAATGATGGGAAATGAAGTAGGCCCATTATAAACTTGCTAAATGTTTTTTTTTTTTTTTTTCTGGTAAGCTTTAGCGTTTAACCCATTAACTTCTAAATGCATGAACAAAAACAACACTGACACATTTTCAGAATAGCTTTTTATGTTCTGTGGAAGAAAGTAATTCTCAAAATTTTGGAATGACAAGTATGTTTTAAATCATGTTTTAATAATCTTTTGTTGTGCTTTAAAGTAGTACAATAATTTTGATGTGTTGACTAACATACTAAAGCACATGTAAAGTACTTGTTTACAATTTTAACTGTAGTGTGTTATTCAATATTACATTTACAGTGAAAATGTTTTAAATGTACTAAACTTCATAACAAATATGCAATTGATTATATTTAAAACGTGACAAAAGTATATTTTAGTTTGGGTGGGTCTAAAAAGCCCTCTAAAGTTCAGCTAATTGTGTTTAATATAAATGTTAATTAATACAAGGGTCTTCAACTAGGGTTCTGCAGTGGTACTTCAGGGGGTCTGCCAATTAATGTTTGATCACAAATAATATTTTGTTAAAAAAAATTAAAACATGAGTAAAAAAAAATATCACAAAGTCAAATTTAAATATAAGCACTCTGAAACAAAAGCAAGAACACCCTCAGTTAATACTGTAATAATATAATATTATTGGCGAAATTTTTTGAATTTGCGCTCTTTCCAGCTTTCGAGGCTAAGTAGAATTAACCATTGAATAAAAGTGTTGTTTTTCATGCTGCTAAGAGGACCGATGACCAATTACACGCTGCAAAGTTTTGGAAATGACATCGACACATAAATGTAGGATTCACTCTCGAAATTGCAATTAACAGTGATACTTGCACGGGCCAAAAATATGGTATGTCAAAATAGATACGCGTAATGTAGGCTAAATGACGACTAAGAGATTGCTAGAAAAATATTCTTATTAATATATATTTTTAAAATTCTGTTCTAATTATTTGTAAAAGTAATGACTTTTACATGTCTCACTGTACATTGCTATTGCAATGTATAATGTAATGCTATTACATTACTAGAAAACCCTCACTCGTTTCACATACTCATTTGGTGCGTCCCAATTCGCATACTATCCGTCCTAAATAGCATTCGAAAATAGGATTAGTACATCCCAAATCGTAGTATGTTGAAATGAGTGTTCCAAAGATACCCGGATGGTCTACTATTTCCGGTCAGAATCCGAAGTGCAGATCAATGCACACTCTAACGGCTAATATTGCCCACAACCCATCGCGCGTTGGACGAGGATTTGGTTAGAACTACAAACACGAGTGAAAAGTGTTAGAAAACTACAGACATGGAGGACGCACGAGTCTGGCGATTATGTAGAGAGGTTTAGATAAAGGGGTTTGAGTGATTAAGTGTCTAATCTGATGAAAATGTAATTATTCAATGTTGTCTACATTATATTGCATCTGCAGATGCATTGTGAACTTTTGTAAAGATACGTTTAACCATTAACTTTTAAATGCATCATTATATTCAAATTGCAAACACATGAAGAGAGTCTCCGCATGAAAGACCCACGACCGTGCAACTACATTTCTCTCCGAAACGGTAGGATTTTAACTGTGACAAGATGATTCACTGGGCAGTTTACGGTGACAGGATGCACGCGACAGATCTGTCCGTTAAGATGGCGAAGTAGTATGTCCCAAAGCTTGCCTACTCTTTTGCTACACACTCAAAAGTATGTACTTTTTCCTCACAAAAAGAGTACATACTTTTAGGGTGTAGTATAAGTAGGCGAATTGGGACGCAGCATTTGCTTCCATTCTTAATTGTCCATCTCACAGCAAAGTTAAAATGTTAAGGTTTAGTAAACTTTAAGCTAAAGTTCAAGTAAATGTTAAATTGCCCATCTGACTAGTTGACTAGACAAATTAATATGTGAATTTTTAATAAACTAGCAACTAAAGTTCAGGTAAATGTTTAATTGTCCATCTGATTAATTCAAAATGTATGACTCTGCAAACAACTAATGAATTGTGATTTCGCAACATCAACATTTTATTTATTATGGTGCATAAATCTCAATTTTAATAATGAAAAGAAATATACAGAGATGCATGTGCAACAACAATAATGTGCATAGTTCTGATCTACTGTCTTAACATAATATAACTTATTCTTAATCACAATATAGTTTGTTTCTATTAATATTGAATATGTTACTCTGTTTGACATATTTTGTATCGGGGGGTCCCTGCTCCATCACGTCTCTATCGCCTAAGCCCTGATAAAGACCCATGCTTCCCCAGGGGGGAAGAAAAATGTTTAGATGAAGTTGTGAAAATGGTGTGAACATGGACTTTACATGTTACAGTGCGAGCTGGAGGTGAATCAAAAAGCCAGTCTCAAAGAAACCCCTGAAATTCCCACTGATGACATTGTGGTCGACCGTCGGGCAACGTCAGGGCGTTTTTGAGTGTCGTTGGCTCCAGTCGGATGCTGTCTGTTTTTTGGGGCCGATTCAACATGTAGAATCGGCTTCGGGCCATCGGTGAGAGAGAAAACTCTGATTTGCGCAAAGCAGCGCTTTATGGTTTGTATACCTGCAGTTCCTTTTTTGAATGACGAATATAGACAAATATATATGCTTAAATAGACAGTTATCGCCTTTAGACGCAGGTGCAGAACAAGCTTGTTAGTTGACAGTCGCCTGTAGTCCTTTCGGTGTGTTCTATCACAGATTTTTTCCTCGACGCGAGGTGACAACACATTCGGCTTTAATTAGCGCTAGTTCTTTGCCATCGGTTTGGTGTGTACCTACCTTTAGACACATAGATAAGACAAATGCTGTGTTCACTGGTGGTTGTCCCACCAACTGTGCCTGTTCCTTTGTCCTTGTGTGCCTGTTCCGCCAAAAGACTCTTGAGAGGGGTTAATACACTGTATTGTGTGCCAGTATTGACACATATGGATGCTTTTCATAATATATGATAGACCAGTAGGGTTGAAAAAATCTTTCAAGGTTTTAAGTGCTGACACCATGTCTACGTGGTGAACCATGAAAATTTAAAGCTACACTCACTTATAACCTATGCCTTGATTAATAAACACAAAGTAATTAATCATACGGAGTCTGCAATTTTTTTAAATTGTGAAATGCTAAAGTGCTAAATTAATATAAACATATTTATGAAAGCAATAAACCCTGAGAGGCTGTACATTACAATGTATGGGTATGGGGTGTTTTTCATATTTTAATGCCTAAAATCCCCTAAACTGTCTCACAATTATTAATAATAGTTCAAAAGGTTGGGGTCAATAAGATTTTTTAAACAAAATTGAAAGAAGTCTTTTGTACTAATATTAATATTAGTATAAAAAAATACTAGTAATGCTGTGAAATATTATTACAATTTAAAAATATATATATTTTATTGGATTATAAAATGTAATTTATTCATGTGATGGCAATGCTGATTTTCAACAGCCATTTCTCAGTCACATCATTTCTAATGATTCTGTTGATTTGCTGCTCAAGAAACATTGTTATCTTATTATTATCCATGTTGAACACAGTTGTGCTGCTTAATATTTTTTTTTTGGAAGCTGTGATGCATATTTTCTTTGATGAATAGACAGTTCAAAAGAACAGCATTTGTGTGAAATAGAAATTTTAAATGTCTTTACTGTCTCTTTTAATTAGTTTAATGCATCCTTGTTGTATAAAAGTATTAATTTCTTTTAAAATTTTATTTTAGTAGTATTAGTAATTTTAGTTTAAAATATGAATAAAAATAAACATATATGACACTATACATTATATAATATTAAATAAAATAAAATAAAATAAATATAAAATAATTTATAATAATAATAATAAAATAAAATAAAATAAAAATTCTCCTGCCAAGTAATATAGATTGTTACTCTTACTGTACGGCTGTTTATGGGTATCAAACCTCAGACATCAAATAATATAGATTCAACTCTTTTGTTTTTGCAGGTGTGTGTATGTAACAACAGCTTTCGAATTACCTTTTTTTAATGAATTTTTTTTTTTTCTCATGAGGTCATTATTATTGTGTTCTCTCTGTAGATATGTACTGTACGCTGGAGGTAGACTCTTTCGGTTACTTCGTCAGTAAGGCCAAAACGCGCGTTTTCAGGGACACAACAGAACCAACGTGGAACGAGGTGAGCTTTGTCATGATAATAAATAAGATTCACCTGACCAATTATTACCATCATGTAATCTGTCAATTCATTTATTTGTTATCCTACAGGAGTTTGAAATAGAGCTGGAGGGCTCTCAGTGTCTGCGGATCCTGTGCTATGAGAAGTGTTACGACAAATCAAAGATCAATAAGGACGATAATGAGATTGTGGACAAGATCATGGGCAAGGGCCAAGTACAGGTAGGACAAAGAGACAAACACATTGTTAAACACAACATGTGTGCAACAGTAAACACTCAGGTCTGAGTAAGACTCCACCAGACTGGTGGAGCACAAGAGCACAAAAGGACAGATTTAAATTGTGGTGGTTTCCTGATGTGAGTCATTTCTATTGTTGTCTGGTTAGCGTGTGCTCTGCAGATGGTGTGTTGTGGTGCTTTATTTTTGACATTGGCAGCTTTACTGCCTGAGAACCCATGGCTTACATTTCTTTTTCCTCACATACATGGGAAATGCCCCAATTACACTTAAGTGAGTATGTATGTGTTGAGATCAGTGTGTTCACATGTGTTTTGCGGTATGCAGCTTACGTTAGAAATCGTCATAGAATTCCTTTCAAGACGAATTTTTGAGCAGATCCATGACAAAAAAGTTTGTAAACATGCCCTTTTTATTTTACTAGAATAAAGCCTTCATTGATCTTCATTGTTGTGGTAACACTTTGACGACCATGTGAGTCGCTGATGCTACTTTTTTTACTGTCATTATCAAGCCATTTGTCCTGTTTTGCTAAGCTTTATGCTTAAACCTCAGTCAAATTCTTCTTCTTAAAGTATTGCATTCTTCTTTTAAATCTGGGGCAGCTTATGGGGGGACTAAAAATTAGGTGGATTTAATTGCACAGGAGGTTTGTTTCTGTGTTATGTTTGTGTTATTCTCTTGGGATCATAGCCAGAGCTGAATTAACAGCAAAAAAGATGATTTTGTTTTCACAGAGAATGTGGTGTGTATGTCACTCCCATTAGTATGTACAGATATACACGTTACCACCACAAGCTAAACACGCACACACAGCATTACTTCTGCAGACAGAAATACTGATAGTAATGCTATTTTGGGAATAAAGACATTGCAGAGATGCTTGCAAACAAACTCCACAGAATGAGGGAGAAATAATGATTCATAATAATAAAATTACCTTTATTCCCCATATAAAGTATCTAAGGGACAGATGTTTAAAAGCATTGAATATTATTATGGTACTAGCAAAAAAAAAAGGGGGTGCTCATTGCACAGTTATTTTGCGGCTATATAGACTGTTGGTCCATTCCTGGCTGGATTATGGGAGCATAGTTTATAGCTCTGCTAGAAAATCATATTTGCAAATGCTAGATACTGTTCACCATCAAGGAGGTTAGGCAATTGAGACTTGCCTTAGGAGTCTTCAGGACCTCTCAAATGTTTATGAATGACCTCTCAAATCAGTATGAATGAAATTTGGATGTATTACATCAGCCAGGTTGTCACTGTCAGTTGTGTAGCTTTCTTGCCATTCATTTTATTCTTTTAAATACAACTCCTCTCCTGTGGCCTCATAGGTCCATTGGACGCACACTTCATAATCTCGCTGGAAGTAGTAAGTCATCCAGGTATTTTTTGCCTGCTGTTTTATAAAAACTTTGAATTCAGACATACTACTCTGTAGTGTTAATTTTGTTAAAGAAAATTATGATGAAAAATGTTCATCGACAACATTTCTTTTCTGACTAAGACGAGACGATGACAAGACAATTTCAGCATCATTAAACGATAATTGTTACTATATCAACTTGCAATTGAAAAAAGATGAGATTAAAATGTAGTTCAAAATATCTTTACCAGATTCTTCTTTTGTTTTTGTCAGAGAAAAAGCAAAGCGGTGACAAAATATTACAGAGAGGGGCTGCGTCTGAAATCGCATATTCTGAGTAGGTTCTTATTTGTAAAAGTAATTACTCCATGGCCGCTAAAAACATTTCTATATAGTATGAATGTACGACATGTACAAATGTGTCTGGATGTATCATGTGTTACATAACGTTAAAAAACAAATACTAACCTTAACCTACACCCAAACCTTAACCTTAGTATAGCATTGGTAGTACATCCATGCAATCAGATCCATCCATGATATTTCTGACCTCTGAATTGAATCCATGAAGTTTTCTTGACAGCTGACTGCGTGAGTACAGAGTTGAGTACAGATTTGAGTTCTTTTTTTGCGTCTAATCGTGCTTGAATAGTCCAATGATCATGCAATGATTGGCACTTGAATGAATGATAGCGTGATCATATACTGTAGCGCAGCCTAAGGATGACAAAAAAAACAAATGCTTTGTTAATTGCGCTAAATATTTTTAACGTGTTAAACTGAAAAAAAAAAAGATTGTCAAATGAACGCATTAATTTTGACAGCTCTAGTTGGAACAAATGATTGTTTGCAGCGAGGTTCACAGTGTTTCATATACTGTAGATTTACTGTGTAGGCCTACCCTATGTTATGGGGACATTTTTTGGTCCCCATGTGAAAAACGGCTTACAAATCATTCTTGGTGTTTTTTGACAATCTGAAAATGCAGAAAGCACTCTGTGATGGATAGGTTTAGGGTTAGGATATAGAATATGCAGTTTGTACAGTATAAAAATCATTATGTCTACCCATAAAACGTGTGTGCGTGCGTGCGCCAAACAACCATCTTATGTTCTCTAGTAAAAGAAAACAAGTCAAGAACCTCTTCAAAGTGAGCTCTTATAGAGGTGCACTTCACACTCACCCTTTAGTATATGTGACCTATGGCCCACTTAACTCTCTCCTGGTGTAAAGTATATATTTTTGCTTGGCAAATAAAATATATATTTGATTGCTTGGCCTTCTAGTAGTTAATACCTTCCTTCCTGGACAGGAAGACAAGCCACTTCTGAAACTAAAGTCACTCTTTTCTATACATGTGAGAGGCCTTGTTCATATTTAAGTGAGTTTAAAGAGCGTGTTGAAACTGGTGGTTAGAAGAGACTTTGTGCAGCATACAGGTTGGAACTGAAGCTATTTTAGTTTATTTTGTTATAACTGAGATATTCCAGTAATATTTCTGTCAGTGTGTGACCATGAAACTTTTCGAATCCATTTCCTTTAATTATTTGGGTATGCTAAAGAATTATATGTCTGAAGTTCAGGACTTCTTTTTAAGCATCTAACACCATGAGTTACACATTTGTAAAACACTTGACATGAATGCAGCTGTGGAATGATAATCTGTGCTGGGGATATAATGATGGCACATGCACATACAATGCAGTGTGAGAGGGGTAATGGGTGTGGAGTAGGCTACTTTACACAGCTGTACTCTGGGAAATATACATCACTCTTACTCAGAGAATGAGATACTATTATGACTTCATCAGGTTTAATTAAAGTCAAACTGCACATGTCCGCTAGCCTTATCACATCCCTCTAATGAACCATTTTAGTTTAGATTTGCTGTGGGTTTGCACCAAAAAGTATCATCAGCATCAAGTGTCTTCAAGTATGATATCTTTTTGACGTGTAACGTGACGCAACGTTACTCTGTGCGTTAGCTCAGTGGCTGGTATGAGACACTTGTCATACATTTGCAGTAAGCTAGATCGATATTAGAATATCATATTAATGAAAGCTAGATGACTTTTGTTGGTAAATGGCATGCAATTAATTTTAAAATGTATTGTATGGTAGAGAAAATACTGTATTACTGTTACTACTAATAAAGCTCTTTCTGCTGTGTTAGCCACTTGACAAAATATTGGCCTGACCTGAGTTTGGTTTTTCCAGCTAGACCACACTGGCTTCAAAATAAATTTTGCTGCCGCTAGGGTGCTAGCCCTAGGGTGCTATAATTTCTAGGCTAACAGTAGTCAACATTTGAAGTGGATCAAAAAAGTTTATCAAAGTTGTCCTAAGACAAGAACGGGTATTGTTAAAAATTGTATAACTTTGATGAAAGGTTTTGATCCACTTCAAATGTTGACTACTGTAGTTTGTCGTGGTAATCTTTAATCAAAATCTGAAAAGTTACTTCCGGTCTGGAATGTTGTCCTTTTCTGATGACGTCAGTTTGACGACTTGGGATGAAAACGCTTAACCACTCACCTCCAACCATTAGTCTGTTATGAGCGAGAGATGGAGAGGAGGTGTGCTAAAGTAAGACCCCGCCGTTTCACTTGGAAATACGTCACAGCATTACAGTAAAATCAGTTGCAACTTCCGGTTAACAGGGACTTTAAACATTGTTGGAAACATTTTGGATAATGTTAAGTACACAAAGTCAACAAAATATATAACATTGTTAGCTGTAAGATTCTTTTATGTTTTTGCACCAGGGATGCATTTGTTTAAAGGCACACTGTGGAGAAATTGTGTTTTTGTCAAATACTTGCACTGTCGTAAATACCCCTCCACCCCCCAACCTCTACGTTAGACTTATTTATGTCTTGATATTTATGTGAGATATTGAAAACTGTTCTCATGATAATCGCAAGAATCAACGTCAACAGCGTCGTCTGATATCCCTCAGGACTACGTGATAAATACACCTCACAACACCTGAGTTCAGCTTGCAAACTAGTTCGTGAGGCAAGCTAGGCAATAAAACATAACGCAAAAAACACGTAAGAGAAACGAGTGTTTGTTAGCAAGTCTGTTAACAGCTCTGATAATCGAAAACTAGCTAGACATATGTGGAAATTATTGGACTGGTCTAATTATCAGCAATGGATAAATGAACAGCATGTAAAAAAATGACATACTACAAGCAAGGGCAACAACAAACAACATAGAATGCAAACAAGTTTACAAATAAGATATTTATTTACTGGCCACTTCATGCGTTTTCTCAGATCGGATTTCTGATTTATCAAAATGATTCCATTTACAACTGGTCACATAAATGTGTTTTTGCGAAATGGATTTAAATCCGATCTTCAATTCTCGCGCTATATGCATA
The DNA here is from genome assembly GCF_963993115.1 of Abramis brama. NCBI lineage: Eukaryota > Metazoa > Chordata > Actinopteri > Cypriniformes > Leuciscidae > Abramis > Abramis brama. The sequence goes on along the minus strand of NC_139967.1, from coordinate 35,969,494 downwards.
TTTAATGGAGTGCACATCACCAAAAGCAACAGATATGAGCTGCATTTTATTGATCATCAGCTAAAATTTCAAAATCAAAGACAGCAATAAGAGAGAGTAGTAACAGCCCTGGTAAGATCATTTTGTTTCTTTACTTTTAATGATGATGATTGTGTGATAAGCGTCTGTGACTTACTTTCACTTTGATTTGTGATAGTTTGCACGTTGTCTTGATGAATATGCAGTTGCTCAGCTGCGGTAATGCGTGTTCCAGTAGCGTCGTCATATCTGGCAATAACATATAGACTATAACACGCTCTCACACATTTTTTTATTTATTTTTTTAACATTTTTGGGAGGAGTACAATTTACATATGTGGTTTCAACAACCAGATGCATTTACACTTGTCCAGTTTCGTCTGGAATGCGTCTCAGACCTCCTCCTGAAGTGGTTTGAGCGGTCGGATTCAAATCCGTCTTGAATGCGTTTCGGAGGACATTTACACCTGGTCTTTTCACGATCAGATAGCTATCCGATCTGAGAAAACGCATGAAGTGGCCAGGTGTAAACAGCCCCCATGACAAAAACATACGCACGAAAGCCGAAAACAAACGCTGGTTGGCCTCTCACGTCCATAGACAGTATATAAACGCTCACGTCCAAATTTGAGGAAGTGGTGGGGGAAGTGACGTATGCCGTAAAGCAGTCGAATTTTGTAGTTCTTTTTGTGCTCGGGTTACTACCCGAACCCCGAAGTTACGTAGTGCCAGTAAAAGCGATACAGACCCCGTCAGGCTATGGCAGACGTGTCATTCAACCTATTGTAAGTCGATGTACCATCACAAGGGTCTTGGAAATATATTATGAAGGTTGAAAAGATACATAGTGTTCCTTTAATCAAAAATACATTAAAACAGTAATATTGTGAAAAATATATTTAAAAATGTAATGTCTTTTTTTCTTTTTATTGTAATTAATTTCTGTTATGCCATTAACTTGCCATTTTATTGTAATTCATTTGTGATGCCATTACTCATTTAAAAAAATCTTACTGAACCCAAACTTGAACAGTGAACAATTTTTATTATTATTATAATTATTAAAGCAGTTTTATTTTAAGGCTAGGGATGGACTGTAGAACTTACTTGTTTTATTGAAAAACAATAGAGGTCTATTGCATGACTCCATTTAAAAAAGTAAATGTGTGTGTGCACATTTGTCTGCTCACATTCACATTCAGTTGGCGACACTAGCCACATCAACATGACATTTTCAGCAGCAAATAGAAAACAATTAATCTCTCACATATTCATAAGAAAAAGTAAATACATATCACATATTGCGGTCTGATTTGATTTGTCAAACTAAGACAACTGCTTTATTATTTAATAACTGTCATTCATGTGTTAAAGATAGTATTAGATTCGTGCCAGGCACTTTGTTACAATATACTGTCTTCCTTTCCCGTGATCAGTGATATTGAGGGCTAGGTCAACATCTGGACCAACTTATACTCTAAAAAACACAATCTTCCAAACTAATCAGTCTCTTTCATTTAGATTATGTAATGCTGTGATTGTGTTGTCGTCATAAGTATCTGAGCTTGATCTTCTGTTTGAATCCTTCGCTCTGGGCGTCTGTTTTCTTAACTGCTCTGGCTGAGGTGAACTGAGCCAAAATGTTTCCCTTCCCTCCCTGGAGAGGTCCTGATTTATTTAACAATTTTCTGGCCCTAACATGTAAAAATCCTTAAATGGTCACATTGTAGCAACTCCCATCTGATTTTAATGGACCCTGTTACTGCAGCCATGTTTTATAGGGAGACGGGAAAGTTATATTCATCTATATTCTATTCACGTCCACAAGTCACCTTTATTTATATAGCGTTTTTTACAATACAGATTGCATCAAATCAGCTTCACAGTGATAACATGAAAATTATACAACAAAGTTTGATTCTAGAAGAAAATTGTGTCATCGTCCACCTTAAGTAAGGCAGATCAATAATATTGTTGAATATTAAATGTCCCCAACTAAGCAAGCCAAACGCCAAGGCAACAGTGGCAAGGAACCAAAACTCCATCAGGTGACAGAATGGAGAAAAAAAACCTTGGGAGAACCCAGGCTCAGTCGGGGGCCAGTTCTCCTCTGGCCAACGAGCGAACAGTGTATAATTATGATCCAGGCAGCATTACAGGTCAGAAGTCAGATTGGATCAGAACATTTAGAATATTTATCCAGTTCCATCTGGTTCCATCAAGTAATTTTTCTACCCACACTAAAAACCACAATACTGTGCAAATCAACAAAATTACAGCCAATCACAACAAGCTCAATGAACGTGTTTGTTGCTGTCAGCATGATCTCTCCCTGGCACTTGTCGTGGTTAGGACATGGTGTTAGTCCCAGGTTTGAGTCAGAAGAAGTCATCCATTTATATAACTGAGGCCATTTATTTCAGTACATCTATTTGGCATTGAACCACTAATCAGTATCTGTCACTGTATGACCAATCAAATGCGAACACTCACATGTTGACATGTCCTGTCCTGTCAAATTGGGGAGCTTATTGAAAAGACACAATAATGTGATGCTTAATGTGATTAACATTTAATGTCACTCCTGCACTTTACACGAATAAGGTGTTATCTATCTGTCGTCCGTCTGTCAATCCATTCATCAGTCTGTCCATCTATCCATCTAAAAATTTGATTTTGAAAGATTTCACTCAGAAATTGCTAGTAAATTTCACAAACAATTAAACTGAAATTACAAGTAACATATTGAATGCTGTCTGTCTGTACATTACTATCTTCTATCTAATAACGTTATTATTATTATGTCAGTTTATCTAATAGATGTTATCTAATTTCTAATAGTACTCTGGGAAAATAAAAACTTGTATTTGTGTCTTTAATGCTTTATAAAAGTTATTGGCTATTTATACGCTATTCCAAAGTACCAGTACTAGTATGAAAGTTTGTTTAGTGAACACAAGTTTGTTTTGAGAACAAATTTTGAGGCAAAAAAAGGCAAAATGAGCCATCGTCTAACTTTCTAAACTCTTTCAACATATTAAATACAGTGACCTGAGAGTGTTACATCGTGTAGATAGTGATATGATGCTTTGCTGCTTTCTGTAGTGGCTTGTTATATAATGCCACTGATGACAGCCAAAACATTCCACAGGGAGGAAGTGTGTAAGATTGCTTTTATGCATTAATCTTTTGAGAACTCTCCTCACCAGCCTCTTTCTCTTTCCCTCAGGGAGTCGTCCTCCTCTTCATCCCTCGCTTTTTATCTATCTCTCCCTAGTCACTATCTTATGGTCTTTTCATGTCTTTTCAGCTTTTTGGCTGTAAAATGTTGTTGAGTGTCCGTGTGGAAACTCTATAATGATCTCTCTGGGTGGGGTTGTATCCCCTGTACTCTCTGTTTTGTCAAACACAATACACTCTGCCCTATATGATTTAAAGGGAGCCATATCTTACTTTAGTAGCATTTTAGCCTTCCCTGATATCCAATGTTATTGTTCGTCTAGGCTGCATACAGCAATATAGACTATGACTGTTTTACCTTTTAGTTGTATGTGACTGTTGTGTATATAGAAGTGTATAAATACACAAAGTATAAATTAAATGAAGATTAATCCTTATTAAAGTTACAAAAGTTCTTCAGGAAAGAACAGTGGGTGATTTCTTTGTCATTTAAAAACACAGACAGCAGCAGGAATATTAGGCTGCTCTAAGACATAATGCATGGACCCAGAACTGATACACACGCGTTGTCTTTCTCTAGTGTTTATGCTCACTTAAGACATAACCTACTATGATTGCTAGGATACTGTTAATAGCTGTTATTTCATACTTCATAAGATCTGAAACCAATATAAGTTAGCCTTACAAACCTTTTATGAGTTAAATGAGATCCGTTTTTGTCTCTTCGCAAGTTTGTAGTAGTAGGTCGTAACTTGTAAGGGCGTGGTTTGTAGGACTGCTGGACACAGACAGACCCTTCTCGTTTAAACGCAGAAGGCAAAGTGTGTCTTGGTCTAACCTGCGCTTGCGCACTATCAAACACGCGGGTGATGATGGCGTAAATGACTGGTCATATTAGAGCATACGGCATTTGCATCGAACAAAGTTTGCAAAAAGTGACTGTTTTGCCCACACTTTATGACCATCGCTGTTGTAACGTATTGGGAAGCCAGAATGTTCCCACACAGGAGATTTATGCAGCGGCTCTATCAGCATCGTGTCTCCTTCGCTTGGCATGCTGAACTGCAACACACTAATACGTGAGGTACTGTGATGTCAGCAATAGATTTACACACTAACAGTTGATTGGACAGCTACTCTCACATGAAATGCATGCTGAGCGTATCCATTGACAGAAACATACATTAGCGGAACTCTGCCTGTCTGTTTTACGTGTTGTTGTTTTTTCTTTTAAACAAACCATATTATAGATTTTGATATTAACCAAGGTGCAAGTAGTGTATTCATAGGTATAATTTACGGATTGGACATGTCCTCACCACTTTTTGCCAAGGTCGATATTGTCCCCACCACTTTTTTGAAGCATCTCGCAGCACGGATGTACCTAGTGCAAATTAAACATATTCTGTTTGACTATTGCAGATCATTGATTTCATTCGTTTGTGTTAAATAAGAGGCATTCTGGCCCTGGAATGTGTTGTTTTTAAAATGATGCGGAGTGTTTGTGTCCGCTGTTATCACTGGCGAAAGGCAACAGTGTTCTCTTATGGATCATGTACAGACTTCACACACAGATGAGCACTTCTTTCTATCGCTTAACGTCATTGTGGAGACTCGCTATTCTTTCCGGTGAAATCACAGAACAAAATGCACACAAATGTGTATCTGCTCTTGATATACAATCACTGATGAACATCTTTGGTTGTAATGGAAAAATAATAATAAACTATACGATGCGGATTAAAACGCAGAACCTCTGACATGCTTAAAAAAAAATTCTACCACCAGACCATTAGGGTACATGAACGTTAAATGCTATCACATTAAACATGAGTTCTATGTTGATACATTAAACTCAATGTATTGAAATTGATTTCTGGACATTGTAATGTTATTTGGACCTCATCTCACCCTGAACCCCTCTCATGCTCCCTACCGAGTAACTAGGTCAGGTGTCATTTTAGACGTTTTAATAGCTCTGGATCTAGTTTATTACAAAATAAATAATAAAAAAATCCATTATGCGTGATTTCTTGGTTTTGCCATCTTCGGGTTGTCTTTATGTGGATATGGTGAGCGTGGATGCACCGTTATTGTTTTTCAGTGGCTGTGCTTGCATGCACGGAGCGTGTTGTAATCTGAATACTACAGACAGTCATTAATCATGACCACTCCGTCCATCAAGTTTTTTTGTAATATGTCATGTCTCCTTTGTTTCTCTCATTCTCTCTCAAACGTCCTACAATCCCCAGAGGCCCCAGAATCTATCAACACTAACAGATGGGTGTTTTATGGTGCAAGCAGATACATACAGTACGCATACACATACAAAATCTCTGTAGGATGCACATACTAACAAATTGGTGGGACAGATTTGTTTGCATATAAATGGCATCAGTTAGTCTACATGCTACTGTATGTGTTTGAGTTCAATAAAAGAAGCATCACTACTTAGGATTTTCTCCATAATCAAATCTTCCACCTTGTGTATGCCGTACTGATGTTTATGCTCTTTTTTGTCTTTTACATTCTGTCCTCTAGCTTAAGATCTGTCCTCTTGCTTCTTCGGCTGTACAGGTACTGATTGTCTGGTTGTCTCTGCTGGTAAAGAACAATAAGAAGTGTGTTCCATTGTCAAATTTTTGCTCTTTGCATCACCAAACTACACTTTCCTATTAGTGTATCCACAGAGACGGCAGCCAATGAACCTGAGGATTCTCTCTAACGTATAGTGAATCACTGGTTCACGTCATTTCAACATGGTGAAATACTACATTGAGGGGGTTGAGCCACACCATACAGTATATAATTAAAACACTTTCTATAGAAATCGTCTCTTTGCAAAACCCTGATGAAACCACTCAAATGTATTCCTGAAGTGTTATGACAGAAACAACAGCTGGCAGTTTTTATCAACAGAAAGAGCACAAGAACATGAGAACAAAGAAAGAGTGATGGCAGGTGGTTCAATAAAACAATATGTCCCCGTGTTGAAAACATAAATCAGAGAGGGGGCAATGTACCTGCCACCCGCAACCCTGCCCCCACACACTGCTCTGGAGACCCCCCGGGGAACACACCTCATGTCATACACATCCTTCATCCACACCAAACATTCTCCCACCCTTTCAGTAATGATTTATATACATTCAGGCTCAAAATTACATTTTCGACTAAATTGAGAGAATTTTCAAGCTGTATATATTATACTGCTGTATACTGGTGTGTTTTACATTATTTTCTTATTTTTCTCAAATATATTGTCCCTTTGACAAAGAAATAATTTAGATGCTTTCCTCTTGTGGATTTGTGGCAAACAGAACAGGCCATTGTGTCACACAGCATAATGTTTGCTCATATATCAGATCAAATACACAGTATACAGAAATACACACACAATCCCGTTCAAAACTTAAGGTTTTGATGATTTTTTTTTTTTTTTTTTTTTTGAAAGAAATTAATGCTTTTATACAGCAAGGATGTATTAAATAGATCAAAAATGTCAGTTAAAAAACAACAACATCATTTTACAAAAGATTTCGGTCTCCAATAAATGCTGTTTTTTAACTTTCATCCTGAATTTTTTTTCCTGAAACTTTTCCACAAACTATTAAGCAGCACAACTGTTTCAACATGGATAATAATAAGAAATGTTTCTTGAGCACCAAATCAGCATATTAGAAGTATTTTTGAAGGATCATGTGACACTGAAGACTATAATGGTTGCTGAAAATGCCATCACAGGAATGAATTACATTTTAAAATATATAAAAATATAAAACAGATATTTTTTAAATCATAATAATATTTCAGAATAATGATGTTTTACTATATTTTTTATCAAACAAATGCAGCCTTGGTGAACATGAGAATCGTCTTTCAGATACATTGAAATGTCTATTAACACCAAACTTTTGAAATATTGTATTGTATGTTCAGTATAAGTATTAAGTACCTTTCTTTTGAGGAAAAGTAGAGCCCAGGGTTATTGAATATGTTTTTGTGTATTTTTATTTCACCTTTTTAAATTAAAATAAATTCATGTTATCTTATTTCTGCTGTCTCCTTCGGACAGTTTGTTCGTGGTATTTCCTGTTTCAAAGTGGAGTTGCTGCATATCAGTGGTGACTGGCACATTCATCCTATATGTGAAGGTTGAGTAACACTGCTTTTTACACGGATGGTGGTTTGCTTGTTGATCCACAAGTCCCAGCTCCCCCTTTTTTCTCTTTTATGTTCTGCTTTCATTTCAAATAATATTTTAGATCAAATCAAGATATTTGATATTCCAGTCTGAAATGGTTCACCCAAGTGGATGTTTTATCATGTATGGATTGTGTTTATGTACACAAAGGCTAAGAAAAGAGTGGGATGTCTGTGTGTGTCCAAACCCCTTTGTATGGCTTTCTACTGGAAACACAGGGCCCATGAGAGCACATTTGGACTAAATGTTGTTCTGAATACCAGAGATGGTTGATGCAGAACTGACATGATGAAGCCAAAGTGCATTCCTGTCCTTCTCTTTCTTCATGAATAGCAGATGATATTGGTATGAAGGCTTGGTGAATAAAAGCAGTTGTTTCTCTCCTGTTTGTGTCACAAAGACACTCAATTCATATCAGTACTCATGACTAGAGCAAAAACAATCCATGTACCAAGTGCGCTTCCACTATTTTTTTTTATTTTTTTTTTGCACCTGTACACTATTTTATGTATATACTTTAAACTTTTCCCAGATTTTCTTCATGCTTATTTGGATTATCAGTTTAATTTTTGGTATTTTAAATCAATGCACATGATTATTGCTAATTATTTTTTTAGTGCCGAACAAGAGTATCATGCTTTCATCCATCATCTTCTGGAACATTATTTTATGTGGTAGTCGGTGTTTACTGGAACATTATTTTATGTGGTAGCTACGCTGCATCTTCGTTGTCTTATTTTTTATGTTTTTTGACGGGTGGCAATCAGCGTTAAGATGCAATACTGCCACCTACAGTGTCGGAGTGTCAACTAGATAGATAGTGCCACTGGATTATCTGCAATATTATCTTGTGTAGTATTAACATATGAATTATTATTATTTTTTAATATTACAGCTATCGTCAATACCAGTATATTGACACCCATAATTTATATAATTGATATAGAAGACGCTGTGTGTTGCATGTGAAGTTGAATTTGTTTTGTTCCTTTTCGCATTCTTGCTGGCCTGTGTTAGTTTTTCCTGAATATATAGTGAGTTCATACACACATGGCCCTGGGCTGCCATTTCTATTTGCCAACCAGCTAATCAGATTTCCCATTATTAATCGTGCCAGATTTTTGCCCTCAGTGTAATCTGTCTTTTCTCTTTTTGTCCCTTGAGGAACCAGGACAGAACATTTTGAGTCCCTTGCTTTTCCCACTCTTGGGGATCTTGGAGATCCCTTTCTTTTTCTTTTTCTTCTTTCAACTATTCTTTTCTTTTTCCAATACTTCACTTTCTGGTCAGGCCCTCTGAGCATTTCCTATCTCCTACTCCTAATTTCCTGCTGGTCCTCTTTTCTATCTCAGTTTCTCTCTGCATTGGTCAGGCCTGATGTTCTTTGTAGTGATCACTGGAAAGAACCATCACAGAAGATTGTGACCAGACACCCACAACCTTAAAATTAAGCTTAGGTGGGTGGTGTGGCGTAGTGGCTAAAATGTATGCTGTTATCAGGGCATGCTGTAGAAGTAACAATCCTCAGTATTTTAAAGAGATTGATAGAGTTTCCATTAAATGTCAATGGCATTCAAAATTATGAATGATTTTAATGTTTAATGTGATTTTAATTAGA